>NC_061513.1:124204930-124224323 GCF_022539505.1 Lolium rigidum | reverse complement strand
GACGACCTCATATGGTTGTGGTGAAGAACCTATAAAACCATCAGGAAAATAAATCTATACTCTCTCAACCCTCTTTGCCTCCGAACAAGTAGCACCAGACAAAAGTAAAAAATAATCTTAATCTTCTCTGCTCTTTGATGCAGCAAACACATTCAGGCAAAATAGCATCTGTTCACTCTCGAATGTCAGCTCTCAAACAAGCAGCAGGATTCTTACATTTCTCACAATCAGGATTCATGGCAAGACACTGTATATATATGAAGGTACATCATACATATAAGTGTCAGAATACATGTAAAATTCAGAAATCAATCAGGCCTATGCAAGTACTTTCATAGTGTCAAATTACACTTCACAACATAAAAAGAAAGGATACAGAATTAGTTCTAGGTACCACTTTTAATTTACAGGACAATTAAGCGGCACTTTGATCATAAACAGGGAACTTTGCTCCATTTCCCCAGTCTCTGGAGATTGCCACCCGCACTTTGGCCATTCACAGGGGCCTTTGACAGATTTTTAAACTCTCGAGATTGCCACCCGCACTTTGAAATCTCATCTTTACCTTTTGCACGCCTCTTCCTATCTCTCTGCTTCTTGACCTCTTCAGGATCTGCATGTATGATATCTTTAGGACATTGTTACTTTCATAAGCTGTGTATATACCAGTCATGCAAATTCTATTGAAGTCATGCATCTCCTAGACTCATAAACTCAACATTTACATTTATCCATGAAAGCATTACATAGCTGTCGGAACAAACAGACATATATACAGATTTACAACACAAAATCCGTAGCACATATAACTTGCAGAGTTGTTAAATGCATGGAAAAGAGATGGTGCTTTACCTGAAAATGTTTTAAGTTTTTGATTGGCCTGGCTTCGAATATATAGTATTACAGATATGCACAAACTACCCATAAATGCATTACGGCCTGAACCATTCAATTATTAACAAAGATTGGTGTAATCAGCTTCTTTTCAAAGGAAAATTATCAAGACTCAGTATATTATATTAACATACATGTACCAATTCTTTTATAGAAAAAACATATGTAGTAATTAGTTCATTGTTCATTCACAACCAAACTCAGAAAAGCATATTTGATCGTGTACGGAACTGAAGATGAAATTCCAATAACTCATATGCGTAAGATAATTCGTGGATCATGGGACATGGAGCAAAATAAAGCCTCTGAGCTTACGTGTCATGATGAGATTTTGAACAGTCGCATGGTTCAACAATATTGGCAACAGAATGAGACGAAAATTTACTATAAATATGGTATGTTTACTACATAACATCCTAAAGAACACTTCATGCATAACCTGCATCCTAGTAATAAGAATCGTCTTACCTTACTTTTGTGCAAAACATGTCAAAGCGTGTTGCATTTTACCCTACCCCCACCCCCCAGCATAACTCATATGCAGCTTATTAAGGGCTCCTTTGATTTAAAGGATAGGAAAAGCATATGAATAGGAAATGCATAGGATTGGAATGGCATGTCTACTTGAATCCTATAGGAAGATGAAGTTTGTTTGATTGTAGCAAAGGAATTTTTTCATGAGGTATGAGCTAATGGTTTTTTCCTATAGGAATTACACTACAAGATTCCTATAGGAATTTTTCCTATAGGATATGTTCCTATGAATCAAACAACATGTATAGGAAATTTTCCCATAGGAACTAAATCCTACACAGTTCCTATGCAAATCTTTTGAATCAAAGGAGCCCTAAGAAGCTCAAAGATCATTCACCCTTGCCTCATCGATCCCTACATCACAGTTGATAAATATTAAAGCAATTCAAAAAGCACTTGCCAGGCACTATACAGAATAAGGAATGCAACAACAAAAATTAATGGATAAATCATGTTTAAAACTCATCGAATATGCCATGTTCAAAATAAGCTCAATTATTTCTTCAAGATAATAAAATGGAGAGGTGAATAATAGCCCCAGCTCAAACACATAACTCAATTGTTTTATGTTGCCATGTAAACAGTACTGACGAGATCTCATGATAACACAACGTTAGGTACAACAAACATTAATTAGGTAGTGATTGCATTAGCCATATCATGCTGCATAGACAATAATTGAGGGCAAACAGAGAACATGCCTATAAATTGTACGTGCAAGCCTCATATTCTTCAAAATGATACCCAAAACAGCACCTCGGATCTAGAGTATACAAGTAGAACCGTTTGAATGCTCTGAATGAAAGGATACCAAGCTCAATCGCAAAAATATTAGATACCAAATTCATGCATTTCTTTTGTTTTAAATATCCTTCTGATTGTATATATGCTACTACAATGACCCATCATCTATTTTTGGATATTTATATATTAGGACTGGGAACAAAAGTGAAGGCAGGACCTACCTTCATACTCGGCCATTGCAGATACTATTGTAAACTTGAAAGGAAATTTGTTTTTATAGCTCATGAAGAAATAACCAAGTAAAAGATTCACAACAAGGCCCACAAATGGACCTCCATATGTTGACAACGAAATGCTAAGGCAGAGGCTTACGAATAAAGCAGGTGGTAGGGATTTCATTGTTGCATTTTCTGCACAAATATATTTTTTAGTACTGAAATATGATCAAAATCTACATTGTACTTGGAAGTTATTATACCTCTAATGTAAAGATGTTTTCTGCGCAGAGCCCCGTTTTCTCATTGTTTCATCCTCAAGTAGCTTGAAATTATTCAGTTAACCTACAAAAGAAAACCTGTATTGGGAAGCACTCAGTAATGAAAAATATAGTAATGTTTAAATCATATGACTCAAGCTATAACACATCATCTGAACAAAATTGTTTTAGCACATTTGAGGAAATTGAAGGGCATCAAAACAAATATATATATTTTCTCCTTTGATCGCATTACAGTTTCACAATAAATCTATCGGTGTAAAAAATTAGTATTTGAGATTGAGGAAAAAAGTTAATGTCACTATGGCAGAACTGATTTATGGTACAGAGTACTAAAAGTTAATCCATCTCAAATACTAAAAATAGTAAAAGTTAATACTAATGAAAGTACTAAGAGATAATCTATCGGGCGGTCATGGTCGTAGTGTCGATATGGACGCTGAAAACGTCGTCGTGGTCTAGAGAACCGTCAGGCATTAACTTGTGCATCGCCTCCATATGCAGCTCATGCAGAGACCACGCCTGAGCCTCGTGGCATTCCTTGCTCTTGAGCCCATTCTCCCTCCTCAAATCCTCCAGCAGCCTCCTTCCCTCTTGTTTCTCCCCAAGAACAGAATACTACTCTTGCCTCAGCTGGCCGCAGCCATCGCGATTGCCCTGCAAATAAACACAGTACCTTGATAAAATAAAGTTTAATCTCACACATCCCATTTATTGTTCTGAACTATTTCTAGGGCCAGAGCTCCATCCGCAGTTCAAAAAATGCTATTAATTCAGCAAAAGTAGCTGAATAGCTATGTATAAATGCTTTGTCCTAACTCCTAACACATCCAGAAATTACTGTAAGCAATGCAAAGGTAAATAACACGGCATAAGTTAAGTAATGAAACTCTGAAGGATGGGAATAAATTATCGAGAATTCAGATTCAGAGAAAATTTACTACTAACCTCCATATTCCCGTTCGCCTCCATGTATTCCTAAGCCAGATGATCCAACCTGCAAAATAAAGAGACATATGTAGATGAGTAGAAGGATGAGAAAAAAAGGAAAAGGAAAGCAAGAGGTAATTGCAAGGTTCATCTGGCTAGGTGCTTTCTAGGTGTCATACCTCCAACTTGAGTCTTCAATAGACACATGGTACTGAAAAAAATTCACCAATCTACTTTGGGAAATTTCTGCAAAAAGAAAAACACAAGCACCGATACAATCAGTTATTTTATTAGCTACTTCAATCCTTCCGTGTACAAGTGAACACATCAGTTGTCCATTTAACCAAATATATATCTGAGTACGAAATAATCTTTTCTGTATTTCCCATCAGATCAGAATATCGTGTATGGTTTGAAATAAATTTCGTACAGTACATCAGTAGTACGCAATGCATTTCCGACCTCTCAAACTAAAACTCTTCATATACAGATCTCTGAATCCGTGAATATCTGAAACAAATATCATGATATTTGACCTGTGAAACTACATAGATGTTCGAGAATAAGTCCGGAATTATCCCAGTTTGCTTATTGATTGCAGGCACCAAGCTCAGGCTGGAATGCAGGCACTTTGGCACTATCAATATCGGATGTGCAGTCTAAGGTGTGACCAATGAGACCGGCACTTAGAAACTCGATCTCACAGCGTGTTTGGCAGCTTCAGGGAAAGGAATGGAAGTTTAGCGGTGGGAGTTTGTTAAGGGATTAGGCAGTGTAATTTGATTATTAGTACCAATCCCACGTTTCTCATTCTTTTTGGAGAATATTTTTCTCAGCTTTCGATTAATCACTCTGTAAATTTTAAGTTTGAGCTACCCTACTGCTGAACAAAGAATCAACTTTCACCTAGCACCGAGTTAAAAAGAAACTTTCGGCTAGCATCGAGTCAAAAAGAAGCTTTCAGCTAGCGTGGTAAAACTGATGGCACCGTCCCAACAGGAGCAAGCCAAACGATTCTCTCTGTGCAAACAGGCTCTTACAAAATTGCTCCGACAAGGATAGAGCAAGCCGAAAGAGCCTGTCTGGTTCTCGTGTTCCTTGGCCGCACACACGCGAACGATACGACACAAAGAAATCGCTGCCTCGCTGGTACTCTAGATACGAGTAGAAAAGAAAGGGACGCAAGTAAATAGCTGGTCGCCGTCGGGTGGTGGATGATGGGCTCATCTAGACAACTCGACCAATTAACAGGTCCCCCCTGGATGAAATCGGGGGGAGTTCGCCCCCTAAACTCCCAAACCTCTTCCCACCTAAATTCCTATTCACTCTAATCAAACAAGTGACTTCTAATCCCCTACACCCTCAACTCCCATTCCCCACGTCTAATTTCCCTGAACCAAACGCGTTGTGAAGGACATTCATAGTGCAGTACATCAGCGAGGGGGTCCTCATCCACGCCCGCCCTAAAAAATTGCATGAGATCTAGGCGGCAGGAGGCATGTACCTGAAGGAGAACAGGAGATCGTATGGACATCTACTGAGAGGACATCGAGCCTCGCCTTGCCATCCTGCACGTCTCCGGTGGACTGGAAGACGCATCGGTGCCGCCGCCCATCCCATGTCCAGTGCGGGTCGCCCGCGACCGCCGGAGCAGGGGCGGAGACGGAGGGAGGTTGTCACCTGTCGAGATGTGGTCGGTCGTGTGCGGTTCTCGGGCAGGGGCGGCGGCGGTGAAGCGGCAGAGGCAGGGGATGTGTTGGCGTTGGTGATCCAGGGCGGCGATGGAGTCGTGGAGAAGATAGGTTTGGGTTTCCTCGGGGACCAAGCGAGAATGATGACGGAACCAGCGAAAGGGTTTCGTTGGGCTTTGGCCCATGTGCGCTCTCGGGCGGCGAAGCTACGAAGCCGGACGACGAGAGTTTGTGACGTATTGGGGTTTTGGCAGAATAAGGAACACCTTCGTTCTTTTTAATTTTATAAGTAGTGTAGACTACACCCTCAACTCCCATTCCCCACGTCTAATTTCCCTGAACCAAACGCGTTGTGAAGGACATTCATAGTGCAGTACATCAGCGAGGGGGTCCTCATCCACGCCCGCCCTAAAAAATTGCATGAGATCTAGGCGGCAGGAGGCATGTACCTGAAGGAGAACAGGAGATCGTATGGACATCTACTGAGAGGACATCGAGCCTCGCCTTGCCATCCTGCACGTCTCCGGTGGACTGGAAGACGCATCGGTGCCGCCGCCCATCCCATGTCCAGTGCGGGTCGCCCGCGACCGCCGGAGCAGGGGCGGAGACGGAGGGAGGTTGTCACCTGTCGAGATGTGGTCGGTCGTGTGCGGTTCTCGGGCAGGGGCGGCGGCGGTGAAGCGGCAGAGGCAGGGGATGTGTTGGCGTTGGTGATCCAGGGCGGCGATGGAGTCGTGGAGAAGATAGGTTTGGGTTTCCTCGGGGACCAAGCGAGAATGACGACGGAACCAGCGAAAGGGTTTCGTTGGGCTTTGGCCCATGTGCGCTCTCGGGCAGCGAAGCTACGAAGCCGGACGACGAGAGTTTGTGACGTATTGGGGTTTTGGCAGAATAAGGAACACCTTCGTTCTTTTTAAGTAGTGTAGAAGTTTGACAACTAAAACAAAAAAACGGGTATATTGGATTTGGTGTTTTGGATTCGTAGTTTGTAATAAAATAAAGTACTGAATTTAAATAGCAACAAATAATTGCTCTCAGTGAGAGAAAAGCCTAAACCTCTATGCAGAGAACAAACTCAAATGTGTGTGTGAAATTATATGTGCCAAGCGTTTCCAAGGGCGACATTGATTTACTTAGCATTTAGATTTCTATACAACATGGTGAATATCTTGTCAAATTTTATTTCTTTAGGGCTGAGCCTAAATTAGGTGCAACCATAGACATAAACAAATACACCCTTTATGATGCGTCCTAAAGCCATTTTCACGAGCAAGTATATGAATCATTAAGATATAAATATCCCACCATAACAGTTAGTTCATTGGTTCCCGACATAGATCCCTCTAATGTCACAGTGTCAGTTCCATGTTTGCTATTGTTTTGTATTTCACAAAAGTTGTACATGAAATATTATCGGAATTGGACGAAACAAAAGCTGAAGCCAATATTTTTCTGTAACGAAGACAAAGTTCAGAGGGGAGACGAAGAAAGGCCACAGGGCGGCCAGACCATGCCATGGCGCGAGCCCAGGCCTGGCCGTGCCATGGGGTGGTGTGGGTCCCCTGGCCTCCATCGACCTCGCCCTTCCGCCTATTTATTCACGATCTCGGAAAAAACCTAAATACCCGAGCCTCCATCCACGAAAAGTTCCATCGTGGCCGCCATCGTAGACCCTAGCTCGGGAGGGTTCTGAAGCTCTTTCTGGCACCCTGCGGGAGAGGGAGATCATCGCCGGAGGCTTCTACATCACCATGCCCGCCTCCGAAGTGATGCGTGAGTAGTTCATCTCTGGACTATGGGTTCATAGCAGTAGCTAGATGGTTGTCTTCTCCAATTTGTGCCTCATGTTTAGATCTTGTGAGCTGTCTAACATGATCAATATCATCCTTATGTAATGCTACATGTTGTCTTTGCTGGGATCCGATGAATATTGAATACTATGTTAAGATCGATTATATATATTTGTCATATGTTATTTGTGATCTTGTGATAGGGCAAATGTCGAGGGTACTCCTCGGCAATGCCCTCCGTTTGGGGCTTAGGGTAGATGGAATCATGTAGGCTGACACGAGACATCGGTTATCAAACAAGCGAGGAAAGCGATTACCCAGGTTCGGGGCCCTTGATGAGGTAAAACCCTTACGTCCTGCCTGTCTGATCTCGATTATGAAAATATCGTGTTACAATAGGGTGCCGAAGGTTTCGGCTGTGATCTCGTCGAGAGGCTAAGTTCTACGGGGACCTAGCTCTGAACTTATGGTGGCTAAAATTGCTAAGATTGCGTGTGTCCCTCGGCAGCCCCTCTCCTGGCCCTTATATAGGGGGCCAGGTCTCAAGAGATCTGTCCGGGTACGACTAGGTTACAAAAGATCCTAGTTCTCAACGTTGGGAACCAGCAACTACGATGACGACTCCGAAGAGACCGAGGATGCCCAGCACGCCCTTGAGGATAGCGACGTCCAAGGGGACGAAGCCCCCGAAGACAATGTTTTCATCAAGAGTAGGCGGTGCAGGAGGATAAATGAAGACTTGATCACAACGGCTGAATCGAGTCCTAGCGGACAAGATGATGATGCTGATGAAACTGCATCGCCTCCCCCTGCTGCGACAGGCTTCTTTGCTGCCGAAGATGACTTAGACCTGTAAGTGTCTATTTTTCTGTTTGCAGCTAACCTTCTTTGTTTCACATGATGAATGTATTTGCTTTTCAAGCAGTTCTGACGATGACGATGAGCTTCCTCTCGCAAAGAGGGCTAAGTTACTCTCCGGGAAGGCCGAGTCAGCCAAGGAATCGAACCCTTCTCCTGCCAACCCGACGCCGCCCTCAAGGACGACCGTGGGGAAGGTTCCGGTGTCGAAGGTTATCCCTCCTGGCAGCACCCCCGTTCCTTCGGTTGCTCGTGATCATGTAAATGAACCATTTAACTTGACTTTCTTCTTTTGCGGCGAATTTCCATACTTGGCTGTAATTCCTTGACCTTTTTTCTTGCTGCCAATTTATGCCACAGTTGACGTTGTGGCAGATTTTGCTGATCAATTTACTCGCCTGGAATCTGAGAATGTTCAGCTGTAGGGACCCCCGGCGGTCGTAGGCTAGACAAACCCAGATATCACATCTGGCATAAGCCTAACCTAGATCTCTAGGGCCTACAGGGTGAGAATCGGTAACACAACAGTGACTCTACGACTGAAAGCAAATATATTACAACTCTTAGCAGAGTTAAGATCCAAATTTATTACACGCAGAGGTCACCGACCACAATTCAACAAGTAACGGAAAGCAAATTATGTTATCTAGATAACAAGACTCGCAAAGGGCCTAAGAGGCCATAACATAAGGCGACGTCCCGGCCCATAAGTCTCGGCTGCCACCCGAGGAACTCCGAACTACTCGTCGACGTCGAGGTAGAAGCCACCATCGGTTGGAAGGATTTCCTCCGAAACAAAGCATGCAAGGCTGAGTACGGTGGACTCAGCAAGACTTAGTACAACCTTTTAGCAAAGCTGGTATGCGAGGCTTTATGTGGAGCTTATTTTGCAGAAAGCCAGTTTTCCTTTGTAAAACAAGAGGGTAGCAGAAGCTCGTCTATTCAGATCATTTTCAAAAGGGATAAGAGAGCGATATCTCTAGCTCTACTGATCATCATATTGAATCCACCGAATCTTCATCATCACCTGAACCTGTTACCTAGGATCACCCCTCGACACCCTGAGAAGGGATCCTTATTCACACATTGATTCCAAGTTTTACGATCAGGTTCAAGTTGTCTATGATCATCATGTCCTTTCCCAAGTCGTCCTTAACCGTGGACACGGCTTTTCAAAAAGATTTACCCTGCAGGGGTGTACAACTTACCCACACGCGCCGACCGACTCTTAGCGCCGTCATGTACACACTTCCTTGGCGTGCCGACAGAGGGTGGTCGACCAAAACCTTTCCCTTACTTCGCCTATCCCATGAGTCAAACTAACTGGGGAGCTCCGTCATCGTAGGTAGCCATTCTCCGAGGCGGTCCCGGTCATTGTGCGCAGGGGATCTAGTTCAATGCCTCCAGCATCCTTCACCCCGGCCACGCCCGTATGATGCACTTTGAAAACCTTTTCCACCTTTTCCCCATGCGTATGGCAAATGGAACTCGCAAACTAATTGACTCATGGGTAAGCTAGGCAAGTTCGGGCCAAGGGGTTCCCATGGGCCCCGTGTGGTTGTACGCTCAGTCTTGGTTCCGAAGGCGAGAACCTCAGGTCCTAGTATCGGCGAGAATGAGTCAAATCACCACATCCCCATGTGGCGGCCCATCCAAGCCTTTAGCATGTTTATTAACATCATCACTGATCTTACCACTTCATCCTATCAAACTAGGTTCATTCGTAGCTCTGATTCATCAACCGGATGGATCAGACTTCAACAGCTAAGCATGGCTAAGCATAACACATTTACGGCTCTAGCGATGCGAACAAGCTCAGACCTAGTTTTGCTGGGAGCGGTGGATCAGTAACTCTGGGCTACAAGGATGGAATATGCACACATAGGATATCTACAACTGCCGATAAAACATATTTGAAGCGAATGCAATATGTAAGAACCAGAAGTAAAGCATTTCGAAACCATATATGAACCAGGTTAGGGCTTGCCTTTGTCCCTGACAAACCAATGTGGATCTTCGATGATCCCATGCTTGACTTGTTCGTCGGTGGACAAGTATTGATCTTCGTCGTTGTCGATCTTCATCGTCTCGGGCAATTGCTCTATCGATCGCGAAGAAGCAAATACCAGAAAGGTAGAACAACAATCAACACATGACATCGATGCAATGCGCATACAAGAATGATGATATGACATGTTAATTAGGTATTGAAGTTAACCCTAATACATCATCAATTTAATTGAGGTTCGACTGGACTAGGGTTAGTAGTTCCGGAGCCAGCAGAGGGGTTGATTATGTTCTTCTAAAACAACTAGGGTTCAAAGTTGTTTATCAATGCATGATTGTGTAACCAAAATGTAGATCTCATTTTTCTGAAAATTTTGATATATTATACATATTTTTATGATTTAAAATGAATAAGTTATGAATTTTACAAGTTTTATTCATTTGAAATCATTTCTGGAAAATCCTGGAAATTATTAAAAGTCTGACAGACTGGACCCACTGTCATGGATTTAATCATTTAGGAAAAGAATAAAAACCTGTCAAGGGGCCCCACCTGTCATATTATTTTTATTTACCAAAAATAATAGAAATAAAAAGGAAAACCAGGGGCGGGTCCCACCGGGGTCAACGCCGGTGGTCAACTCCGGCGGACCTCGCCAGAGACCACGCAGAGGCGGAGCTAGAGCCTGCCCCTGGATGCGCGGAGCGGCTCATTCGACGCGCCTGGGCGGGGCGAGTCGGCAGGTGGCGGCGCCGCGACCAGTAGGTCGCCGGAGCTGGGCCGGCGACGAGGCCGAGCGGCGGCTGGCGGAGGCGCGCGTCGCGGGGGAGCTACGAAGCGAGAGGAGGAGCGCCGAGGAGACCATGAGGGAGAGGAGCTCACCACAAAGCTGTGGAGATGGACGGCGAGGCTCGGGGCGGCCTGAAGCGCCGGCATCGGGCCGGTTGCCGGTGACCGGACGCGGGGAAGAAGGGGATGTCCCCGTCGATTGGGGGCATCCCCGGCCGATTCCTTTGGCCAGGAGATGGAGGAGGATGCGGCGGTGCTGATGGCGTGCTCGTCGGGGCTCGGGGATGGCCGGAGCGGCGGGGGACGGCGATGGCCGGCGGGTGCTGTGAGCTCGGGTTAGGGTTTCGCGAGCTCGTGAGCGAGAGAGAGAGAGAAAAAGAGAGGGACTAAGGGGCGCTAGGGTTCCAGCGGCGGCGGCAGGGGCTCTTATAGGCGGCGAAGAGCGGCGGCGAGCATCTTGGCGCCGGCGACGACGTCGACGGGCGACACGCAGGTGCTTCCTGGAACGGGAGGTTGAGGATGAAATGGCATTTTTCACATAACCCCCTGGGGGGTTTGGTGGGCTGAAAGAGGTGGTAGTTGGGCCGGCCTGCTGGGCTGCTGGCTCTGGAGAGAGGAGGGAAAGGATTGGGCTGAGCCCAAAAATAGAGGGGTTCCTCTTCTCTCTTTTTCTGAATTTTGTTTTCATTTTGTTTCCAAAATTCTTTTGCAAATTTGAAATCTGTTTGAAGTTTCAAACTTTTCCGAACATATGAAAATATCCATGGACTTCTTAATAGGGAAGTGCAAGGTAGGTTTTAGTTTGAACAATTGAAGCAATTCGAGAGAATTTGAATAAGAGAGGGATTCAAACAACACTTAGGGTTTTCAAATTCTTCCTTGATGCAATTTTCTTAGGAAAATTATGTGGATGCCATGATGCACAAACAACCCTAATTAGGTTTTATTAAAACAGGGATGTTACAGATCTATCCCCCTTAAAAGAATCTCGTCCCGAGATTCCAATGTAGGAATATAGAAAGTAACAAGAACTACACTGGTCTTCAACGATCTTGTCGATACCACGACAATCTTCTTTGTTGAAGAAGTTGATCCACGACACCATGAAGAAGTTCTTCCACGACACCAGGAATGAAGCGCTTCATTTTTCTTCCTTTGAAGTTGTTGCTCAGTAGCTCCTAAAGGAAAGAGGGAATGACATTGAACGGTGGATCTTCACAAAGATCGAGTATTTCATGGTCAACTCATGGAAGGAGTGTTGAAAAACAACTCTTGAGCTGATAAACATGAAACACGTCAAGGTAACGGAGGAGACGAAAGAAGTTTCAAATTTTGGTAGATAATTGCTCCACGCTTGACAAGATTACGAAGGGACAAGGTAGCGAGGAGTTAAACTGCCTTTGGTACCATGACGAGGCACTCTTAGAGAGGATGATTCGTAGAAGCACGAATTATTATCAAACGAGAGCAACTTTGGATTTCACAATCATAGTCACTCTTCTGGCATGAATACATGAACGATTGTTATGTAGTTGAAAGGTTGGGGCCATAGAGGGCTGACGAATTCACACCACGTGTGAATTGATTGGAACTTCAGGTACAACCAATAGGGAGGGGAAGGGCACTGGATAGTGAAGTGCCAAGATTCATGATATTACCTCATGATACTTGAACGAACAGACAACGGATATTTGGCACCCTAAGAAAAGATACTTCTCAGAGGCTTTGAACTTTGAATATGACAAGAGGAGTGCCTTTCGGTTAAAGCTTACTCAAAAGTACTGGGGTCACATATGGCTGACGAATTCACACAACGTGTGAATTAAAGAGAACTTCAAGTAAAATCCAAAGGAAGGGGAAAAGCATTATCGAACGACGTAGTAGGATCACCGGGGAGTGAATTTTCTCCTAACGGAGTTGTTGTCACAAGAGAGATTGTTTTGAGGGATTGACCGAGAGACATTTAGCAACTATGCTTCTAATGTTCTCCTTGATGTTCTAGACACCAATATCAGGCTTCTGAAAAGCCTTCAATAAGTCATCAAGTGAAGGTCAGACTTTCGGATTGAAAAGACATCATAAGGGCAAAGGTCCTTATGGAGAGTGGTTATTCTTCCTGTTTCAAGAGATTATGACATTAGATCTTCCGGCTAATTGTGTTAACCACGACATCAATCTTGCCGGATTTACAAAGAGACCTATGTCATGAATCCTTGAGAAACACTAACCATCATTGCTGCTTGAGATTCAGCTTAGGTTAGGTGGGAAGATAATTCAGACGTAGCAACTCCAAATACAAATTTGCAATAGTTACCACCAAGGTAAAGTTGCTAGATTCTCAAGATATAGACTACAATGTCCAGCTCCAAAAGATTGAGCTAGATTGCGTAAAACCATATGGTTGCGATTACCAAAAGGCAATTGCGTGCATATGATTGTTTGCAATGGAACACCATTGAGTCCTGGTGGGGACATCTTAGAAGATATTGAAGTTATTAAGCTTCTTCTCTTTCTTGAACAAATTAGTTAGTGGCTTACTGTGCATATATGAACTTTTCAAGCGAATGGAGGTAACAACCTGCCATCTCAAGAATATTTCGCACATGCATAGCTGACTTGCGATGATTCCCGAGGAAAGGAAAGGGAACTCTACTCAGATCCACGGCGACATCTTTCAGCAAATGCACGTGAACAAGAGAAGATCACTTCCAACATCCAGAACACATACTTCGTGGTACCACAAAGATGGTTCTTAAAAGTTTCCAACATTAGTGCCAGTTATTCAAAACGAACCTCTTTAGACATGAAGACAATAAGAATGTCATCGATGGGCTCAACAACAAACTTATCAAGATACTCAAATGAGATGGTCTCATATGTTGAATGAACGAGGCAAAAGTATTGGTCAGACCAGAAGGGCATGAAGATGTACTCAAGCGAAAACACCACGAGTATAAACACCATCAAGATAATCCTCAGAACTGAGTTTGATTTGACGATAGCCCAAACTCAAATCAATTTTTTTTAAAGATAGCATATCTATAAAGGAGATACTTCCTAACTTCAACACGAATGAAACTAGACATCCCTTTTAGAATGAACAATTCTGATAGAGCTTTTGTCTTACAACTCTCCAAGTTGTTGTTTAAGCTCAACCAACTAGTCCAGGATATCCAGTACGGTTTCTTGGAGAAGTAGTAATTGAGAGAACCAATGTACCCACGAACCTGACAACACGGTCATGTGAAAACATGGCGATACTTCTAGAAAGACATCCAGAATATCACGAACCACCGATATATCACTGAGTTCGAGAGAGAAGCTTGCTTGTCAAAGCAGCTGATGTGGTCTTGAGAGCTTTGGCATGAACCTAACTCTTTGACCGAAGAAGGTGCACATGAACAACGGACTTGGGAGCACAGTCAAACTTCGCTTAGTGATTGGTTAAACAATCATGCTAAGAATGACACAAACATCCTTGGATTTCAAAGCAACGAGAATTGCTAAGAATCTCGGATGGCCACATCAATACAAACACCCCAACATTCCCAAGCACGGACAGCTCGGAGGAAGGGCGAGTAAAGATATGTAAGAGCATAACTTCATCAGTAAGGCCATGATACTCAGCACGACCTATAGATATAAAAGAGTGTGATACTCTAAGGTAGAACAGAAAATAAGGTGCATAAACCTTTTAATCTGCGGATTACAACACTTTGACCAAGTCCTAGAAATGGACGAGGTACTGGAGTTTGTTTCTCCTGACATCTCAAAGTGAAATGTCTTGAAAGACCTCAAGAGTAACTTGCACTAGAAGACACCAATGCACATTTACCACTTGGCTGCTAACTAGCAGACAAAGGTCGGAAAGTAACTAAGAGGAGGAACATGAACAGAATTAGGAATCCTGAGATATAGCTGCACAAGATAACACTCTTGCGAAACTCATGCTGAAAAGGGACGTGTGGCTGAATCACATACGTAGATGCGAGACTCACAAAGAGCACTCTTGTCGTGATCCATTTGGTTCCATTAAAGAACCTCTGCCAAGACTAATGGTAGGGAAGATATTATGTTGCCGTAATTCAATCACGACAATGACCACAAGCTTGAAGGCTAGCTGGATTTGAAGTTAGCCATCCTGATGTATGGTTTAACCATGTACAACGAAGTCAACGGAATGGATCTTGGGTTAAAGGCCAGCATCATGTACTAAGTTCACACTAAGAAACCTAGCACAATCCGGGACCTTCGGTTCAAGTCCAAGGGTTTAAAACATGGAGAAAGGAGTAACTACTATACTAAGCGACACAGAGGACACTTCGAGGTAAGTAATCACAAGGTAACTCTTCAAGAAGCCATACCTAGCTCTGTAGTACCCAAACAAATAAAAAGAAGACATCCGAGGTGAAAGGAAACCTCAAAGCCTAGAACAGAATGTATGTGGAACCCACAAAGTAGAGAGATTATGATGGAAGGAAAATCTCTCGATCGAAAAGAAACAAAGAGAGAACAAAGAATACACAAGACTTTAGAGAACTCAACTCTAAGTCAACTGGTTAAGAAACGACCTGCCCTTGAGGCACCTAAGTTTTGAAGGACCAGAAGAGATAGTAAAATTTCTCAAATCAACACAAGGTAAGGTGACTTCGAATTAGAGCGATACCAGATAAGGAGTAAAAAGAATCCTAATCAGATTTTCGTAAATACTTTTAGCTTTCAAATAGTTTTCACAACCACTAGACTCAACATCGACCAATAGAAAGGGTTTTCCTACAGGCAGTCCTGCTCTGATACCAAAACCTGTGGCGTACCCGGGGGTCGTAGGCTAGACAAACCCAGATCTCCATCTGGCATAAGCCTAACCTAGATCTCTAGGGCCTACAGGGTGAGAATCGGTAACACAACAGTGACTCTTCGACTCAAAGAGTAATACAAGCTCATACCTGAGCGAAAAACCAAAGTATTACAAGCAGAGGTCACTGACCTGACATTTCATCAATCAACGGAAGCGAAGTTATGCTATTCTAAATAGCAAGATAGCAAAATGCCTAAGAGGCCAGGAGCATAACGGCGACGTCCCAGCCCATAGATTCCAGGCTGCCACCTGGGAATCCCAAGCTACTCGTCGATGTCGACCTAGAAACCTTCATCTGTTGGAGAGTCTTCGTCTGAAACAAAGCATGCAAAGCTGAGTACAGGGACTCAGCAAGACTTAGTACAACCTTTTAGCAAAGCTGGTATGCGAGGCTTTATGTGGAGCTTATTTTGCGGAAAGCCAGTTTTCCTTTGTAAACAAGAGGGAGCAGGAGCTCGTCTATTCAGATCATTTTCAAAAGGGGGTAAGAGAGCGATATCACTAGCTCTACTGATCATCATATTGAATCAACCGAATCTTCATCATATGCTGAACCTATCCACTAGGATCACCCCTCGATACCCCGAGGAGGGATCCTTATCACACATTGATTCCAAGTTTTACGATTAGGTTCAAGTTGTCTATGATCACGTAATCCATCACCAAGTCGTCCATAACCGTCGACACGGCTTTTCGAAAAGATTTACCCTGCGAGGGTGTACAACTTTACCCACACGCGCCGACCGACTCTTAACGCCACATGATTAACACACTTCCTTGGTGTGCCTAGCAGAGGGTGGTCGACCAAAACCTTTCCCTTTCTTCGCCTATTCCATGAGCCAATCTAACTGGGTAACTCCATCATCGTAGGTAGCCATTCTCCGAGGCGGTCCCGGTCATTGTGCGCAGGGGATCCAGTTCAATGCTTCCAGCATCCTTCACCCTAGCCACATCCCTGTATGATGCACCTTTGAAAACCTTTTCCACGCCTTCGCCATGCGAATGCCAAATGGAACTCGCAAACTAATTGACTCATGGGTAAGCTAGGCAAGTTCGGGCCAAGGGGTTCCCATGGGCCCCGTGTGGTTGTACGCTCAGTCTTGGTTCCGAAGGCGAGAACCTCAGGTCCTAGTATCGGCGAGAACAAGTCAAATCACCACATCCCCATGTGGCGGCCCATCCAAGCCTTTAAGCATGTTTAGTTATCATCACTGATCTTACCACGTCATCCTGCCATACTAGGTTCATTCGCAGCTCTGATTCATCAACCGGATGGATCAGGATTCGTCAACTAAGCATGGCTAAGCATATCCGATATAACAGCTCTAGCGATGCACACATAGCTTAAAACTAGTCTTGCTTGGGAGCAGATGGATCGGAGTATTTAGGCTACAAGGATGGTAAATGCAACACACATAGGATAACTATATCTCGCCGATAAAACATATTGGAATCGTATGCAATATGTAGGAACCGAAGTAAAAGCATTTCGAAATCATAATATGAACCAGGCTAGGGCTTGCCTTTGTCCCTGACAAACCGATATGGATCTTCGGAGATCCCATGCTTGACTTGTTCGTCGATGGACAAGTATGGATCTTCGTCGTTGTCGATCTTCATCGTCTTGGGCACTTGCTCTATAGATCGCGAAGAAGCAAACACCGGAAAGGTAAAGGAACAATCAACACATGGCATCGATGCAATGCGCATACAAGTGTGATGATATGACATGTTAATTAGGTACTGAGATAACCCTAAGATATCATAAAATTAACTGGGGTTCGACGGGACTAGGGTTAGTAGTTCCGGAGCCCTCGGAGGGTACAATTAGTTCTTATAAAACAACTAGGGTTCTAAGTTGTTTAACAATGCATGATTATGTAACCAGAATGTAGATCTTATTTTTCTGAAGATTTTGATATATTATACATATTTTTCTGATTTAAAATGAATTACTTATGAATTTTACAAGTTTTATTCATTTTAAATCATTTCTGAAAATTTCTGGAAAATAATAAAATGCTGACAGACATGGGCCCACATGTCAGGGTTTTATTCTTTTTCTAAATATTTATGGAAATTATTAAAAACCTGACAACGGGCCCCATATGTCAGTGATTTATGAATTAAAGAAAACATTTAACAAAAAGAAAAGGGGGCGGGCCCCACGGCGGTCAACCGCCGGTGGTCAACTCCGGCGGCCGGCGCCGGTGACCACACAGAGGCGGCGCCAGAGGGCTCCCCTGGACGCGCGGCCTGGCGCGTTCGACGCGGGCGACCAGGGCGAGTCGCCTGGTGGTGGCGCCGCTCCCGAACGGTCGCCGGAGAGCGGCCGGCGACGACGACTGGCGGCGGCCGGGGCAGGTGAATGTGGAGGGGGCGCTACAGAGGGGTAGAGAGGCGGTCGAGAGCACTGGCGGGTCGAGGAGCTCACCGCGGAGCTCGAGAGCTTGCCGGCGAGGGCGGAGGAGGCCCGTAGCGGCGGCGTTGAGCCGGTGGCCGGCGACCGTCTGCGGAGAAGAAGAACGCGGCGGGGCCGATTCCGAGCGCCGCGGCTCGATTCCGCACACGGGGAGAACGAGGAGGTGACGGCGGAGCTCCTGGGCTAGGCGGCAGTGGCACGGGGGAGGCCTGCAGCGGCGGGGCTACGCGGATGCCGACGAGGTAGGGTTAGGTCCGCGCGGAGAAATGCACGAGGAAGAGAGGGAGAGGGGAAACTAGGCGCTAGGGTTCAGTGGCGGCGGCGGGGAAGGCTTATAGGCCGCCGGGGCGGCGGCGGGAATCTTGGCGCGGCCGGCAGCGGAGGTGCTGCCACCGAGCAGCTTCCTCCATCGTGAGGTTGAAGAAGATGGGGAATTTTTGCGAAAAGCCCCCGGGGTGGGGTTGGGCCAAGGTGGGATGGTGCCGGGTCGGTTTGGGCCAAGCCAGGGAGAAAAGAAGAGAGGGGAGAGTTGGGATGCGGCCGAAAAACAAAGAGAGGGCTCTTCTCTCCTTTTTTCCAAATTCTGGTTTTTATTTTGTTTCCAAAATCTTTTTGCTACTTCAAAATTCATTTGAAGTTTCAACTTCCTGATATTTTCCAAATATCACATGGACTTCTTAAGATAGGTTCCATGTGGTTTGACTTTGGAAAAAGATTTGAAATACATTGAGCATTTGAATACATAGAGGGAAAGATTCAAACCAATACTTAGGGTTTTCAAATATATTTCCATTATGCATTTTTCTTAGGAAAATTTCATGATGCTCATGATGCACAAACAACCCTAATCTAGGTTTAGCTAAAACTGGGATGTTACACAATGGCACCCGAAAATAGTTGATACTACTTCCAATGTCATGTAGAACGAGTATATGATGATGAAAGATGGACCGGGGTTCCTAGCTATCGACACTAGTGGCAACTCTCCAATAACAAGTGTTGGGTGAACAAATTACAATGGGGCAATTGATAGGATTGAAATAGCATTAAGACAGAACATCAAGATCATTAATCATGTAGGCATGTTTCCCATATATAGTCATACGTGCTCGCAATGAGAAACTTGTACAACATCTTTTGTCCTACCAGCCGGTGGCAGCCGGGCCTCTAGGGTATCTACTGAAATTAAGGCACTCCTTTAATAGAGCACCTGGAGCAAAGCATTAACACTCCGTGAAAACATGTGATCCTCATATCTAAGCCTTCCCTCCGCTGTCCCACCCCACCTTCCGTCACTTTGGGGCCTTTGGTTCCGTGACATAGACATGTGCATACAACTTGTAGATACAATCTAAGCAATAAGTATAGAGTTTAAATCT
>NC_061513.1:124064936-124204830 GCF_022539505.1 Lolium rigidum | reverse complement strand
AGGACGGTATGATTCTCACCGCCCAACGCCGGTTTACTCCACCACCAGCTACATAAACAGCTGTGACATAGTCCGCCAGCCAATCTTCCGGCTTGGTCGTGCCATCATATGTTTTTGTGTCTCGAGGCAGCTGGAAATTGCGTACCGGTGGCTCCTCTCCCATGATCCGTGGGCCAAAACATTTCGGGCCAGGAGGACCCTCAGATTCGATCATTTCGGAAAGATGTACTCGGTCCCGACCTCGTGCCTCGCATCCTCGGTCCGGCAAACATCTTTCCCCTGTGCGATCTCCCAAGGGGTTCCGGTAGACTCTTGTTCGCTCTACCTCGGAATCTCCCTCTCCGTATCTTTTCGGTTCCGCGGCTCTTGCCTGCCGGTACCTTGGAGGTGGCATCTCCTCATACGCTGCCCTTGCAGGTCGATAATTTTGCCCGGTCTCATGTCTACCGGCATGATTGTTTCCGGCATAGCCTCCTCTGCGTAGCCTCGTTCCGCCCCTTGGCTTTTCTACCGGCATCATGTTGCCCGGCTTGTTGTTTTCCGGCAAGAACCGGATCGTACACAGATCATCCGCCGTGCGTTCATCTCTTTTTCTCTTCTCCTGTCCGGATGGGGGGACGATGCCTGCCCATGGGACTTGCTTCCGGCATTCTTGGTTGAACGCGCGGATTTTGAGGCCGCGGCCTTGTTCAGCTTAGCCAGTTGCTCAGCGTTCTGCTGCTCAATAGTTTCTAGCAGCTCTCTAACACGCTCTTGCTATTTTGCCAAAGCATCTCCGGAAAGCGATTCACACAGACTCTACCGCAGCTTTAGCAGCTTTTATAGTTTTATCCGGGCTGCTGTACTTAGGTTTTTCCACGATGCTAACAGATGCAGAGGTACTTTTGCCGGTAAGAATTTCTTTGCGCAAATCCTGATCTAGGTTGCGAGCTTTTAGCCGGTTCTCCGGTATCCTAGCAGCATGCGCGCTAACGGAAGCAAAGCCATGGGCAGCGTTATACTCACGTAGGGTTAGGTTCAGCTCGCGCTGCGCCCGGATGATGTCCTTGCCGCTCTCGAGCACCTTTTGGCGCTGCCGGATCGATGTTTTGCGCGATGGGGGTGGCGAGGACGTTCATCGCCGCTTGGAGCGGTGTCTCCGGTGGTGCGGATGACGCTCCCGCTGCGCCTGCGTCGCGCTCCAACGGTGGCTTGGCCGCACGGGTCGAAGCCGCACGACCAGCACCTTCACCCACAGCCTTCTTTTCCTCGCACCAACCACGCCGGTCATCATTACCTCGACGCTGCCGGCGGCGCGGCCAGCACACGAGCCATCTTGGCGGGTCCGGTGCCACCAAGCACCGGCGAGAGGCGCCGGCGCACGGGGACGGTGCCGAAGTAGACGTGGTGGCTGCCAAACTCGATGATGCGGCCGTTCTTGGGGAAGATGCCGCCGTTGGCGAAGCAGCCCGCGTTGTCGTTGATGAAGTCCATGGCGTAGATGGCGCCGCACGAGCGCGGACACCGTACGCTCGCCGGAGATCTCGAGGATGCCCGCCCGAATGTGAACTCCTTCAAGCGCCACTTCATGCCCCACGGTGGGCGCCAACCGTCGTCGTGGCGAACGAGCGGATGCCATAGGATGGCTTAGATTGGGGCCGAATGGACGCTAGAGGATTCGGGGAGGGTTTGCGACTAGATGGGACGAACTTCCGGATGCTTTCCTCAAGAACACAACCAAAGGCCGGTATGCAAGAAGAGAGACAAGAGGAAGAACTCTTTACTAGATCGCTAGCTTCATTGATCTCAACATGGTTACAGGTGCTCGAATACAAGTTCTATCGTCTAATCTCTCTGTGGACACTCGCCTGTATGAGGCAGTACCCCCTCTCCTTATATAGGGGAGAGGGTGGCTTACAGAACAAGGAACCCTAATGGCATCTTTGACTGGACAAACTACTTTACAAAGCTACTTTAATCATAGATGACGCCGGGGTCCTCTTTAATCAGGAACGCTGACGTCCTCCGGCTTCTTTCAGCGTCATCTCTCTCTTTGGCGCCAGGGCTCTGATTAAAGCCACTTTGCTTAGCTCATCCTTGTCTTCTTGCTCTGAAGAGAATCTTTGACCAGTCCTGCCGACAGGCCCTTCTTTCCGGTAACTTCTTTACCGGGTTCCGGCATGCCCCCTTGGGGATGCCAGCTTAGCTTCACTTAGCCCAAACTCCTATCTTTGTTTCCGGTAAGAATATTAAACCGGTATCTCGATGGCTCAAACCATCCGGTTTGGCATGCCTTTGGCATACCGGGGGTTATCCCCCCAACAATATTGTTGCAACTTGTTATGCTTAATGCTTGTCAGTAGGGCCCGAGTGCCATGATCTCAGATCTGAACATGTTATTGTTTCATCATGATATTCATTGTTTATTGATCTTACCTGCAAGTTGTATACACATGTCGCTGTCCGGAACCGATGGCCCCGAAGTGACGAAATCGGGACAACCGGAGGGAATGGTAGTGACGTGAGGATCACATGTGTTCACGGAGTGTTAATGCTTTGCTCGGTACTCTATTAAAAGGAGTACCTTAATATCCAATAGTTTCCCTTGAGGCCCGGCTGCCACCGGCTGGTAGGACAAAAGATGTTGTGCAAGTTTCTCATTGCGAGCACGTACGACTATAATTGGAACACATGCCTATTGATTGCTTTGTACTTGGACACCGTTTTATTATTATCTGCAAATGCCCTGCTATGATTATTACATGAGTTTCTCTCATCCATGCAACGCCCGTCATCCGTCCCCGTGCCTACGATATTTTAATCCTCGCTGTTTACTAAAATCACTACTGCTGTCTTTGTTACTCTGCTGCTGTTATTTCACTACCGCTATCGCTATAAAACTGTTACTACTCGATAAACTCTTGCGAGCAAGTCCGTTTCCAGTGCAGCTAAATTGACAACTCCGCTGTTAAGGCTTCCAAGTGTTCTTTGTCTCCCCTTGTGTCGAATCAATAAATTGGGTTATACTACCCTCGAAGACTGCTGCGATCCCCTATACTTGTGGGTCATCACTCGCGCGGCCCTAACAGCTGCAAGTCCAGGGTAGGCGCCGACGTTACGCCGGCGAACCCAAACACGAACCCAGAACACCACCGTAGCAGATGCACCTGAGGCGACGGCACGAGTACTGCGAGCAGCACCCGCGCCAGGTCAACCCAGGAGCGTACCCATCGTCGGCGAGGACGAGCGCTCGCCGGAGTTCGTCGAGGCGAATCTCCGCGAGATCCAGAACGGAGGCGATTCGCCAGGAGAGGAAGAGAAGGGGAAAACTACGCGGACAGATCGATAGATCTGCACGCGGCGGTTCTAGTTCGGTAGGTGGCTACGACGGGGGAGCACGGAGCTGGCCGGAGCGAGGCGGCGGCCATGGCGGCGACGCCATCGCCACGGCATCGCAGAGAGGCTAGGGTTAGAGACGAAAAGCGAGAGAGGGCCGAGTGAGTGAGAGAGGTGGGCCGTTCGGCGCCACCGAACCCAAAAGGGATTAGCCTTATTGGGCTGTCCCTGGGTTTAGGTAAATGGGCTGGGCCCAATATGGGTCCAGGGGGTATTTTGGTCTTTTAACATTTAATAAAAGGCCAGAACTTTACCAAATTTTAATAAATCAAATACAACTCTAAAAATCCATTAAAAATTGGATTAATGAATGAAAAATAAATCTTAACAAGAATAAAATATGAAATGAAGGCTGTCACTCCAAAGAATAAAATATGAAATACTGGGGGTGTACGGTTGGACAAAAGGGTGGGTTTGCAGTCGCGGAGAAGGCGGTGTGGGCTTGGATCTTTATACCTGGCCTCACACCAAAGGAAGTGTGAACGGGGGCAAGTCCCTGCGGATGGCAAAAAGGGTGAGATCTCTTGTGGGAAAAGTAACGCACCTCTCGCGAGTGTATCAAATTGTGGCTGTCACTCCTTGTTCCGGGAAGGGAACTGCGAACGCGGCAGGAAAGGAACTCCACGAAGTTCTAATCAACCTGTGAAGACTGACGGGCATAGTTTTCATAATAAAAGCAAACTTTTAAAGAAATGATTTCAAAAACATGCATTGACCTACGATTTCCTGATCAATGGTCGTAGCTAGTACATCAAACACCTTTTTATTCTTTTAATAACTTGCTGAGTACCCCTGTACTCACTTTCTTTCGACACCCTTGCTAGACTGTGATCCGGAAGTGGAGGCTATCAACGATGGAGCACCAGAAGGAAGTTACGAGCTGGTCTACGAAGAACCTGATCTTACCGGCGGAGTGGAAGGCGTAGACTATGGGATAGTCTACGGACCAGATGACACGGAGGTGGAGGAGTAGTGACATACCCTAGCATCATAGAGCCGAGCAACGTAGAACTTACCTAAATAAGTTGTTGAGCTCTCTTTATATTTGTTATGAGTTGTAATCGTACTTAAGTAGTATTTTAGGGTGTTCTCATAGGACCTGTGAGAATACCAACTTGTTAAGACAATGTTTGTAATAAAGTATGGAATGTTATGACCTGCAATGTTTCTGTTGTACCACTCTGAGGGATATGGCAAATTGTGAAGAAGTCCCTTCGCAAAGATCATATCAACGACTTGTATACTACAACATGCAGTGGTATGCTGGGTCACCGCAGTGCCGTTGATCAGGAATTCCTTAATAGGTTCAACCCAAGTTGGTGCTTCCCGGACTAGGAACACTGGTACGTCTATCTCCATACTGTCCACCAGCATAGCTTCTTCCGGCTTAGACACTGCAGTCCCCGGGTTTACTGGAACAGTCCCCGGGTTTACTTCGTCAATGTCCATGGGCACAATGTGTGACTCCGGTACAAAACTTGACTCTGATTCCGGACTTGGTTTGATCGATGGAGTCCTTAGGTGAGCCAGAGCCACTCCGGGAGGAATTTCCTGCCGGGAGGAACCTAGCTTAGACAGAGTATCCGCGGCTTCATTTTCTGCGCGCGGCACATGGTGAAACTCACAGCCTTCGAAGAATCCGGCAATCTTTTGCACATGAAACCGGTACGAGGCCATGTTGGCATATTTCGCGTCCCAATCTCCGGAACATTGCTGCACCACAAGATCTGAATCACCATAGCAAATGATCCGGTGCGCACCAATTTCTTTTGCGACCTTGAGCCCATGGATCAAAGCCTCGTACTCAGCAACATTGTTCGATGCTCTGAAGTGCACTTGTAAAACATACCGGAGATGATCTCCCTTAGGTGAGGTAAGCACCACACCGGCACCCAGACCCTCCTTGAGTTTGGATCCATCAAAGTGCATCTTCCAGTATTCTATCTTGTGTTCCGGCGGTTTGTATTGCATTTCCGCCCAATCAACCAAGAAATCAGCTAAAGCTTGTGATTTTATGGCGTCTCTTCTTTCATACACCGGCACGTATGATGATACCTGAATTGCCCACTTGGCAATCCTGCCGCTAGCATCCTTGTTGCCCATGATATCGGAAATTGGTGCCTCACTCACCATCTTCATGGGGTGTTCCTCAAAGTAGTGCTTGAGCTTTGTGGCGGCCATGAACACGCCATAGGTCATTTTCTGGAAGTGAGGGTAGTTTTGTTTGGAGAGGGAGAGCACCTCGCTCAGGTAGTATACCGGTCTCTGCACGGTTTTTCCTTCCTCTTCTCTTTCAACCACAACTACCACAGTCACAACCCGGTTTGTTGCTGCTATGTACAACAGCATGGGCTCTCTTTCTAGAGGCGAAGCCAATATCGGTGCAGTGGCTAGCATTGTTTTCAGCTCTTTGAACGCTATGTCTGCCTGAGGGGTCCAGATGAAGGTATCAGATTTTTTCATCAAAGCATAGAGCGGTACGGCCTTTTCCCCCGACCTGCTTATGAACCGGCTTAGCGATGCCAAGCTTTCGGTAAACTTTTGCACATCTTTGAGCTCTTGCGGTATGATACGACTCCAACGTATCGATAATTTCTTATGTTCCATGCTTGTTTTATGATGATACACACATGTTTTATACATACTTTATGTCATATTTATGCATTTTCCGGCACTAACCTATTAACAAGATGCCAAAGAGCCAGTTGATGTTTTCTGCTATTTTTGGTTTCAAAAATCCTAGTAAGGAAATATTCTCGGAATTGGACGAAATCAACGCCTAGGGTCTTATTTTTCCACGAAGCTTCCAGAAGTCCAAAAGGGAAACGAAGTGGGGCGACTGATACGCGTACAGCACGCGTCCGTTGGGAACCCCAAGAGGAAGGTGTGATGCGTACAGCGGCAAGTTTTCCCTCAGTAAGAAACCAAGGTTTATCGAACCAGTAGGAGCCAAGAAGCACGTTGAAGGTTGATGGCGGCGGAGTGTAGTGCGGCGCAACACCAGGGATTCCGGCGCCAACGTGGAACCTGCACAACACAACCAAATTACTTTGCCCCAACGTGACAGTGAGGTTATCAATCTCACCGGCTTGCTGTAACAAAGGATTAGATGTATAGTGTGGATGATGATTGTTTGCAGAAAACAGTAGAACAAGTATTGTAGTTGATTGTATTCGATGTAAAGAATGGACCGGGGTCCACAGTTCACTAGTGGTGTCTCTCCCATAAGAAATAGCATGTTGGGTGAACAAATTACAGTTGGGCAATTGACAAATAAAGAGGGCATGACCATGCACATACATGTTATGATGAGTAGTGTGAGATTCAATTGGGCATTACGACAAAGTACATAGACCGCTATCCAGCATGCATCTATGCCTAAAAAGTCCACCTTCAGGTTATCATCCGAACCCCTCCGAGATTAAGTTGCAAACAACCGACAATTGCATTAAGTATGGTGCGTAATGTAATCAACAAATACATCCTTAGACATAGCATTGATGTTTTATCCCTAGTGGCAACAGCACATCCACAACCTTAGAACTTTTTGTCACTCTCCCAGAATTAATGGAGGCATGAACCCACTATCGAGCATAAATACTCCCTCTTGGAGTTACAAGTATCAACTTGGCCAGAGCCTCTACTAATAACGGAGAGCATGCAAGATCATAAACAACACATAGATAATAGATTGATAATCAACATAACATAGCATTCACTATTCATCGAATCCCAACAAACGCAACATGTAGCATTACAAATAGATGATCTTGATCATGTTAGGCAGCTCACAAGATCCAACAATGATAGCACAATTAGGAGAAGACGACCATCTAGCTACTGCTATGGACCCATAGTCCAGGGGTGAACTACTCACACATCACTCCGGAGGCGACCATGGCGGTGAAGAGTCCTCCGGGAGATGATTCCCCTCTCCGGCAGGGTGCCGGAGGCGATCTCCTGAATCCCCCGAGATGGGATTGGCAGCGGCGGCGTCTCTGGAAGGTTTTCCGTATCGTGACTCTCGGTACTGGGGTATTCGTGACGAAGACTTTAAGTAGGCGGAAGGGCGGAGTCGGAGGGCTGACGGGGGCCCCACACGCTAGGGCCGCGCGGGCCCCTCCTGGGCCGCGCCGCCCTAGTGTGGCGGCGCCTCGTCGCCCCACTTCGGTTCCCTTTCGGTGTTCTGGAAGTTTCGTGGAAAAATAGGCCCCTGGGCGTTGATTTCGTCCAATTCCGAGAATATTTCCTTACTAGGATTTCTGGAACCAAAAACAGCAGAAAACAGCAACTGGCTCTTCGGCATCTCGTTAATAGGTTAGTGCCGGAAAATGCATAATATGACATAAAGTATGTATAAAACATGTGAGTATCATCATAAAGTAGCATGGAACATAAGAAAATATCGATACGTTGGAGACGTATCAGCATCCCCAAGCTTAGTTTCTACTCGTCCTGAGTAGGTAAACGATAACAAAGATAATTTCTAAAGTGACATGCTATCATAATCTTGATCAATACTATTGTAAGTACATGTAATGAATGCAGCGATTCGAAGCAATGGTAAAGACAATGAGTAAACAACTGAATCATATAGCAAAGACTTTTCATGAATAGTACTTTCAAGACAAGCATCAATAAGTCTTGCATGAGAGTTAACTCAAAAAGCAATAAATTCAAAGTAAAGGCATTGAAGCAACACAAAGGAAGATTAAGTTTCAGCGGTTGCTTTCAACTTATAACATGTATATCTCATGGATAGTGTCAACATAAAGTAATATAATAAGTGCAATAAGCAAGTATGTAAGAATCAATGCACAGTTAACACAAGTGTTTGTTTCTTAAGATGGAGAGAAATGGGTAAACTGACTCAACATAAAAGTAGAAGAAAGGCCCTTCGCAGAGGGAAGCATTGATTGCTATATTTGTGCTAGAGCTTTTATTTTGAAAACAAGAAACAATTTTGTCAACGGTAGTGACACGCGTACAGCACTCGTCCGTTGGGAACCCCAAGAGGAAGGTGTGATGCGTACAGCGGCAAGTTTTCCCTCAGTACGAAACCAAGGTTTATCAAACCAGTAGGAGCCAAGAAGCACGTTGAAGGTTGATGGCGGCGGGATGTAGTGCGGCGCAACACCAGGGATTCCGGCGCCAACGTGGAACCTGCACAACACAACCAAAGTACTTTGCCCCAACGAAACAGTGAGGTTGTCAATCTCACCAGCTTGTTGTAACAAAGGATTAGATGTATAGTGTGGATGATGATTGTTTGCAGAGAACAGTAGAACAATTGCAGTAGATTGTATTTCAGATGTAAAAGAATGGACCGGGGTCCACAGTTCACTAGTGGTGTCTCTGGAAGGTTTTCCGTATCGTGGCTCTCGGTACTGGGGGTTTCGCGATGAAGGCTATTTGTAGGCGGAAGGGCAGAGTCGGGAGAGTCACGAGGGGCCCACACGCTAGGCCGGCGCGGCCAGGGCTTGGGCCGCGCCGCCCTACTGTGTCGCCGCCTCGTGGCCCCACTTCGTCTTCTCTCCGGTCTTCTGGAAGCTTCGTGTGAAAATAGGCCCCTGGGCGTTGATTTCGTCCAATTCCGAGAATATTTCCTTACTAGGATTTCGAAACCAAAAACAGCGAGAAAACAACAATCGGCTCTTCGGCATCTCGTTAATAGGTTAGTGCCGGAAAATGCATAAATATGACATAAAGTATGCATAAAACATGTAGATATCATCAATAATGTGGCATGGAACATAAGAAATTATCGATACGTCGGAGACGTATCAGCATCCCCAAGCTTAGTTTCGCTCGTCCCGGCGAGTAAACGATAACAAAGATAATTTCCGGAGTGACATGCCATCATAACCTTGATCATACTATTGTAAGCATATGTAATGAATGCAGCGATCAAAACAATGTAAATGACATGAGTAAACAACTGAATCATATAGCAAAGACTTTTCATGAATAGTACTTCAAGACAAGCATCAATAAGTCTTGCATAAGAGTTAACTCATAAAGCAATAATTCAAAGTAGAGGTATTGAAGCAACACAAAGGAAGATGACGTTTCAGCGGTTGCTTTCAACTTATAACATGTATATCTCATGGATAGTTGTCAATGCAAAGTAATATAACAAGTGCAATATGCAAGTATGTAGGAATCAATGCACGGTTCACACAAGTGTTTGCTTCTTGAGGTGGAGAGAGATAGGTGAACTGACTCAACAATAAAAGTAAAAGAAAGGCCCTTCAAAGAGGAAAGCATCGATTGCTATATTTGTGCTAGAGCTTTGATTTTGAAAACAAGAAACAATTTTGTCAACGGTAGTAATAAAGCATATGTGTTATGTAAATTATATCCTACAAGTTGCAAGCCTCATGCATAGTATACTAATAGTGCCCGCACCTTGTCCTAATTAGCTCGGGTTACCTGGATTATCATCGCAATGCACATGTTTTAACCAAGTGTCACAAAGGGGTACCTCTATGCCGCCTGTACAAAGGTCTAAGGAGAAAGCTCGCATTGGATTTCTCGCTTTTGATTATTCTCAACTTAGACATCCATACCGGGACAACATAGACAACAGATAATGGACTCCTCTTTAATGCATAAGCATGTAGCAACAATTAATTTTCTCATATGAGATTGAGGATATATGTCCAAAACTGAAACTTCCACCATGATTCATGGCTTTAGTTAGCGGCTCAATGTTCTTCTCTAACAATATGCATGCTCTAACCATTAAATAAGTGGTAAATCTCCCTTACTTCAGACAAGACGGACATGCATAGCAACTCACATGATATTCAACAAAGAGTAGTTGATGGCGTCCCCAGTAACATGGTTATCGCACAACAAGCAACTTAATAAGAGATAAAGTGCATAAGTACATATTCAATACCACAATAGTTTTTAGGCTATTTGTCCCATGAGCTATATATTGTAAAGGTAGAGAATGGAAATTTAAAGGTAGCACTCAAGCAATTTACTTTGGAATGGCGGAGAAATACCATGTAGTAGGTAGGTTTGGTGGACACAAATGGCATAGTGGTTGGCTCAAGGATTTGGATGCATGAGAAGTATTCCCTCTCGATACAAGGTTTAGGCTAGCAAGGTTATTTGAAACAAACACAAGGATGAACCGGTGCAGCAAAACTCACATAAAAGACATATTGTAAACATTATAATACTCTACACCGTCTTCCTTGTTGTTCAAACTCAATACTAGAAATTATCTAGACCTTAGAGAGACCAATTATGCAAACCAAATTTTAGCAAGCTCTATGTATTTCTTTATTAATGGGTGCAAAGTATATGATGCAAGAGCTTAAACATGAGCACAACAATTGCCAAGTATCACATTATCCAAGACATTATAGCAATTACAACATGTATCATTTTCCAATTCCAACCATATAACAATTTAACGAAGAAGAAACTTCGCCATGAATACTATGAGTAAAGCCTGAGGACATATTTGTCCATATGCAACAGCGGAGCGTGTCTCTCTCCCACACAAAGAATGCTAGGATCCATTTTATTCAAACAAAACAAAAACAAAAACAAACCGACGCTCCAAGCAAAGCACATAAGATGTGATGGAATAAAAATATAGTTTCGGGGGAGGAACCTCGATAATGTTGTCGATGAAGAAGGGGATGCCTTGGGCATCCCCAAGCTTAGACGCTTGAGTCTTCTTGATATATGCAGGGGTGAACCACGGGGCATCCCCAAGCTTAGAGCTTTCACTCTCCTTGATCATGTTGTGTCATCTCCCTCTCTTGATCCTTGAAAACTTCCTCCACACCAAACTCAAAACAACTCATTAGAGAGTTAGTGCACAATCAAAATTTACATGTTCAGAGGTGACATAATCATTCTTAAGACTTCTGGACATTGCACAAAGCTACTGAAAGTCAATGGAATCGAAAAATCCATCAAGCATAGCAAAACAGGCAATGCGAAATAAAAGGCAGAATCTGTCAAAACAGAACAGTTCGTAAAGACGAATTTTATTGAAGCACCAGACTTGCTCAAATGAAAATGCTCAAATTGAATGAAAGTTGCGTACATATCTGAGGATCACTCACGTAAATTGGCATAATTTTATAAGTTACCTACAGAGAATTAGGCCCAGATTCGTGACAGCAAAGAAATCTGTTTTTGTGCAGTAATCCAAATCTAGTATGAACCTTACTATCAACGACTTTACTTGGCACAACAATGCACAAAACTAAGATAAGGAGAGGTTGCTATAGTAGTAAACAACTTCCAAGATACAAATATAAAATAAAGGTACTGTAGTAAAAACATGGGTTGTCTCCCATAAGCGCTTTTCTTTAACGCCTTTCAGCTAGGCGCAGAAAGTGTGTTTCAAGTGTTATCAAGAGACGAAGTGTCAACATCATAATTTGTTCTAATAATAGAATCAAAAGGTAACTTCATTCTCTTTCTAGGGAAGTGTTCCATACCTTTCTTGAGAGTAAATTGATATTTAATATTACCTTCCTTCATATCAATGATAGCACCAACAGTTCGAAGAAAAGGTCTTCCCAATATAATGGGACAAGATGCATTGCATTCAATATCCAAGACAACAAAATCAACGGGGACAAGGTTATTGTTAACAGTAATGTGAACATTATCAACTTTCCCCAAAGGTTTCTTTGTAGAATGATCAGCAAGATTAACATCCAAATAACAATTTTTCAATGGTGGCAAGTCAAGCATATTATAGATTTTCTTAGGCATAACAGAAATACTTGCATCAAGATCACATAAAGCATTACAATCAAAGTCATTGACCTTCATCTTAATGACGGGCTCCCAACCATCCTCTAGCTTCCTAGGAATAGAAGCTTCGCGTTCTAGTTTCTCTTCTCTAGCTTTTATGAGAGCATTTGTAATATGTTTCGTGAAAGCCAAATTTATAGCACTAGCATTAGGACTCTTAGCAAGTTTTTGTAAGAACTTTATAACTTCAGAGATGTGGCAATCATCAAAATTTAAACCATTATAATCTAAAGCAATGGGATCATCATCCCCAATGTTGGAAAAAAATTCAGCAGTTTTATCACAGGCAGTTTCAGCAGTTTTAGCAGTTTCGGGTAGTTTTTCGCGCTTTGCATTTGAAGTGGAAACATTGCTAACACCAATTCTTTTACCATTATTAGTAGGAGGTGTAGCAACATGTGTAGCATTAGCATTGCTAGTGGTGGTAATAGTCCAAACTTTAGCTATATTATCTTCTTTTTCATTTTCTTCTTTCTCCCACCTAGCACGCAATTCGGTCATCAATCTTATATTCTCATTAATTCTAACTTGGATGGCATTTGCTGTAGTAACAATTTTATTATTATGATTTTCATGAGGCATAACTTTCGATTTCAAAAGATCAACATCAGCAGCAAGACTATCGACTTTAGAAGCAAGTATATCAATTTTCCCAAGCTTTTCTTCAACAGATTTGTTAAAAGCAGTTTGTGTACTAATAAATTCTTTAAGCATAGCTTCAAGTCCAGGGGGTGTGTTCCTATTATTGTTGTAAGAATTCCCATAAGAATTACCATAGCCGTTGCCATTATTATAAGGATATGGCCTATAGTTGTTACTAGAATTGTTCCGGTAAGCATTGTTGTTGAAATTATTATTTTTAATGAAGTTTACATCAACATGTTCTTCTTGGGCAACCAATGAAGCTAACGGAACATTATTAGGATCAATATTTGTCCTATCATTCACAAGCATAGACATAATAGCATCAATCTTATCACTCAAGGAAGAGGTTTCTTCGATAGAATTTACCTTCTTACCTTGTGGAGCTCTTTCCGTGTGCCATTCGGAGTAATTAATCATCATATTATCAAGAAGCTTTGTTGCTTCACCAAGAGTGATGGACATAAAGGTACCTCCAGCAGCTGAATCCAATAGGTTCCGCGAAGAAAAATTCAGTCCTGCATAAAAGGTTTGGATGATCATCCAAGTAGTCGATCCATGGGTTGGGCAATTTTTAACCAAAGATTTCATTCTTTCCCAAGCTTGTGCAACATGCTCATTATCCAATTGTTTAAAATTCATTATGCTACTCCTCAAAGATATAATTTTAGCAGGGGGATAATATCTACCAATAAAAGCATCCTTGCATTTAGTCCATGAATCAATACTATTCTTAGGCAGAGATAGCAACCAATCTTTAGCTCTTCCTCTTAATGAGAAAGGGAACAATTTTAATTTTATAATGTCACCATCTACATCTTTATACTTTTGCATTTCACATAATTCAACAAAATTATTGAGATGGGCAGCAGCATCATCAGAACTAACACCGAGAAAATTGCTCTCGCATAACAAGATTCAGTAAAGCGGGTTTAATTTCAAAGAATTCTGCTTGTAGTAGCAGGTGGAGCAATAGGCGTGCATAAGAAATCATTATTATTTGTGGTTGTGAAGTCACACAACTTAGTATTTTCAGGAGTACCCATTTTAGCAGTAGTAAATAAAGCAAACTAGATAAAGTAAATGCAAGTAACTAATTTTTTTGTGTTTTTAATATAGAGTGCAAGACAGTAAATAAAGTAAAACTAGCAACTAATTTTTTTTGTATTTTGATATAATGCAGCAAACAAAGTAGTAAATAAAATAAAGCAAGACAAAAACAAAGTAAAGAGATTGGGATGTGGAGACTCCCCTTGCAGCGTGTCTTGATCTCCCCGGCAACGGCGCCAGAAAATCTGCTTGACACGCGTACAGCACGCGTCCGTTGGGAACCCCAAGAGGAAGGTGTGATGCGTACAGCGGCAAGTTTTCCCTAAGTACGAAACCAAGGTTTATCGAACCAGTAGGAGCCAAGAAGCATGTTGAAGGTTGATGGCGGCGGGATGTAGTGCGGCGCAACACCAGGGATTCCGGCGCCAACGTGGAACCTGCACAACACAACCAAAGCACTTTGCCCCAACGAAACAGTGAGGTTGTCAATCTCACCGGCCTGCTGTAACAAAGGATTAGACGTATAGTGTGGATGATGATTGTTTGCAGAGAACAATAGAACAATTGCAGTAGATTGTATTTTAGATGTAAAAGAATGGACCGGGGTCCACAGTTCACCAGTGGTGTCTCTAGAAGGTTTTCCGTATCGTGGCTCTCGGTACTGGGGGTTTCGCGACGAAGGCTATTTGTAGGCGGAAGGGCAGAGTCGGGAGAGTCATGAGGGGCCCACACGCTAGGTCGGCGCGGCCAGGGCTTGGGCCGCGCCGCCCTACTGTGGCGCCGCCTCATGGCCCCACTTCGTCTTCTCTCCGGTCTCCTAGAAGCTTCGTGTGAAAATAGGCCCCTGGGCGTTGATTTCGTCCAATTCCGAGAATATTTCCTTACTAGGATTTCTAAAACCAAAAACAGCAGAAAACAGCAGCTGGCTCTTCGGCATCTCGTTAATAGGTTAGTGCCGGAAAATGCATAAATATGACATAAAGTATGCATAAAACATGTAGATATCATCAATAATGTGGCATGGAACATAAGAAATTATCGATACGTCGGAGACGTATCAGGTAGTAATAAAGCATATGCATTATGTAAATTATATCCTACAAGTTGCAAGCCTCATGCATAGATTACCAATAGTGCCCGCACCTTGTCCTAATTAGCTCGGATTAACATGGATTATCATCGCAATACATATGTTTTAACCAAGTGTCGCAAAGGGGTACCTCTATGCCGCCTGTACAAAGGTCTAAGGAGAAAGCCCGCATTGGATTTCTCGCTTTTGATTATTCTCAACTTAGACATCCATACCGGGACAACATAGACAACAGATAATGGACTCCTCTTTAATGCATAAGCATTCAGCAACAAATAATATTCTCATAAGAGATTGAGGATAGTTGTCCAAAACTGAAACTCCCACCATGGATCATGGCTTTAGTTAGCGGCCCAATGCTCTTCTCTACATACTCAAACCATTCAACTCATGATAAATCACCCTTACTTCAGACAAGACGAACATGCATAGCAACTCACATGATATTCAACAAAGGGTAGTTGATGGCGTCCCCAGGAACATGGTTATCGCTCAACAAGCAACTTATAAGAGATAAAATACATAAGTACATATTCAATACCACAATAGTTTTTAGGCTATTTGTCCCATGAGCTATATATTGCAAAGGCAAAGAATAGAAATTTTAAAGGTAGCACTCAGGCAATTTACTTTGGAATGGCGGAGAAATACCATGTAGTAGGTAGGTATGGTGGACACAAGTGGCATAGTGTTTGGCTCAAGGATTTTGGATGCATGAGAAGTATTCCCTCTCAATACAAGGCTTAGGCTAGCAAGGTTATTTGAAACAAATACAAGTATGAACCGGTACAGCAAAACTCACATGAAAGACATATTGTAAGCATTATAAGACTCTACACCGTCTTCCTTGTTGTTCGACCCTTACTAGAAAATATCTAGAACTTAGAGAGACCAATCATGCAAACCGAATTTTAGCAAGCTCTATGTATTTCTTCACTAATAAGTGCAAAGTATATGATGCAAGAGCTTAAACATGAGCACAACAATTGCCAAGTATCACATTATTCAAGATATTATACCAATTACCACATGTAGCATTTCCTGTTTCCAACCATATAACAATTTAACGAAGCAGTTCAACCTTCGCCATGAATATTATGAGTAAAGCCTAAGGACATATTTGTCCATATGCAACAGCAGAGCGTGTCTCTCTCCCACACAATGAATGCTAGGATCCAACTTTATTCAAACAAAACAAAAATAAAAAACATACAGACGCTCCAAGTAAAGCACATAAGATGTGATGGAATAAAAATATAGTTTCATTAGAGGAACCTGATAATGTTGTCGATGAAGAAGGGGATGCCTTGGGGATACCCAAGCTTAGATGCTTGAGTCTTCTTGAAATATGCAGGGATGAACCACCGGGGCATCCCCAAGCTTAGAGCTTTCACTCTCCTTGATCATATTGTATCATCCTCCTCTCTTGATCCTTGAAAACTTCCTCCACACCAAACTCGAAACAACTCATTAGAGGGTTAGTGCATAATCAAAATTCACATGTTCAGAGGTGACATAATCATTCTTAGCACTTCTGGACATTGCACAAAGCTACTGAAAGTTAATGGAATAAAGAAATCCATCAAGCATAGCAAAACAGGCAATGTGAAATAAAAGGCAGAATCTGTCAAAACAGAACAGTCCGTAAAGACGAATTTTTTAGGCGCACCAGACTTGCTCAGATGAAAATGCTCAAATTGAATGAAAGTTGCATACATATCTGAGGATCACTCACGTAAATTGACAGAATTTTCTGAGTTACCTACAGAGACTACTGCTCAAATTCGTGACAGCAAGATATCTGTTTCTGCGCAGCAATCCAAATCTAGTATGAACCTTACTATCAAAGACTTTACTTGGCACAACAATGCAACAAAATTAAGATAAGGAGAGGTTGCTACAGTATTAACAACTTCCAAGACTCAAATATAAAACAAAAGTACTGTAGTAAAATCATGGGTTGTCTCCCATAAGCGCTTTTCTTTAACGCCTTTCAGCTAGGCGCAGAAAGTGTGTATCAAGTTTTATCAAGAGATGATGCATCAACAGCGTAATTTGTTCTAATGATAGAATCAAAAGGTAACTTCATTCTCTTTCTAGGGAAGTGTTCCATACCTTTCTTGAGAGGAAATTGATATTTAATATTACCTTCCTTCATATCAATAATAGCACCAACAGTTCGAAGAAAAGGTCTTCCCAATATAATGGGACAAGATGCATTGCATTCAATATCCAAGACAACAAAATCAACGGGGACAAGGTTATTGTTAACAGTAATGCGAACATTATCAACTCTCCCCAAAGGTTTATTTGTAGAGTTATCAGCAAGATTAACATCCAAATAACAATTTTTCAATGGTGGCAAGTCAAGCATATTATAGATTTTCCTAGGCATAACGGAAATACTTGCACCAAGATCACATAAAGAATTACAATCAAAGTCATTGACCTTCATCTTAATGATGGGATCCCAACCATCCTCTAACTTCCTAGGAATAGAAGCTTCACGATTTAATTTCTCTTCTCTAGCTTTTATGAGAGCATTTGTAATATGTTTTGTAAAGGCCAAATTTATAGCACTAGCATTAGGACTTTTAGCAAGTTTTTGTAAGAACTTTTTAACTTCAGAGATGTGTAAATCATCAAAATCTAAACCATTATAATCTAAAGCAATGGGATCATTGTCCCCAATGTTGGAAAAAATTTCAGCAGTTTTATCACAGGCAGTTTTAGCAGTTTTAGCAGGTTCCGGCAGTTTTGCAGGCTTTGCATTAGAAGTAGAAACATTGCCAACACCAATTATTTTACCATTAATAGTAGGAGGTGTAGCAACATGTGGAGCATTAGCGTTACTAGTGGTGGTAATAGTCCAAACTTTAGCTATATTATCTTCTTTAGCATTTTCTTTTTCCCACCTAGCACGCAATTCGGCCATCAATCTTATATTCTCATTAATTCTAACTTGGATGGCGTTTGCTGTAGCAAAGGACTTAATATCATTATTTTCATTAGGCATAACTTTCAATTTCAAAAGATCAACATCAGCAGCAAGACTATCGACTTTAGAAGCAAGTATATCAATTTTCCCAAGCTTTTCTTCAACAGATTAGTTAAAAGCAGTTTGTGTACTAATAAATTCTTTAAGCATGGCTTCAAGTCCAGGGGTGTATTCCTATTATTGCTGTAATAATTCCCATAAGAATTACCATAACCGTTACCATTATTATAAGGATATGGCCTATAGTTGTTACTAGAATTATTCCGATAAGCATTGTTGTTGAAATTATTATTTTTAATGAAGTTCACATCAACATGTTCTTCTTGAGCAACCAATGAAGCTAACGGAACATTATTAGGATCAATATTTGTCCTACCATTCACAAGCATAGACATAATAGCATCAATCTTATCACTCAAGGAAGAGGTTTCTTCAACAGAATTTACCTTCTTACCTTGTGGAGCTCTTTCCGTGTGCCATTCAGAGTAATTAATCATCATATTATCAAGAAGCTTTGTTGCGGCGCCTACAGTGATGGACATAAAGGTACCTCCAGCAGCTGAATCCAATAGGTTCCGCGAAGAAAAATTCAGTCCTGCATAAAAGGTTTGGATGATCATCCAAGTAGCCAGTCCATGGGTAGGGCAATTTTTTACCAAAGATTTCATTCTTTCCCATGCTTGGGCAACATGCTCAGTATCCAATTGCTTAAAATTCATTATGCTACTTTTCAAAGATATAATTTTAGCAGGAGGATAATATCTACCAATGAAAGCATCCTTACATTTAGTCAATGAATCAATACTATTCTTAGGCAAAGATAGCAACCAATCTTTAGCTCTTCTTCTTAAGGAGAAAGGAAACTATTTTAATTTTATAATGTCACCATCTACATCCTTATACTTTTGCATTTCACATAGTTCAACAAAATTATTAAGATGGGCAGCAGCATCATCAGAACTAACACCAGAAAATTGCTCTCTCATAACAAGATTCAGAGTAAAGCAGGTTTAATTTCAAAGAATTCTGCTGTAGTAGCAGGTGGAGCAATATGTGTGCATAGGAAATCATTATTATTTGTGTTTGTGAAGTCACACAACTTAGTATTTTCAGGAGTACCCATTTTAGCAATAGTAAATAAAGCAAACTAGATAAAGTAAATGCAAGTAACTAACTTTTTGTGTTTTTAATATGGAGATCAAGACAGTAAATAAAGTAAAGCTAGTAACTAATTTTTTTGTGTTTTGTTTAGTGCAGCAAACAAAGTAGTAAATAAAAGTAAAGCAAGACAAAAACAAAATAAAGAGATTGGAAGTGGAAGACTCCCCTTGCAGCGTGTCTTGATCTCCCCGGCAACGGCTCCAGAAAAAGTGCTTGATACACGTACAACACGCGTCCGTTGGGAACCCCAAGAGGAAGGTGTGATGCGTACAGCGGCAAGTTTTCCCTCAGTAAGAAACCAAGGTTTATCGAACCAGTAGGAGCCAAGAAGCACGTTGAAGGTTGATGGCGGCGGAGTGTAGTGCGGCGCAACACCAGGGATTCCGGCGCCAACGTGGAACTTGCACAACACAACCAAATTACTTTGCCCCAAAGTGACAGTGAGGTTGTCAATCTCACCGGCTTGCTGTAACAAAGGATTAGATGTATAGTGTGGATGATGATTGTTTGCGGAAAACAAGTAGAACAAGTATTGCGAGTTGATTGTATTCGATGTAAAGAATGGACCGGGGTCCACAGTTCACTAGTGGTGTCTCTCCCATAAGAAATAGCATGTTGGGTGAACAAATTACAGTTGGGCAATTGACAAATAAAGAGGGCATGACCATGCACATACATGTTATGATGAGTAGTGTGAGATTCAATTGGGCATTACGACAAAGTACATAGACCGCTATCCGAGCATGCATCTATGCCTAAAAAGTCCACCTTCGGGTTATCATTCGACCCCCTCCAGTATTAAGTTGCAAACAACAGACAATTGCATTAAGTATGGTGCGTAATGTAATCAACAAATACATCCTTAGACATAGCATTGATGTTTTATCCCTAGTGGCAACAGCACATCCACAACCTTAGAACTTTTTGTCACTGTCCCAGATTTAATGGAGGCATGAACCCACTATCGAGCATAAATACTCCCTCTTGGAGTTACAAGTATCAACTTGGCCAGAGCCTCTACTAATAAAGGAGAGCATGCAAGATCATAAACAACACATAGATAATAGATTGATAATCAATATAACATAGCATTCACTATTCATCGGATCCCAACAAACGCAACATGTAGCATTACAAATAGATGATCTTGATCATGTTAGGCAGCTCACAAGATCCAACAATGATAGCACAATTAGGAGAAGACGACCATCTAGCTACTGCTATGGACCCATAGTCCAGGGGTGAACTACTCACACATCAATCCGGAGGCGACCATGGCGGTGAAGAGTCCTCCGGGAGATGATTCCCCTCTCCGGCAGGGTGCCGGAGGCGATCTCCTAAATCCCCCGAGATGGGATTGGCGGCAGCGGCGTCTCTGGAAGGTTTTCCGTATCGTGACTCTCGGTACTGGGGTATTCGTGATGAAGACTTTAAGTAGGCGGAAGGGCGGAGTCGGAGGGCTGACGGGGGCCCCACACGCTAGGGCCGCGCGGGCCCCTCCTGGGCCACGCCGCCCTAGTGTGGCGGCGCCTCGTCGCCCCACTTCGGTTCCCTTTCGGTGTTCTGGAAGCTTCGTGGAAAAATAGGCCCCTGGGCGTTGATTTCGTCCAATTCCGAGAATATTTCCTTACTAGGATTTCCGAAACCAAAAACAGCGAGAAAATAGCAAGCGGCTCTTCGGCATCTCGTTAATAGGTTAGTGCCGGAAAATGCATAAATATGACATAAAGTATGTATAAAACATGTGAGTATCATCATAAAAGTAGCATGGAACGTAAGAAATTATTGATACGTTGGAGACGTATCAGCGACGAGGCGGCGACACGCCAGGGCGGCGCGGCCCACCCCGTGGCCACACGACCCTGTTGTGTGGGCCCCTCGCGTCGCCCCTAAACCTACCCTTCCGCCTATAAGAAGCCTTCGTCGATAATAACTCCAGTACCGAGAGCCACGATACGGAAAACCTTCCAGAGACGCCGCCGCCGCCAATCCCATCTCGGGGGATTCAGGAGATCGCCTCCGGCACCCTGCCGGAGAGGGGAATTATCTCCCGGAGAACTCTTCACCGCCATGGTCGCCTCCGGAGTGATGTGTGAGTAGTTCACCCCTGGAATATGGGTCCATAGCAGTAGCTAGATGGTTGTCTTCTCCTCATTGTGCTATCATTGTTGGATCTTGTGAGCTGCCTAACATGATCGAGATCATCTATTTGTAATGCTACATGTTGCGTTTGTTGGGATCCGATGAATATGGAATGCTATGTTATGTTGATTATCAATCTATCATCTATGTGTTGTTTATGATCTTGCATGCTCTCCGTTATTAGTAGAGGCTCCGGCCAAGTCGTTACTTGTAACTCCAAGAGGGAGTATTTATGCTCGATAGTGGGTTCATGCCTCCATTAAATGCTGGGACAATGGACGAAAGTTCTAAGGTTGTGGATGTGCTATTGTCACTAGGGATAAAACATCAATGCTATGTCTAAGGATATTTGTGTTGATTACATTACGCACCATACTTAATGCAATTGTCTCGTTGTTGCAACTTAATACTTGGAAGGGGTTCGGATGATAACTCGAAGGTGGACTTTTTAGGCATAGATGCATGCTTGGATAGCGGTCTATGTACTTTGTCGTAATGCCCAATTGAATTTCACACTACTCATCATAACATGTATGTGCATTGTCATGCCATCTTTATTTGTCAATTGCCCAACTGTAATTTGTTCACCAAACATGCTATTTCTTATTGGAGAGACACCACTAGTGAACTGTGGACCCCGGTCCATTCTTTTACATCGAATACAATCTACTGCAATACTCGTTCTACTGTTCTCTGCAAACATCATCATCCACACTATACATCTAATCCTTTGTTACAGCATGCCGGTGAGATTGACAACCTCACTGTCACGTTGGGGCAAAGTAATTTGGTTGTGTTGTGCAGGTTCCACGTTGGCGCCGGAATCCCTGGTGTTGCGCCGCACTACACTCCGCCGCCATCAACCTTCGACGTGCTTCTTGGCTCCTACTGGTTCGATAAACCTTGGTTTCTTAGTGAGGGAAACTTGCCGCTGTACGCATCACACCTTCCTCTTGGGGTTCCCAACGGACGCGTGATGTACGCGTATCAAGCACATTTTTCTGGCGCCGTTGCCGGGGAGATCAAGACACGCTGCAAGGGGAGTCTCCACTTCCAATCTCTTTACTTTGTTTTTGTCTTGCTTTATTTTTATTTACTATTTTGTTTGCTGCATTATATCAAAATACAAAAAATTAGTTACTAGATTTACTTTATTTACTATCTTGTTTGCGTTCTCCATATTAAAAACACAAAAAAATTAGCTACTTGCATTTACTTTATCTAGTTTGCTTCATTTACTATTGCTAAAATGAGTAATCCTGAAGTTGAAGTTCGTTCGTTTAAGAAGCAAGGGGGAGAATGTTTAAAAGATGCTTGGTATAGAATTAGTGATGCTCATAATAGGTGCACTAAGAAACACTCCACCACTATCCTACTTAGGAATTTTTTTGTTGGCATCTCTAGCTGGAATAGGTATGTTCTTGATTGTCTCACGGGAGGTAATTTCCTAGGCACTCCTGCTTTAGAAGCTAGTTGCATTATTGAGAGTATATTTGGAATACCACCTATTAATGAAGTTAAAACTGAAATCTCTTTTGAAGATGTCATGAAAAAGTTGGAAGCCATAGAGCAAAATCTTCCAAGTATTGAGACTAAATTGGGAGAATTACTTAATAGCACTGATAAACTTGACAAATCTCTAGGTGGAGTTAACGAGAGAATTGCCATCTTAGAAGCTTGTGCTATCCATGATAATCAAACCCGAAGGATTAGTGAACTTGAAGAAGCTATGGGAACCTTGGGTTCAACTTTTTCTTCTATTAAGTTTAAGGAGAAAGCTTATGTGGGTAAGGAGCAAAAGTTCATGTATGTCTCTAAGGTGCCTAAACCAAAAAACCATTATAGGCCTAAAATTGATAAAGATCTTAATACCACTATAGATAATGGAGCATCTAAGACACATATTGTGACAAGTTGTGAAAATTATGATGTTGATGCTTCATCTCTTGATAATACTTGATTCACACTTTCTGCGCCTAGCTGAAAGGCGTTAAAGAAAAGCGCTTATGGGAGACAACCCATGATTTTACTTCTGCACTTTTGTTTTACATTTGAGTCTTGGAAGTTGTTACTACTGTAGCAACTTCTCCTTATCTTTATTTTATTGCTTTTTTGTGCCAAGTAAAGTCTTTGATAGTAAGGTTCATACTAGATTTGGATTACTGCGCAGAAACAGATTTCTTGCTGTCACGAATTTGGGCAGGGTTCTCTGTAGGTAACTCAGAAAAAACTGCCAATGTATGTGCGTGATCCTCAGATATGTACGCAACTTTCATTCAATTTGAGCATTTTCATTTGAGCAAGTCTGGTGCACCTAAAAAAAATTCGTCTTTATAGACTATTCTGTTTTGACAGATTCTGTCTTTTATTTCGCATTGCCTGTTTTGCTATGATTGATGGATTTCTTTATTCCATTAACTTTCAGTAGCTTTGTGCAATGTCCAGAAGTGTTAAGAATGATTATGTCACCTCTGAACATGTGAATTTTGATTATGCACTAACCCTCTAATGAGTTGTTTTGAGTTTGGTGTGAAGGAAGTTTTCAAGGGTCAAGAGAGGAGGATGATACAATATGATCAAGGAGAGTGAAAGCTCTAAGCTTGGGGATGCCCCCGTGGTTCATCCCTGCATATTTCAAGAAGACTCAAGCATCTAAGCTTGGGGATGCCCAAGGCATCCCCTTCTTCATCGACAACATTATCAGGTTCCTCTAGTGAAACTATATTTTTATTCCGTCACATCTTATGTGCTTTACTTGGAGCGTCTGTATGTTTTTGTTTTTTTTTGTTTGAATAAAGTTGGATCCTAGCATTCATTGTGTGGGAGAAAGACACACTCCGCTATTGCATATGAACATATATGTTCTTGGCTTTACTCATAACGTTCATGGCGAAGGTTGAAACTGCTTCGTTAATTGTTATATGGTTGGAAACAGAAAATGCTACATGTGGTAATTGGTATAATGTCTTGAATAATTTGATACTTGGCAATTGTTGTGCTCATATGGATCATGTTTAAGCTCTTGCATCATATAATTTGCACCTATTAGTGAAGAACTACATAGAGCTTGCTAAAATTTGGTTTGCATGATTGGTCTCTCTAAGGTCTAGATATTTTCTAGTAAGGGTTTGAACAACAAGGAAGACAGTGTAGAGTCTTATAATGCTTGCAATATGTTTTTATGTGAGTTTTGCTGTACCGGTTCATACTTGTGTTTGCTTCAAACAACCTTGCTAGCCTAAGCCTTGTATTGAGAGGGATTACTTCTCGTGCATCCAAAATTCTTGAGCCAAAAACTATGCCATTTGTGTCCACCATACCTACCTACTACATGGTATTTTCTGCTATTCCAAGTAAATTGCTTGAGTGCTACCTTTAAATTTCTATCCTTTGTCTTTGCAATATATAGCTCATGGGAAAAATAGCTTAAAAACTATTGTGGTATTGAATATGTACTTATGTATCTTATTTCTTATTAAGTTGCTTGTTGAGCGATAACCATGTTCCTGGAGACGCCATCAACACTTGGTTGAATATCATGTGAGTTGCTATGCATGTTCGTCTTGTCTGAAGTAAGGGTGATTTATCATGAGTTGAATGGTTTGAGTATGCATATTGTTAGAGAAGAACATTGGGCCGCTAACTAAAGCCATGATCCATGGTGGAAGTTTCAGTTTTGGACAACAATCCTCAATCTCTTATGAGAATATTATTTGTTGTTGAATGCTTATGAATTAAAGAGGAGTCCATTATATGTTGTCTATGTTGTCCTGGTATGGATGTCTAAGTTGAGAATAATCAAAAGCGAGAAATCCAACGCGAGCTTTCTCCTTAGACCTTTGTACAGGCGGCATAGAGGTACCCCTTTGTGATACTTGGTTAAAACATATGTATTGCAATGATAATCCATGAAAATCCAAGCTAATTAGGACAAGGTGCGGGCACTATTGGTAATCTATGCATGAGGCTTGCAACTTGTAGGATATCTTATACATAATACATATGCTTTATTACTACCGTTGACAAAATTGTTTCTTGTTTTCAAAATAAAAGCTCTAGCACAAATATAGCAATCAATGCTTCCCTCTTCGAAGGGCCGTTCTTCTACTTTTATGTTGAGTCAGTTTACCTACTTCTTTCTATCTTAGAAGCAAACAGTTGTGTTAACTGTGCATTGATTCTTACATGCTTGCATATTTGCATTCATCATATTACTTTATGTTGACAACTATCCATGAGATATATATGTTACAAGTTGAAAGCAACCGCTGAAACTTAAATCTTCCTTTGTGTTGCTTCAATGCCTTTACTTTGAATTTATTGCTTTATGAGTTAACTCTTATGCAAGACTTATTGATGCTTGTCTTGAAAGTACTATTCATGAAAAGTCTTTGCTATATGATTCAGTTGTTTAACCATTGTCTTTACCATTGCTTCGAATCGATGCATTCATTACATGTGCTTACAATAGTATTGATCAAGATTATGATAGCATGTCACTTTAGAAATTATGATAACTCCAGTACCGAGAGCCACGATACGGAAAACCTTCCAGAGATGCCGCCGCCGCCAATCCCATCTCGGGGGATTCAGGAGATCGCATCCGGCACCCTGCCGGCGAGGGGAATCATCTCCCGGAGGACTCTTCACCGCCATGGTCGCCTCCGGAGTGATGTGTCAGTAGTTCACCCCTGGACTATGGGTCCATAGCAGTAGCTAGATGGTTGTCTTCTCCTCATTGTGCTATCATTGTCGGATCTTGTGAGCTGCCTAACATGATCAAGATCATCTATTTGTAATGCTACATGTTGCGTTTGTTGGGATCCGATGAATATGGAATGCTATGTTATGTTGATTATCAATCTATCATCTATGTGTTGTTTATGATCTTGCATGCTCTCCGTTATTAGTAGAGGCTCCGGCCAAGTCGTTACTTGTAACTCCAAGAGGGAGTATTTATGCTCGATAGTGGGTTCATGCCTCCATTAAATCTGGGACAGTGACAGAAAGTTCTAAGGTTGTGGATGTGATGTTGCCACTAGGGATAAAACATCAATGATATGTCTAAGGATATTTGTGTTGATTACATTACGCACAATACTTAATGCAATTGTCTGTTGTTGCAACTTAATACTGGAAGGGGTTCGGATGATAACCTGAAGGTGGACTTTTTAGGCATAGATGCATGCTGGATAGCGGTCTATGCACTTTGTCGTAATGCCCAATTGAATTTCACACTACTCATCATAACATGTATGTGCATTGTCATGCCATCTTTATTTGTCAATTGCCCAACTGTAATTTGTTCACCCAACATGCTATTTCTTATTGGAGAGACACCACTAGTGAACTGTGGACCCCGGTCCATTCTTTTACATCGAATACAATCTATTGCAATACTCGCTCTACTGTTTTCTGCAAACATCATCATCCACACTATACATCTAATCCTTTGTTACAGCAAGCCGGTGAGATTGACAACCTCACCGTCACGTTGGGGCAAAGTAATTTGGTCGTGTTGTGCATGTTCCACGTTGGCGCCGGAATCCCTGGTGTTGCGCCGCACTACACTCCGCCGCCATCAACCTTCGACGTGCTTCTTGGCTCCTACTGGTTCGATAAACCTTGGTTTCTTACTGAGGGAAACATGCCGCTGTACGCATCACACCTTCCTCTTGGGGTTCCCAACGGACGCGTGCAGTACACGTATCACGGTATTGTCATTCTTTCAATGGCCCGGATCTTTACCGGATTAACCTCTATGCCCCGGCTAGACACGAGAAAGCCATGCAATTTGCTGGCTGGGACACCGAAGGTGCATTTTGCCGGATTGAGTTTCATCCGAAACCTTCTTAGGTTGTCAAACGTTTGCCTCAAATCATCGATCAAGGTCTCCTTGACCTTCGTTTTTATCACAATATCGTCCACGTAGACTTGCACATTCTTACCGATTTGATCAAACAAACACTTTTGCATGCAGCGCTGGTACGTTGCACCAGCGTTGTGCAAACCGAAGGGCATAGTGACATAGCAATAAGCCCCGTGCGGGGTGATAAACGCAGTTTTTATTTGATCTTCGTTTTTCAAGGGAATCTGGTGGAAACCGGAATAGGCATCCAGGAACGACAACAGTTCACATCCAGCAATAGAATCAATCACTTGATCGATCCGGGGTAAAGGGAAAGGAACTTTCGGGCAAGCTTTGTTTAGGTTGCTGTAGTCGATGCACATGCGCCACACCTTTGGAGCTTTTGCTTCAAGGTTCTCCTCTTTTTTCTTCTCGACCAACACCGATTGGCTAGCCACTCAGTGTGCAGTACCTCCACAATGAAACCGGCAACTAACAACTTTTTCACCTCTTCTCCGATAATCTTTCTCATGTCTTCAGCAAACCGGCGCAACGGCTGCCTTACCGGCTTCGCATCCTTCCGGACGTTCAGAGAGTGCTCAGCCAACTCCCTCGGAACACCTACCAAGTCATCAGTGGACCAGGCAAAGATATACCGATTCTCACGGAGGAAGTTGACGAGCGCGCTTTCCTATGCCTCACTGAAACCGGCACCGTCGAACGGTGCGCTCAGGGTGAGCCGGGTCCAGCACGATATCTTTTGTTTCCTTGGTTGGCTTGAACGCTGGTGCGCCCAGGTTCCCACTCATTGCCGCTAAACTCAACTGTGAGGATTGAGCCAGTGCAACCGCAGTTTGCATTCTCCTTTTTTCTTCTACGATCACCAGCGATTCGGCCAGATTCGATCCGGCGGAAGCGGTTTCCAGTGAGACTTTGTAGTTTCCCACCACGGTCAAGGGTCCAGATGGTGCCGGCATCTTCATCTTGAGATACGCCGTATGAGTTGAGGCCATAAACGATGCTAACGCTGGTCTTCCCAGCAGCGCATGATAGGGACTGTCTAGGTCCACCACCTCGAACAGAACATTTTCCACCCGGCAATTGTCGCGTCCACCAAACGACACATCCACCCGGACTTTTCCCATGGGCGAGCAGGACAAACCCGGAACGATTCCGTGGAACGTAGTGTGGGTTGGTTGCATCATGTTTTCAGTGATTCCCAACATACGCATGGTGTGCCGGTACATAATGTTTATACTGCTTCCATTGTCAATCAGCACCTTGCTGAACCGCACTCGAGCCGTTGGCCCATGAATGATAGGGTCCACAACAAGAGCATAACCACCCGGATTAGGCATGATTTTCGGATGATCCTTGAACGACTAGGTGATTTCCTGATCTGATCACAGCATGTACCTTGGTACTGCCGGCATCACTGCATTCACTTCCATGGAACGGCGATATAAGCTTTGCCTGTCAGTTGGCTCAGTAACGAACACAACACAGCACAAGTCTGGATCTTGGTAAACATTCCGGCCCAAAGGTGCCGGCGGTGGCGGTTGGCCATTGCCATCACCCACCTGATGAACTTGCTGGTGCTGCTACCGGTTTGGCTGAGGCTGTACCGGTAGAGCATTTGCTCCGGTAAGCGGTGGTGGTGGTGGTGGTGGTAGGGGATGCTGGTGTAGCATATCTTGCGATGGTGGTAGTATCGTGGTACATCCTTGTGCTTGCGTATCTTTTACCGCACCTTTCAACATCAGGTACTTGGTCCAAGAACAATCCTTCGTCAAATGGTTCGACGGATTAGCCGGATTCGGCGTGTGCCACCGGCAAGGTTGGTCCATGGCCGCTTCCATGGTGTATTTTGCATGTTCTTGCCAATTCTTTTTCTGGCCCCAGGGTTTCTTTTCAACCCATTGCTTCTTAGGACCCGCCCATGGCTGCGATCCGGTTTTCTGCCTCTGGCTGCCGCTGGCACCAGAGTTATCTTGCACAGCAGCAACTTGCTGCGGACCGTACCTCCGATCCGGAAATTCTTCCCTTCTTTTGTTGTGCCGGTTATCCCGGTACTGATCTTGGCGTGGTTGGCTTGTTTGTGCTGGCTCTGCCTGCACTGGCGGTTGCATTGGGTCTCCCAATGCATATTTATCCGCCACACGTATCATTTCTGAGAATGTTGCTGGCATGTTTCTTTGCAGCTTTTGCCACAGAGGTGAACCTCTTCTGCACCCATTGCAAAACCAAGCTATGGCTTGCGCCTCGATTACTCCCTCACAGGAGTTCCTTATGGAGTTCCACCGGGTCAGGTAATCCCGGTTTGTTTCATTCGAACGCTGTGTGCACAAAGCAAGCTGTTGCGGCCTGTTTGGCCTCCGGTAGGTACTGCTGAAGTTGCTCACAAAGGCTTCCTCAAAGTCCAACCAGCCGTTTATGCTTCCTGCCGGCAAGTTATTCAGCCAGATGCGCGCTGGTCCTACCAGGAAAGATGGTACAATTCTCACAGCCCAACCCCGGTTTCCTCCACCAGCGACAGTTCCTCCACCACCGGCAACGTAAACTGCGGTCATGTAGTCCGCGAGCTAGTCTTCCGGTTTAGTGCTACCATCGTACGTTTTTGTATCGCGGGGCAACGTAAAGTTGCGAACCGGTGGTTCCTCTTTCATGATCCGCGGGCCAAAACATTTGGGACCCGGTGGACCTTCTGCCTCAACCATCTCAGACAAATACATCCTATCCAGCCTGTGCCTCGCATCCCGGTCGGGTAGGCATCTTTCTCCTAACCTTTTCCCCAAAGGGTTCCGGTAGGCTCCGACTCTTTCGGTTGCTGAATCAGCTTCATCATATCTTTCCGATACTGCGGCCCTTGCCTGCCGGTATCTTGGCGGAGGCATTTCCTCCTCTGCACAAGTAGCTCTTGGTGCACGATAATTTTGCCCGGTTTCACCTCTACCGGCATACTCATCTCTGGCATAGCTGTATCTGGCGTAGCCACGATCTGCCCCTTGGCTTTTTCTACCGGCCTCATGTCGCCCGGCTTGTTGTTTTCCGGCTAGCACCGGATCATACACAGTCATCTGCTGCGCATTCACCTCTTTTCCTTTTCTCTTGTCCGGATGGGGGGACGATGCCTGCCCATGGGACTTGCTTCCGGCATTCTTTGTTGAATGCACAGATTTTGATGCCGCAGCCTTGTTCAACTTTGCAAGCTGCTCAGCATTTTGCTGCTCAATCGTATCAAGCAATTCCCTGACACGCTCTTGCTGTTTTGCTAAAGCATCTGTAAGAGCAAGATCTATATCCCGTGTTTTGTGTGTTTGATAACAACACTCGAACAATTCTAACCGTGCACATAGTTTGTCATTGATGGGTTTGCAAGGTGTACGGTGCCCTCGCCGGACACACTATGATCAGAAGACCGAAGCGTAGTTCTTAGGCTTTCTGGTTTTGTGTGTGTGTCGCGAGGTAACATGGTAGGAGAGGAAAAGAGGAAAAAGCTGTTTTAGCCATAGCGGTACTACCGGTACCAGGAGCGGTAGTACCGCTACCCCTACTGGTACCGCCCGAGATACCGCTCTGAGGATTGCACGCGAAATTGTCCCACAGAACAAGTTACGGTACCTTTACGGTACCTTGAGCGGTAGTACCGCTTGCAACCGGTAGTACCGCTCAAGTACCGTAACACGTTACGATGGTACCGCTCTGGTACCGCTTTGGATCCAGTAAGGTCTGGACCCTATTGCGGTACCTCAAGCGGTATCGCGAGCGGTAGTACCGCTATGTGTCCACGTGGACAAGTTCTATGGGGATTCGAACTCAGAGCGGTAGTACCGCTTCCCAGAAGCGGTAGTACCTCTTAGGCAAAAACAGCACATAACGGTTGGATTTGGAGGGACCTATAAAAGGGCCCCTTCTTCTCCAGCCCGAATGAGCTCTTCTCTCTCTCTCTCCTCCATTGTTGCTGAGCTCAAAATTGAGGGGATCTCCTCATCCACCCAACCAATCTTGCTCATACTTTGAGGGGTGGTGGAGGAGACCCCGATCTATCATTCTACCGAGAAAAAGTTTGCCAATTCGTGGTACTCCTTAGTGGATCTTGGAGGTAGGGTTCCTTTGGTGGAGCATTGGAAGGGTACCTTTGGTGGAGCATTGAAAGGTTCCTTTGGTGGAGCATTGGAAGGTTCCTTTGGTGGAGAATTGGAAGGGTTCCTTTGGTGGAGCATTGGAGAAGGGTTCCTATGGTGGAGCATTGGAGATGTGCAGCTATGGAAGCTAGCTTGGTGATGTACTAGCTCCATAGGGTGTTGGGAGCATCCTTGTGTGTGGAGCTCGCCCTAACCTTGTGAAGGAATCACCGCCTCGACCGGTGCCTTAGTGGAAGAGGGGGAGCACCTTCGTGGAGCTCTCTCGAGGAAGAAGGTGAGGCCTTCCTTCGTGGTGTGGCCGTCTAGTCTGTTGTGTGAGACTAGCACCTCCTCAACGCAGACGTACTTCCTATTGTGGAAGGAACTGCGGTAAACAAACCTCGCCTCGTCTCCGCGCCCTCCGGTTGTCTCGCTCCTTACTCTTACTATCTTGTTGATTCCTTTACTTGTTGCACTTGTCCTAGCATCATTGTAGGAACACCACTATCGCTAAAGCTATCACCTTTACCTTCTGTTGCGCTAAAATTGAAAAAGGCTAAAACTTGTCGTAGCGCCATTCACCCCCCCTCTTGTTCGCTACAATCCATTCAAGTGGTATCAGAGCAAGGTTTTCTTGCTCGGGCTTTACCGCCTAAGAAATGGCCAAACAAGAGGTGGTTGTGAATGGAGTCCTTCCCCGTGAGCAATCATCTCCATCATCAAGTGCCGATAATACTCCGGCTACTTTGGATGACCTCAAGAAATTGGAGTCATCCATTGTATCTCAATTGAAGGCTATGATGATGGAGTTGATTACTCCGAAATCAAACCCCATCATAGATACTAAGAGAGGTGTCAATGTTTCCCCACCACAAGTTAACACTTTTCCTTGTGTTGGAATTGTTGAGCAATCAACAAATTCACATCGGGAAAAGGATCTTGAGGATGTTGACACCTCATCAAAAGGGAAGGATGAATTTTCGGTTGCGGGACAATTAAGAGATGATCATGCGGTGTCTTTCTCCACCAAGTGATTATGTCGTAAATGTCCCAATACCCATGCCTTGCATTTTGACTCATGGTCTACCACCATTACTTGAATCTAGTAGCTTTGGTGATTGGAAACTCTTAATGCGTTCTCATGTGCGCAGCGCCTCTACCGAGCTTTGGCGTATCATTGAAGAAGGATATTCACCACAAGACCCAATGAACTTGACAAGAAGGGAAGTGGTGGACCACCAACTCAACGCCATCGCCATCGAAATGATTCACTTGGCCATTACTCCCAAGGACCGCGCTCATATCCGCTCGCTCAAGACCGCCAAGGAAGCTTGGGACGAACTTGACAAGCTCTTCCTTGGAAATGGGAGCATCCAATGCTCTCATTTTAGTGAAGTGATGGCCAACGACTTTGTCATGGTAGAGGGAGAATCGCCCGAAGAGATGTACCGGCGCCTTATTGCTCTCGCCATGCAAATGCGAGATCTAGGAGCGACATTTGCGGATGACCTTTGGATGAAGAAAAAGTTCTACAATGATCTCCTTCCTTGGAATGGAAACAAGAAACGAAACTCAAGATCAAGAAACTCTTGCTACAATTGTCGCGACAAAAGTCACTTTGTTGGGTATTGTATCTACGAGAGAAGGGACTTAAATGGTGGATACCTCATTCATAAGAGCAAGTTTAGATCTCTCCCCAAAGGGCTCTCCAAGCTATCCCCCAACAACGATGTCACCAAGATCTCCTCCACCGAGAAGCCTAGAACTAATATGCTTGGAGATGAAGACCATATGGTGGAAAATGAAGGGCTTGAAAAGAAGAAGGAATTGGAGCTTATCTCTCTCACCCAAGCTTATGAGGAAGAAGTGTGCATGCGTATGACTCTTGAAGCTAGTGCTCTTATTCTTGAAGAGTTCAACAATTCTCTCATCTCCCAACTCATCAAGGACCGAGATTATGCTCTTGGTTGGTTGGACAAGCTCAAGGCAAAGAAGGATTATCTTGAAGAAAATCATGAATGGTCAATTGAGGATGTTGCAACCTTTGCCAAGAAGAAAGAAGATGAAGGTCCTAATTCATGTTGTGACAAGCTCCTTGACGAAGTTTGCTTCTTGAGAAGACACAATGCAAAATTCTTGGAAGTCATCTCAACTCAAGAGGAGGCCTTAGATGAATACTATCGCTTGAGTAAAGAGAAGGTGCAATGTTGTGATCATGAAGAAGAGATTGCCACTCTAAAGAAACACAAGGCCAAGCTAGTTGAAGTGAATGAGAGGCAAAATGAATCCTTGTTGGAGTGGATCCGTTTGAGCAAAGAAAAGGTCACTTGTTGTAACCATGAGGATGAAATTTCTTATCTTAAGAGAAGCAAGGACAAACTTATGGTGATCAAGCTTATGCAAGATGAAGCCATAGAAGAATACAAACGCTCAAGCAAGGATTACATTTGTCGTAATCATGAGGACGACATTGCCACTTTAGAGAGACACAAGCATTCACTCTTGAGAAGAAATTCTCTTCTTGAGGAAGCTCTATCGGAACATGAAGATGAATCTAACCAATCGAAGTCCGAGATTGAGAGTCTTCAAGTACAAATCCAATTCTTGGAAGGAGTCATTGACGCCTATGAGGACTTATGCAATGAAGGAGAAGTGGCGATCATGCCAAAGAAGATCGAGAGAAGAAGAAGGATCAATGAAAAGAAGAATGTGAAGATAGGGCCCATTGAAAAATGGGCTCCTATTTCTAACTCTTGATCCATGAAGGGCCTTGCTTTCGGAGATGCTTATTGGGTGGTTAATCTTGAAGCCACAAGTCTTATGTCCGGAAGCAAGGAATTCATTGTCGTCATCAAGTCCTTATCTCTATCTTTCTCGTGACGACAACACAAGCAAGCTTAAAGGTATTGGAGCCTTGACAAGGTGGTGATCAAGTCCTACCTTGTCAAGACTCTTACATATGTACTCTTTGTTCATTGATCTACACTCTTGGGTCTTTGTACCTACTATTATGAACATGTAGTGGTCCTCTTGTGGAGCTAGTCTCTTCAAGAGGCCACGGCTTAGGACTAATGGAATTTGCTTCTTTGTGTAGAGATTGTGTCTTGTAGGAATTGTGTTGAAGGAAATGAACCATGAAGAAGTTTCTCAAACAATTTCAATACAATTTCTATGACAAAATCCTTGCAAGAAGAAGCAACAATGGAACGGAGTTTGTGCTCAAGATCTTAGATATCTTCATTGGCAAAGAAGGAATCCACTATTTGCTCCTAGCCATACTCTTACCCTAATCTCATAGGGTTGCCGGAAGTGAGAGACAAACCTAAGAAGACACTCAAACATGATGATGGAGTATGAGTCTATTGTGTGGTTTGTGGTATTGAGTGATGAGACATTTCGATGGATATGATAGTTCCTTGGAGGAGGCGAAGTGCTTCTTGTGAGAAAGGAGATGCAATTCCCCCGGTTACCATAGGAAGGATGGGTGTTGGCACTCGCCGATCTCAAAAGCTACCTTCTATGAGTACCGGGGAAGGACGAAGTTCCACCTATGTGGAGCCATCTACACCACAAGGCCAAGTCTTTTCCATTGGACAACCAAGTGCTAGGTCACCTCTTACACAACCTCAAGTTCGGCATCAACAACAATGAGGTCATGGCGAGGACCCAAATCATGATGAAGATCAAGGAACCTCACAAGAACCTATCCTTTTGATCTATTCTCGCCGGGGTGCTAAAGCGTCAAGACTCTTTCATAATTCAAGCAAAGTACAAGACATACTCAAGAGCAAGATATGATGGGGTCCAACGGTATAGCAATCCCAAGTATCAATTCTTCCCAAATGTGCCCGACAAGACAATGGACTCACTCTCTACCGATAATCGTCAAGGTTTGCCTCTCTACCTTTGTGCTTCTCATCTGGACATTGTGTCATAAGTGGATACTTATACCACTCTTGTGCCATATGTCTAGATGTAAAGCACGCATGAACATAGGGGGAGTGCGGTTTAAATTTATTGAGATATCCCTCCCCCCATGATGCACAAAGAAACCCAAAGCATATGCTATTTGTCAATCTAGAGACTATGAGCTTCATGTTGAGTTGTAGTCGTGAGTCCTAGGTCTCTACGCGACCTCACACTACTAAACTCTTACACGATGGCTTCGACCACCAACCTCCTCCTTGAGGAGTTTTTCTTTTCTCTTCTTGTTTTTTTTGTTGTTGTTCGTTTCTTTTTCTCTTTGTTTCTTCTCGGGAGATTCACCCAAGCTTGGCTTTTCTTGCATTGATTCTTGCAATCTTGGTTGGGTAGTACCTTAACAGTTCCGTCATCTAATCCTAAGCCATCATCTATCTCTTGAGCCAACTCAGTCTAAAAGCACAAGTCTACACCAAAATCTGAGTGTTTTTGAGTTTGGAGGCCGGTACTACCGCTTCTCAGGCCGGTACTACCGCTCTGGGGCAGTTATCTGACAAAACTGAACATTATCCCCAGAACGGTACTACCGCCCTAAGTACCGGGTAAGTACCGGTAAGAGGTACTACCGCTTTGACTAGTATCACCAATGTTGCTTGTTAGTGTCCTCTTTGATCCTTAATTTCGCGGCTTGTGCACTTATCCCCTATTCCCTCCCAAACCTTTGCTATTCACAGGAGCACCTAGAACCCTTGGTGGCAAGGTCAAGCCATCCTCTCGTCGTCATCGAGATGAAGACGAGCAAGAGGAGATTGTACCGACAAGGACCACAAAGCAACAGAGGGAAGCGGCAGCGGGCGCAAGGGGCCCTCAAAGATCAATGCTTGATATCAAGAAAGGCCAGTTCATGGAAGTGCGAGGGGCCAATCCTTATTCGCTGCCGAGAAACGCTCGTCAATGCCCCAATAACTATTTTCATCATGTCAACCAAGAGAGGATCTACAATGAGGTCTATGGGGCCAAAGAGTTCAAATGTTGTCCCCAATACTCCATCAGCATGGACAAGCTCAACTCCGACCTCGAGTACTTTGGAGAAGCGCTGGAGATATGTGAGGAACAAGGACTTACACCTCTGATGACTGCTGTCTACTGCTGGCTTCTATTCCTGTAGACAGTGTTGGGCCTCCAAGAGCAGAGGTTTGTAGAACAACAACAAGTTTCCCTTAAGTGAATCACCCAAGGTTTATCGAACTCAGGGAGGAAGAGGTCAAAGATATCCCTCTCAAGCAACCATGCAATTACGATACAAGAAGTCTCTTGTGTCCCCAACACACCTAATACACTTGTCAGATGTATAGGTGCACTAGTTCGGCGAAGAGATAGTGAAATACAAGTAATATGGATGAATATGAGTGGTAATAGCAATCTGAAATAAATATGGCAGCGAGTAAACATGTAGAAGAACAGTAAATAAACGGAGATTCGATGTTTGGAAACAAGGCCTAGGGATCATACTTTCACTAGTGGACACTCTCAACATTGATCACATAACTAAATAGATAAATGCTACTTTCTCTACACTCTCTTGTTGGATAACAAACACCATTCATTGTGTAGGGCTACAAGAGCTCCCTCAAGCCGGAGTAAACAAGCTCCACAACATTCGGAGTTCATATTTAAGTAACCTCTATAGTGCATAATAGACCATTGCAATTTAGACCGAGTACTAACATAGCATGCACATTGTCACCGTCAGGCTATGAAAGGGGGAATAGATCGCATCAATACTATCATAGTAATAGTTAACTCCATAATCTACAAGAGATTACAATCATAACCTATGCCAAGTACTACATGATGCACACATTGTCAACATTACATCATGGAGGAGGAATAGAGTACTTTAATAACATCACTAGAGTACCACATAGATTAATAGTGATACAAAGCTCATCATATGAATCTCAATCATGTAAGGCAGCTCATGAGATCATTGTATTGAAGTACATGGGAGAGAGATTAACCACATAGCTACCGGTACAACCCTTAGCCTCGAGGGAAAACTACTCCCTCCTCATCATGGGAGACAGCAGCGGCGATGAAGATGGTGGTGGTGTCGATGGAGATGCCTTCCAGGGGCAATTCCCCGTCCCGGCGGCGTGCCGGAACAGAGACTTCTGTCCCCCGAATCTTGGCTTCGCGATGGCGGCGGCTCTGAAACTTTTCTCGTATCGTGGCTTATTGGTGTCGAAGTTTTAGGTCACGAGGAGTCTTATAGGCGAAGAGGCGGAGTCGGAGGGGCCCTGGGGGGACCACACAGTAGGGGGCGCCCCCCCCCCTTGGCCGCGCCGCCTTGTGGGGTGGGGCCCCCTGGGCTCCCCTTTGGACCCTCTTCGGTGCTCTGGAAGCTTCCGGGAAAAATAAGATCGTGGGCCTTGATTTCGTCCAATTCCGAGAATATTTCCTTTGTAGGATTTCTAAAACCAAAAACAGCACAAAACAGGAACTGACACTTCGGCATCTTGTTAATATGTTAGTTCCGGAAAATGCATCAAAACGATATAAAGTGTGAACAAAACATGTAGGTATTGTCATAAAACTAGCATGGAACATCAGAAATTATAGATACGTTGGAGACGTATCAATGACCTTCTCTCACGATTTCTCCAAGGAGGTAATTTGCCAATTCTATGCCACGGTCGTTTTTCTTGAGGATGAAGGAGGCTACCGCTCCTTGAAGTGGATGACAAGGGAACATGTGATGGAGGCCTCATGGCAGGACTTTGATAGAAGCATTGGTTATGAGCTCCCCGACAACGACTCAAACACCTTCCAGATTCATCTCCAAGCCAAGCCAATGGCCAAGGAGAAAATGGCCGATCTCTACATTCGAGGGAGGATGTTGTGTGGAAGCACCAAAGGCCTTCTACCTGTCTACGACATCATGAACCGCATCTACCGCAGCACCATCAACCCCAAGCATACCAACCATGATGAAGTGCATGGGTTCCTTGTGAATCTCCTTGTGCGCACTCATGTGATGAGGGGCAGCGGCAAGCAACTGGACGTCATGGATTACATTTGGCATGAGATGCGTGATTGTGCATTCCTTCGCAAGCTTCCTCAGTACGCTCCTTACCTCATGAGGCTCATTTGTCTCAAGTGGGATCAAGAGGGCCGTGGAGATCTTCTTCAACAATTCCGCCCCAACATCACTATCCACAAGGAGAAGAGTCCTCTTGTTAAGGACCACGACCTTCCAAGGTTTGGCAAGGGAGCTCCCAAGGACAAGGACGAAGACGAAGCCGATAGCGAAGACTCCGACTATGTGCCCAACTCCGTCAAGACCAAGGGCCTCTTCACCAAGCTCACCGCTCGCCTCAAGAAGTCATTTTCCTTCAAGAGGGATCTTGAAGATAGGATGTATCAAGCTCATCACGACAACAAGAAGATCCGCCAACGCCAAAAGGCGATGATGAGGCACATGCAGCTTCCTGTCTCCGAGGGCTTCGAGGACAACATCACTCCTCCCGGTGAGTGGAAGTCAAAGCTCGTTTGGTCAAGCTCCGAGGACTCCATCCCCGAGCCACCTCATGGCAAGGGCCTTGCCCAAGAAGAAGACGATGATGAAGGCGAGTATGAAGAGGAGGAGGACGTCGAGGATGAGGGTGACGAGAATGAAGATGGCGACGACGAGGATGATGATGACGAGTGATTCCCTTGGGGCGTTAGTATGCTCCTTCTCCCTTTTTGGTGTCTCAATGCCAAAGGGGGAGAAGTTGATCTATTAGGATGGGAATTTGCATTGGGATGCCAAGGGCTTGGTGCTTCGTTTTGGTTCTTTCGGCCTTGGCATCAAACCTTCCCCTAGTTATTCGGAACTGTATTCGTATGTGTGTTTGCTACTCTATTTGTGGATCTCCCGATCCCCCGGTTTGTATTAAGATTTAATCATTCGTAGCTTAATGGTCTTCATTATTTATCCTTTGATTGGCTACATGCTGGCGCAAAGTTGACGTGGGAGTTAGAGATCTCTGTGGTGTAACTTTTCTTCAGTTCCCCGGCAACGACGCCAGAAATTTGCTTGATGCGTGTGGTTGACACGTCCGTTGGGAACCCCAAGAGGAAGGTGTGATGTGCACAGCGGCAAGTTTCCTCGATAAGAAACCAAGGTTTAATCGAACCGGTAGGAGTCAAGAAGCACGTTGAAGGTTGATGGCGGCGGGATGTAGTGCGGCGCAACACCAGAGATTCCGGTGCCAACGTGGAACCTGCACAACACAACCAAAGTACTTTGCCCCAACGAAACAGTGAGGTTGTCAATCTCACCGGCTTGCTGTAACAAAGGATAAACCGTATTGTGTGGAAGATGATTGTTTGCAGAAAACAGTAGAACAAGTATTGCAGTAGATTGTATTTCAGTATAGAGAATTGGACCGGGGTCCACGAGTTCACTAGAGGTGTCTCTCCCATAAGATAAACGGCATGTTGGGTGAACAAATTACGAGTTGGGCAATTGACAAATAAAGAGGGCATGACCATGCACATACATATTATGATGAGTATAGTGAGATTTAATTGGGCATTACGACAAAGTACATAGACCGCTATCCAGCATGCATCTATGCCTAAAAAGTCCACCTTCGAGGTTATCATCCGAACCCCCTCCGATATTAAGTTGCTAACAACGAGACAATTGCATTAAGTATTGCGCGTAATGTAATCAGTAACTACATCCTTGAACATAGCACCAATGTTTTATCCCTAGTGGCAACGCACATCCATAATCTTAGAGGTTTCGTCACTCTCCAGATTCACGGAGACATGAACCCACTATCGAGCATAAATACTCCCTCTTGGAGTTACAAGCATCTACTTGGCCAGGGCATCTACTAGTAACGGAGAGCATGCAAGATCATAAACAACACATATACATAACTTGATAATCAACATAACAAGTATTCTCTATTCATCGGATCCCAACAAACGCAACATATAGAATTACAGATAGATGATCTTGATCATGTTAGGCAGCTCACAAGATCCAACAATTAAGCACAATGGGGAGAAGACAACCATCTAGCTACTGCTATGGACCCATAGTCCAGGGGTAGACTACTCACACATCACTCCGGAGGCGACCATGGCGGCGTAGAGTTCTCCGGGAGATGATTCCCCTCTCCGGCAGGGTGCCGGAGGCAATCTCCTGAATCCCCCGAGATGGGATTGGCGGCGGCGGCGTCTCTGGAAGGTTTTCCGTATCGTGGCTCTCGGTACTGGGGGTTTCGCGACGGAGGCTTTAAGTAGGCGGAAGGACAGGTCAGGGGGCCACACGAGGGGCCCACACCCTAGGTCGGCGCGGCCAAGGGCCAGGCCGCGCCGCCCTATGGTTTGGCCGCCTCGTGGCCCCACTTCGTCTCCTCTTCGGTCTTCTGGAAGCTTCGTGGCAAAATAGGACCCTGGGCGTTGATTTTGTCCAATTCCGAGAATATTTCGTTACTAGGATTTCTGAAACCAAAAACAGCGAAAACAGACAAGCGGCACTTCGGCATCTTGTTAATAGGTTAATTCCGAGAAAATGCACGAATATGACATAAAGTGTGCATAAAACATGTAGATATCATCAATAATGTGGCATGGAACATAAGAAATTATCGATACGTCGGAGACGTATCAGCATCCCCAAGCTTAGTTTCTGCTCGTCCCGAGCAGGTAAAACGATAACAAAGATAATTTCTGGAGTGACATGCCATCATAACCTTGATCATACTATTTGTAAAGCATATGTAGTGAATGCAGCGATCAAAACAATGTATATGACATGAGTAAATAGGTGAATCATATAGCAAAGACTTTTCATGAATAGTACTTCAAGACAAGCATCAATAAGTCTTGCATAAGAGTTAACTCATAAAGCAATAAATCAAAGTAAAGGTATTGAAGCAACACAAAGGAAGATTAAGTTTCAGCGGTTGCTTTCAACTTGTAACATGTATATCTCATGGATATTGTCAACATAGAGTAATATAATAAGTGCAATATGCAAGTATGTAGGAATCAATGCACAGTTCACACAAGTGTTTGCTTCTTGAGGTGGAGAGAAATAGGTGAAGCTGACTCATCATAAAAGTAAAAGAATGGTCCTCCATAGAGGAAAAGCATCGATTGCTATATTTGTGCTAGAGCTTTGATTTTGAAAACATGAAACAATTTTGTCAACGGTAGTAATAAAGCATATGTATCATGTAAATTATATCTTACAAGTTGCAAGCCTCATGCATAGTATACTAATAGTGCCCGCACCTTGTCCTAATTAGCTTGGACTACCGGATCATCACAATACACATGTTTTAACCAAGTGTCACAATGGGGTACCTCTATGCCGCTCTGTACAAAGGTCTAAGGAGAAAGCTCGCATTGGATTTCTCGCTATTGATTATTCTCAACTTAGACATCCATACCGGGACAACATAGACAACAGATAATGGACTCCTCTTTAATGCATAAGCATGTGGCAACAATTATTATTCTCATATGAGATTGAGGATATATGTCCAAAAGTGAAACTTCCACCATGGATCATGGCTTTAGTTAGCGGCCCAATGTTCTTCTCTAACAATATGCATGCTTAACCATAAGGTGGTAGATCTCCCTTACTTCAGACAAGACGAACATGCATAGAAACTCACATGAAATTCAACAAAGAGTAGTTGATGGCGTCCCCAGTGAACATGGTTATCGCACAACAAGCAACTTAATAAGAGATAAAGTGCATAAGTACATATTCAATACCACAATAGTTTTTAAGCTATTTGTCCCATGAGCTATATATTGTAAAGGTGAATGATGGAATTTTAAAGGTAGCACTCAAGCAATTTACTTTGGAATGGCGGAGAAATACCATGTAGTAGGTAGATATGGTGGACACAAATGGCATAGTGGTTGGCTCAAGGATTTTGGATGCATGAGAAGTATTCCCTCTCGATACAAGGTTTAGGCTAGCAAGGTTATTTGAAACAAACACAAGGATGAACCGGTGCAGCAAAACTCACATAAAAGACATATTGTAAACATTATAAGAGTCTACACCGTCTTCCTTGTTGTTCAAACTCAATACTAGAAATTATCTAGACTTTAGAGAGACCAAATATGCAAACCAAATTTTAGCATGCTCTATGTATTTCTTCATTAATGGGTGCAAAGCATATGATGCAAGAGCTTAAACATGAGCACAACAATTGCCAAGTATCACATTATCCAAGACATTATTGCAATTACTACATGTATCATTTTCCAATTCCAACCATATAACAATTTAACGAAGAAGAAACTTCGCCATGAATATTATGAGTAAAGCATAAGGACATACTTGTCCATATGCTACAGCGGAGCGTGTCTCTCTCCCACACAAGGAATGCTAGGATCCATTTTATTCAAACAAAACAAAAACAAAAACAAACCGACGCTCCAAGAAAAGCACATAAGATGTGATGGAATAAAAATATAGTTTCAGGGGAGGAACCTGATAATATTGTCGATGAAGAAGGGGATGCCTTGGGCATCCCCAAGCTTAGACGCTTGAGTCTTCTTCGAATATGCAGGGGTGAACCACCGGGGCATCCCCAAGCTTAGAGATTTCACTCTCCTTGATCATGTTGCATCATACTCCTCTCTTGATCCTTGAAAACTTCCTCCACACCAAACTTAGAACAACTCATTAGAGGGTTAGTGGACAATAAAAATTAACATGTTCAGAGGTGACACAATCATTCTTAACACTTCTGGACATTGCATAAAGCTACTGGACATTAATGGATCAAAGAAATTCATCCAACATAGCAAAAGAGGCAATGCGAAATAAAAGGCAGAATCTGTCAAAACAGAACAGTTCGTATTGACGAATTTTATCGAGGCACCAGACTTGCTCAAATGAAAATGCTCAGATTGAATGAAAGTTGCGTACATATCTGAGGATCACTCACGTAAACTGGCATAATTTTCTGAGTTACCTACAGAGAAAACAGCCCAGATTCGTGACAGCAAAGAAATCTGTTTCTGCGCAGTAATCCAAATCTAGTATGAACTTTACTATCAACGACTTTACTTGGCATAACAAAACACTAAACTAAGATAAGGAGAGGTTGCTACAGTAGTAAACAACTTCCAAGACACAAAATAAAAACAAAGTACTGTAGTAAAAACATGGGTTGTCTCCCATAAGCGCTTTTCTTTAACGCCTTTCAGCTAGGCGCAGAAAGTGTGTATCAAGTATTATCGAAGGATGGTGCATCTACAGCGGGGTGTGGAGTTTTCTCAACCATGCATAGTATATTGGATACATAAGTTTTAGCATCCCCCTTTTCATTAGTCTTGGGCTTGCTACTCTCATCAAACAAATTTTCAGGAACAAGCCAAGCATAATTATTTTCTAGTGCATCATTCATCGCTAGGAGCTTACATGGTATTGGTGCTTTGATCTCCCCACCATAATTAATATTATTAGTGTACTTTATTCTATCCATATCCATCTTTTCAAGGAGACTAACAAAATTGGTATAAGAACCAAGCTTATCATATTTAGCAAAGACCTTTCTAGCCTCTCTTGCTATACCACCAAATTCTCTAAGAAGGGTTTCTAAAACAAAGTCTTTCTTTTCCCCTTCTTCCATATCACCGAGTGTAAGAAACATGTGTTGGATTATAGGATTGAGATTAACAAATTTAGTTTCCATCATACGAACTAAAGCAGCAGCGGCAATTTCATAAGTAGGAGCAAGTTCTACCAAGTGTCTATCTTTAAAATCTTCAGCCGTACTAATATGAGTGAAAAAATCTTCTATATTATCTTTCCCAAGGATAGACCCTCGGCCTACCGGTACATCTTTAAGAACAAACTTAGGAGGAAACATGATGAAATAAGTAAAGTAAATGCAAGTAACTAATTTTTTTGTATTTTTGATATAGAGTGCAAACAAGATAGCAAATAAAGTAAAACTAGCAACTAATTTTTTTGTATTTTGATTTAGTGCAGCAAACAAAGTAGTAAATAAAACTAAGCAAGACAAAAACAAAGTAAAGAGATTGGGAAGTGGAGACTCCCCTTGCAGCGTGCCTTCCTTCGTGGTGTGGCCGTCTAGTCTCTTGTGTGAGACTAGCACCTCCTCAACGCAGACGTACTTCCTATTGTGGAAGGAACTGCGGTAAACAAACCTCGCCTCGTCTCCGCGCTCTCCGGTTGTCTCGCTCCTTACTCTTACTATCTTGTTGATTCATTTACTTGTTGCACTTGTCCTAGCATCATTGTAGGAACACCACTATCGCTAAAGCTATCACCTTTACCTTCTGTTGCGCTAAAATTGAAAAAGGCTAAAACTTGTCGTAGCGCCATTCACCCCCCCTCTTGTTCGCTACGATCCATTCAGCATCCCCGGAAAGTGATTCACACAGCTCTACTGCAGCCTTAGCAGCTCTTTTGGTTTTATCCGGACTGCTATACTTAGCTTCATTAACCCGTGCACCAACACGGCTAGCTAAGATTATAAGTTTTGCTCCACATAATGGATTTTTTGCTTGGTAAATTTGTTTTAGGTGTTGATCGTTCAATTCTTACAGATGTACCTTTGTTGGCTACATCGATATTAAACCTTTGTATCTGTAAAAACACATCCTTCAACTCGGTAAAATATGTGCAAGTGTACATTTGCATCCGTGTTGTTTGTTCGTGTTTTATAATTCATTTACATATTTTTGAATTTCCTGTTAATATTAAACTATATTTAAAAATGCTACATGTGCATATGTGTTTCATTTGGTAAAAGAAAAATGCCAATAGAAGTTCGTATTTTCAATTTAATTTTCATAAGTTTACATGTTCGTTGGAAAAGAAAATTACATGTATCATATTAACTACGTGTCCCCAATGTGTACACACACTGACTCCTGGTGTTCATATATACATGACCATTTTCTCCATGAGCACACCCATTCCTATCACTTTTTTTAGTTGTTCGCAATATAACTATTTGATCTGGATGCTGCTCGATCTGCAGAGAGTTGTGGAGCGGGTCTGGCAAAGAGATTGACTGAGCAGCAATCGCAGTGGGGGTTCTTGATAAACACCTCACCAACGTCGATGCAAAATGCGTACTACTATGTTTCCATTCTCTTCCTCCTAGAGAGTGCCAACCGACTTCGCCAGTTCACCTTCACTGTATGAAATCCAAAAGAAAACAACAAATACCAAGTTTATTCCATATAGTAGTAAAGAACTGGGGGAAATACTTTGGGACTTGCAGAACAGAAGATATAATGTTGGCATTCCTCTGCTCCACAAAGAACTTGTTAGAGGTCAGATTTTTGTGTCTTTCCTACAAAGGAAGAAAACTTTAAAATATGTACCTATAGTTCATATCATGTAGGCCTCATCTCAATCTTTAGGGTGCATCGCTCCAAAGATTCCGCCGTATTTATCTTGCTTCAGTATTTTCTAATTTATTAAGTGAAGCTGCGGTGTAATGTAGCAATAGGATGTCAAACTGAATTATTCAGCAACTTCACTCCTTATTGAGCAACATCAGCAAACAAAATCGTCAGTGTTCTGCTAGAGCACTGGTTAAAAGCAGATGAACATATCTGGGTAGTGCAATAATTTTCTAAACAGATTTGGTACAAAAATATCCATATATGCATAGCTAGCAATATAAGCTAAATCACTGTAAGAAACACAAAGGAGTCCCCCTCTAATCTGAATTTCCGCTGACCTTTTCTGAATATGGCGTTGCTCTTTTTTAGATTCATCAATATTTTCTGATATACCGATGTAAAAAATGTAACCATGCAGGTACAGAAATATATCTAATTAGTTAGGAAACCGTACGAGAATTCTCTTCAGGAACTATGTATAGAGTAAAAATGAAATACTCTAATGTCCCTTCCACTAAAGGACTCCTTGTACACGATACTTTTGGGGAAATCATTTCATCATATTCATTACCTTCATGTGGACTCATCTAGGTATAGTTATTTACACAAAATTTCACTGAATCTGTAGTACTCCAGTGCAATGCTACATCAGCTCTTCAATTATGCAAGAAATAAACTTTTCTCATTCACATTAACTTCATTAATCCTCACTCCCTTACCAGGCGTTGTGGCCCCTGGAGACGTGCAATCTCAGCTGTACGTCTTAGCCTCGGCACCATCCGGCTACTTTTGTCTCTAGATTAATCTGCAATATGTACGTGAGTTGTTCAAATCTGCACATGAAGAAATTTTATTTTGCTCATTCACAATGACTTCATTAAAACCCATTATGTTACCTACCTGTTGATGACGTATGTTCTTGTAATCTTGTCGGATGCCGAACGGGGATGCCCCAGTTATCTTGGCTGCTGCTGCACCGGCCACTACCTGCTACTTCATTATTCGACACTCTGTTGCATGTTGATGAACAACGTTCTTGTAAACTTATCTGAGGCAGAAAGGTGACACCGCAGCCGGAGATCGTGCAGCTCGCAGCTATCATGCTTCGGCACCATGGCTGTTGCCCTCTTCCACCATGCAGCAGGTCTCGTTGGCCGCCTTCCCAGCAGGCTCCCGCAACGTTAGGGCACCATCGACACCGTGGCTGCTGCCTTCTTCCACCGTACAGCAGGTCTCGTTGGCCGCCTTCCCAGCAGGCTCCAGCAACATTAGGGCACCATCTAGGGTTGGGGATGTGTGCATACACGTACATGTTAAATTGGATTGATGGAGGAGTTTGGGAGCGAGAAGTCTCTTTTGCATCGTGTAAAAGTTTATTTAAGACTAACGTAATAGTAGGCTGCTAAGGAGGCGTGCACGTGGTGATAGAATCGTGAGGACTCTTTTGTCCACTTTATCCCACACAGGTGTAGATAAGTAAAGGGAGAGGAAATCGGATGTTTAATTTTTCAAGTTGTTGAGGATTAACGTGGATCCTCCGTTGTTGCGTTGCATATATATACTCTAGGCAGACGTATATAGGTTGGACTCTACGGATCTAATTGTTCAGCTTTGCAATCCCGTGTAGGACACAACCATTATGTGAAGCCTTGTGGTTTGTCAAAAAAAAACTTATCCGAAGTCTCGTGTTAGCTTTATTGGGTTTTCCACGATCAGCTCTGTTCGGTTTGCACATATATGTTACGTATGATAGTTAAACAACGTGTCTACGTAATTGCATGTGTAGCAAAATAAGTTGTGACTTTTCGGCTAATCCTAGCCGTAAATTTTTAGATCTAATTATCCTAATTATTCTAATGATGTGGATTAATGTGGTGTCTCGTATGGTGCCTCCAATTAGTAAATATAAGATGCTCAACGATGCAGAAGTACTTTTTCCGGCAAGAATCTCCTTACGCAGATCCTGATCTAAGTTGCAAGCTCTAAGCCGGTTTTCCGGTATTCTTGCAGCCTGAGCGCTAACAGAAGCAAAGCCATGGGCAGTGTTATACTCACGTACGGTTAGGTTCAGCTCGCGCTGCGCCCGGATGATGTCGGCGCCATTCGCGAGCAGCTTCTGGCATTGCGCCTCCAGCTCTGCCTGAGCCGCTGCCGGGTCGATGTTCTGCGCGATGGGCGTAGCCAGCACGCTCATGGCCGCTTGGAGAGGAGTCTCTGGTGGTGGTGCAGAAGCACCTGCAGCCTCCTGGTTGCGCTCGGTTGGCGGCTTGGCCGTGCGCGTGGACTTCGTCTGTCCCGCGCCTTCTGCCGCAGCTCCCTTGCCGGCGTCTCCCGCGCCAACGACCAGCACCTCGACGCTGCCGGCGGCGCGGTCGCAGCGAAGCGCAGATCTTGGCGGATTCGGAGCCACCAGCACCGGCGAGGGGCATTGGTGCTCAGGGACGGTGCCGTAGTAGACGAGGATGCTCCCGAACTCGATGACGCGGCCGTTCTTGGGGAACTTACCTCCGTTGGAGAAGCAGCATGTGTTGTCGTTGATGAAGCGCATGTCGCGGATGCGGTTGACGAGCGCGGTGACGACACGCTCGCCGCCGACGGTGAGGAGGCCCGTCCGAATATGAACTCCAGCAAGCGCCGCTGCTGGCCCCATGGTGGGCGCCAACTGTCGTCGTGGTGAACAGACATATGCCATGGGATGGCTTATCATGTGGCCGAATGGACGCTAGAGGATTCGGGGGAGGGTTTTTGGTATAGATGGAGAGGTTTCCGGATGGATTCCTCAAGAACTTGGCCTTGGCCGAAGGAAGAAGATGATGAACTCAAGAACCAAGACAGCACTAGATCTCTCTATTTCTTCTTCACAAGTGCTTACAAGTTTCTGTGTACAAGATAGCTATCAGGTCGTTGCGTAACGTGCCCGCGAAGGGTTGTGCTCCCTCTCCTTATATAGGGGAGAGGGTGGCTTACAGGGGAAGAAACCCTACAAACCCTAATGGGATCTTTGACTAGACAAACTACTTTACAAAGCTACTTTAGCTACCGGTAATGCCGGTATGCCTTTAATCAAGAGCTGTGACATCCTTCGGCACCTTTTACGTCATGCTTCGCCTTTGGCGTCATGGCTTCGATTTAAGCTGAAGTGCTTCGCTCATCTTTGTCTTCTAGCTCTGGAGAGCATCTTTGACCAGTCTTGCCGACGTGCTACAGTGTAGCCTGTTCCGGTATTCCGGTACGCTCTTAGCCAGTTCCGGTATCCCCTTCTTGGGATACCGGTATGATTCTCTGAATCAACCTTCGCTATCCGGAACAACCTTAAAACCGGTACTTTAATGGCCTAAACCATCCGGTTTGGCATGCCTTTGGCATACCGGGGGTCATCCCCCCAACAGTGCCCTTTCTATCACATACAGTAGCCATTATTTCTTCTTCCCTGTGCATCGTATTTTCTTATCCAACACCAAATAATAAATTAAAAAAACAAAGTCCCATTTCAATTCACTTAAAATGAACCCGTCTGATTGATTATAGACACCTAACGTTTTATGCGCAACAATTCAGACAATTAATTATCCAACACCTCATACTCTAATAATATATACTTACGTACTATTAAAAAAACCACCTATTCACAAATGTAGAGTTTAATTTAACCTACTCATTTCTCATAAAGACATACGTCCTACTCCTAAAAGTAAAATTCTTCTTGCCATTTTCTCATAGCATAAAAAAATGTTTTAGCTTCCAATCGACATGTGCACCAAGTAGTGGCAAAAAAGGAATTTCACATTCCAGTTTTAAGCGCACTAAAAATGATCTCATATTAACCGGTGGTCTTCTTTTTGTTGAAAGCAAAAATGTAGCCTTTGCATACATGCTTCGTTTTGTCTCTCTCATCTCCATAATTTTAACATGCATGCATGCTCATTCTCTCTCCACAATGCAATAATGAAGGGACTACATTTCAACCCAACTGTCGCAGGCTTGCATGCATATTCCCTTCTCTCTCACCATAATTGAATTCACCTGCCCAACAACAAACACCACAGGCTGCTGCCGCCAACCCTCTGCAAGCCACACACAAGCAAATAGCAGCAGCACATCACCCCATGAACACAGATTCTTCTTTCTCATAAACTCATATATACTCTTAGCCCTAAAAGTAAAACTTAACATTCCAGTTCGCCATCATACAAAAAATACCTGCCAATTATTATCACTTATTTTGAAAAATAGCTGTCGATTCTCAACCTGTAATATATAGACTAGCAAATAAAACAAACACAGATCGATTTTATTTCATACAACACATACCGATTACAAACCAACATCACACTCACCCGATACAACACCACACACCACCTGAAGCTAAAGCCTCTCCATCAAACACAACAACACACACCATACACCAAGCTAACCAAGCGGAAGAACCATTCACGAAGAACTGCAACAACTAACGAACCGACCAAAGGATACAATACCAACAAAGCAGCCACACCACTAATGTACAAAATGAATAACTGGAACAAACGCCGCCGCACGAACATCATATAACATGTGCGGATCCACCTTCGCACAGCAGATAATAGTGTTGCCCACCCAACCAGCGGTGCCATGCAAATCGAACGCATCGCCGCTATTCCACAGATGCCCAAAAACACAGTTTCCAACACCCCTCTTGACTTTAAAAAACCGATGGTCATCAAAATACGCCTCTAAAAACATACGAGTAGCATCTTCCAAAGAAAGATTCCCCCCTCTGCTCCAAAACTGGAGCATGCTACCTTCAGCAAAAGCAGGAGGAGCCAAAAACTAAACGAGAGGACCAGCCATCGTCCACTTAGTTGGCAGCTAAAACACACAGCAACAAAGAGGTGTGATGACCAAAACGGTATGCGATGCTTAGGAATGAAAACGCAGGTGTAGGTCGACCCATTATATAGGACACCCAAACTACCAGTCACCCTGGCCCACTTCTTAACCCTACTGAAAACACACACAAAACTACAACACAAGGTCACCTACAGCGGTATCACTGCAGAAAACTGAATCAATATCACCGTAGCTGATACAAGATAATTGCACATCCTGCCAACGAACTGCATCAGGCACATCTTGCCAGCTTACTAGCTTCAGACATCATAGGAGACCATGCCCTGCCAACACATTAAAACTGCCACCCATCCACCACAATCAGCCAACCTCAAATAACAGAACCTACACACTCTACTCGCTGTAACAAGGGAGATATACACTGCCTCATCCTAGAGCCTACCAAACCAGCTGCAAACAAACAACAAACTACCCACGTGATCACAGCTGAATGAAACCACTCAATATGCCAAAAACAGCCAAAAGAGCACCACTGTCCATGCAATACACCACTAACAACGACACAACCAACCATACATCTCCAGTCACCACTAATTACACGAAACACATAATCACCATCAACTACAGAGAGAAACACATCTCGCTCACCACCTCTTTGTCCAAATGCTGACTGAGAGTTACATACCAAAGATATGCCAAAATCAGTACTTCATCGGGGCCAATTAATTTAGGCTAGAGGGAGTAATAGTTTTTCAATTATCGAGACCTAATCTCCTAACTCAATTTTGGACTTGGAGCTGGCTGATGCAAATGAAGTCCTTGAACGGATCTGACAGGCGCCAGATGTACGTTTTCCTGTGCCAACTCCTAACCTTACAGTATGCCCATTTTGTTTTACTTTTCTACAGACCCTACTCCATAGTAGCAATCCACACTCACATATTTTAAGGACCGGACCCATACTGATAAGTAATTGATTTCCAGAGATCTGAGTTTGCTATTGTAGCTGGAGCAAAAGAAATGACAATTTTTGCATCTGCCTCTGGATCCTTCTCAAAGTCGAACCTTAACTGCACCATTGAGGCAAGCCTTGCCTCATAGTTTTATTGTCAGTTACCTGGTTGCTTTGTAGTATTTGGTACTTTGGTAGTTTCAATTAGTAAATACAAAAAAAAAATACATTCAATTTTGGTGTTTGATAATCTGGCCCTCAGCAGATTTGTTGGCTTGAAATACAATTAAATCTGAGACAAACTAACAACCTATGGTTCTTGACATTTTTGTTATACTTTGGAATAACAATCTGCAACATATTCTTACACTTACTCTTTAAAAGACATGTGAGTTTATCTCTATGTTGTCATGTCTGTTGGGGAATCAATTACTTTCTGTTGAATAAAGCAAGAAGATAAAAAAAGAAAGTGTGATTTCCTCTATGTTTCTCAGACATTTGCTAGAATCAAGGTAGGTTTAACGACTTGATATTTGATGTTTCGCTGATACACGTGTGAACTAAATTTATCTTTACTATTAACTTATTTTCCAAAGGTATATTATCGGTACATATGTCAGCAAGATCTTTTATCTTCCAATATTATGTATTAGTTTTTTCAAACCACTCAGCAAAGTGAGGACCATCTTCTTTTTCCTTAGAATCTCATGGAATAGCAAGAACCATTTACATAGAGCTTCTTTCCAAATACCAGTTGATATTCTTTCATATAAATGTATATCCAAGCATATATAAACTACTTCAGTTGTGCATGCTTTACCTTGTTTCTTCTCTACTTCAAATCTACAGATTAAATCTGGCCTCACCTATCTACCCTACATCATATTACACACCTCTAGTGCATCCACTACTAGTGCCAACGCAACTGCAGCCACCCATGCAGCACAACACCTGTCTTAGACCATGCCACGTCCTAGACACCACGGGCCACCATACATGCAAATCAACACGTCATGACTCTAGCCACGTCATATACACCAGTTGTCACCATGCATGCAATTCGACGTGTCTTGCATGCAAATGAGCATCACTACCTCATACAAATCGACGTGTGCTCCATCAAAAGAACCATTGCTGCATATAAATTAAAGAGGTACAACTACTCTACGTACCCCACATAAACAAGCTATTGCACCAGCCACAGTTCATACATGCACCATAACACTATCATAATGAACACCAGCCAGCAGGTCTATACGACCTGCCAATGTCCACACATTGGATTTACCTCTACCCCTTGATATTCCATGTAATTGACACTCATATTCACAAACTTTTTTTTCAGCAGGTCATTGTGCTAAACCAACGGAAGATTTTGGATGACATAACTGAAGTTGCAAACCTGCACATCCATTCTGAAGGATCACACGTAGCGTCAGCGGGTACATATGGTGCCTGGATTAAGATTGACATCCCAATACCAGGTCATCGTCCACGCCGGGTAACAACCATGGTAACTGCTGACTCCACCATTAGCGAGGAACATGCTGCCGAGAAGGCCGCCAACAAAGCAATTAAGATGATAGTACAAAATGGAAACATCGTCATCGCGCATCTAACTAAGACAGCTTACCAAGATATTAGCCTTCTCGAAGAAAAAGAACAGCTCCTTACACACTTAGCATATGCATGTCTATCTTTTGATACCGTCTTGCCTATACAAGTCATCCGTCCACCAGCTATCCCAGGAGATCTATCTACAAGCACTCTAAAATATACTGGTAATATGCCTCCGTCAACCCACCTGGAACAACTAGCCTCCTTCATTTCGCACAGCGTCATCGGACCAGAGTACACCCGCATCATACAAAAGACTGGAACAGACCAACCTACCGAATAACCATACCAGAACGCCAACGACACGGTAAGTCCTTTCCATACTTGGTGGCACATAGAAGTTTCCGTACACTCCACTACTGCTGACAATGCAGACTAACTCCATTTTTTTATTTTTTCAAACACGTAAATTTCTATCATTCCAATAAATCCACCCGTCGTACCAACTGGCCAGACAGGAAATGCAGGACTCTCAACTCAGCAACAATTTCCATTACTGTCCATGTACGATGGATATATACATATGTACTCCGGCCATATCTTTGCCACTTATTATAAAATTAAATAAACCAACCGTACCTTCCGCTTTATAAACTTACTGTAATTCCAGCCATAATTTGGTACTATTTCGAGAACTCTCATATAAAACTACAGACATTTTAAACACAGCATGAAATACATTTCACAAAGGCAATAATCTCATAATCTCTGGGAATCCCATGTGCTTTTCTTCAAGCATAAAATACCATCAACTTGACACCTTTACAAAAAGACACTGAATAAAATAACAAAAAATATACCAACTCACCATGTTCGAATAAATAAGTTCACAAATATATAGCAGTACTTTTATGGAAAGCTACCAGAAAACATATCGAAACTAATTACATACTTAATTACCAAAGACTAATTATATGCTGACCAAATGATCAATTGATACTAATCAGCTATCTCACACGCTACTAGAAAACACACTATCAACAACTATGTATTTACTTCATCAGTCATCATAGCTAACCATCCACTACAATAACAGTTACTTCCATGCACATAGGCTACAGCTACCATATACACTTATAAGTTGACAAATATGCAGACAAAATAGAAATCCTTCAAAGATGCACGTGTCTGGATTAAATCGCCCTCCTATTTTTTATCTCAAAATTTTCGATTTTGTTTTGATTAGCAAAGCGCTGACACCTTGGTGCTTATTCTCTCTACCTTCTTTCCTCTGTACACTTTGGTGCTGCCTAGCGTTTTAGGAACTTAGTGTAATGTTAGTATGTGATTGTTGGCTCATAGGATGCTTTCATACATCGATGGTAGCCCCATAGATACCTCTCATTATAAAAAGAGTGAGCCAGCATGTATCAAAAAACTGCCCACAACATGACAAGCTATAGCAGACTACACCAGCCTACATCAATTGCCATAGCAGCAGAGTGCACACACTTCAACAAACAGCAGCAGCAAAGTGCACATACTTCAACAAACAACAGCTCTCAAACTTTATACAGCTTTAAAACGACAACAACACCATTAGACGGCACAGAAGTACAATGACACGCGTGAGACATGCTAGGACCAGAGCAATCACAAATGCACATATAAAAGCTCATGCAGCCTGAACCAAAGAACACGCCTCACCACTGCCGTTACACACATCAATCTGCAAGAAAACACCAGGACAAGCTGTTGGTCATCCAAAGGTCTGCCCTCACAGAAACTACCTCCCGCAAAAACATCTTCCACCATTTTTTAATCGTAACATTTTCTCCATTCAAAAATATCGCAGGTACCATGGCATCACGTCCATGCATCAAAGACATTTTCTTCAGCAACATCCAACAAAACTCAAGACAATGCGCACCACTACATTGTGCATATATAATTAGACCAATTTCTTCATTCCAAGCTATAGCCACCGACAATGTTCTAGCAGAACTAGCAGAAAAACTCAACATCCGCAAAGGCATGCAAGTACACACAAACACAAACGAGGGAATCATGATTTCCTTCACACACACCATAGACAAGCCATCCGAGCCCTAAAACTAGCCAAAGAAAACACAATACTAAACATCCATGGCTGCCCATACCAGTTTATCCAAAGTGACTCTTTAGTACACCTCAGAACATCCAATATAGACCAACGAGTCTACATTATCCTCAGAGAAATGCCCCTGCACATGTGGACACCAGCAATTGCAGAACAACTGCTGGCTCCATATTCTGCCCTAGAATACATTGGCTTCGAAACAAGAACACACGAGGATCCATCTAGATTCACGTGCCTTGTGCGCGCACAAAGACTCCTCCACATACCAGACAACATCATAATCAAAACACCAGCACATGTAGGTTCAACCAGCCAAAATCTACCAACTTCTTTGCTCTTAGACACATTTAGGGTTTACATCGACAAATCAGAATACCTCCATGGCATAACAAGGAAATATGAATACAACAACGAACCAATCGCAACCACATCACATATCGTGTACCCCCACCAGTGCTATATATCTCCCAACCTTCACGACACATCTGCCATCGAAAAATATTCATCAGCAGTTGTCATATATGCCGAACCAGAACACTATTTTTAACTATGGGCAACTTATGCGACCACCTCCACATATTCATGCAGCCCCGAATCAGAATCAAGCTGCTAAAAGAAGGCACATACATCGTATACTTCGACCAGCACCAAGAAACAACCTGTCTCCACACTCTTCTAGAAATTCATCTTCGCTATTGGATAAACCGAGGTGGACTATACCTAACACAATGGACACCATCTTATGGCTCTGTCCCGGAGACAATCTAAGAAAAAGTCCACCTCAAAATAAAAGGAATACCATGCAACCTCAGTGCTCCGCCAGTGATTGAGTACACCATAAGCCCATTTGCATACGTCGATGAACATTTCAGCACAACAGGCGACAGCTACACAACAGTTGGAAAAAGTATTGGTCTCTACGAGTGTTCAGCATGGTGCTCTCAGAATAACAGAATACCAGCTACCATCCGAGTCAAAGTAATTCCAGATTACATCCGATTTAACACAGGTTTCACACGATGAACCCTTCCGTTGCCCAGAACTGCAAATATCAGTGCTAACAAAGACCATCGACCAAGAATAAAAGCACCTTCGGCGTAGCATAAGTTATGTATTTTTCCTGTTTACTTACTTCCTTCTCCAAAATAATGCTGCAACTTCGTTGCCCATACCATTGTAGCACCCCTCAATGTATCTTTCTTTGCAACCTTCGTTCATTGGAATAAAATAAAGTGTGCACCTTTCCTGTCGCATGCAGTTGATATTATTTCTTTCTCTGTGTACGTGCTATTCTCTTATCTAGCATTAAATAATACATTAAAAAAATCAAGGTTCCATTCTATTTAATCCGTAATGCATCCGTCTGAACAGTTATAACTACCTAATCTTTCCAATGTTGTTACTCACTTCGACAAAACAACTGAGTTTTTTTTCTATTTCTAAAACCATTTCTCTATGCAAAGCAATGAACTTCCCACTTGTTTTATTACTACAAGCAGCTGTTATTTTTTAAGTTCCACGTGGGAGTTTTTTTAAAATACATGCTTCTGAAGGCACACACTATCGACAACTTCTGCTGAAGTGTAACTACGCATTTTATGTATTTGTAAATTCTGTTAAAGTATTAAAATTCAGTATTCCAGTTTGACAACAGCAGTTCCATAAATTAGGGTCCCAATCCATCCCCCAATCCCGCCAACAGCGCACACAGACATATGGGGCTATGGGCACAGCCAACCAAAAACTCTATCACTGCACATAACTGAATCAACAACACAGACTACTCTACATCGCATGCATACAGGGCTAGGCAAGACTCCAAAGCTTAAACAACAATACTGCACAACAGAGTAGCAGCTATCCCTGCACTCACTACCATCTAAACCGCTGCCAAACACAAGCCATCAGTACAGCTCTACCTCACACAAGACAACACACAGCTGATGCCCATCCACCATAGAAACATACACATACCACAAAACCATGCAGCACCGGTATTTTATACAAATAACCAGTCCATCAAAGAAAAAACACACCTAATCTATGTACTACAACAACAAAAATACTACAGAAAACAACACCATGGAGCTACTTTCAAACTAATAATCTATTCTCAGACTTCATCGCCCAATATAAAGCTCCAGATTTCCTACAAATACCCATTTTCATAGTAATTCAAAAAGAATACCAACCCACATGATAATGAACCTAAAATTTAACATCCAAGATAGTCCCTCTCATCCAGAAGTTTCAACACTTTAGCTCAGATTTGGACTAAACTATCCTAAAGTCCAAGACCTAAACAATTTCCTAAACACCATGTTCCTACCTCAAAAAAAGGCATACACAATATCAAAAGCCCGGCGCAGTATGCACAATATCAAAAACCCGGCGCGGCGTGCCGCCGCGCCTCTATTTGCTAGTTATAATTTATAGCAAATCTTTGGAGGATCATTTGGATCATTTACGTGATGTTTCCAATGCTTTACGTGATGCACGTTCATATGGTAGTCTTGAGAAGTGCACCTTTTGCACCAATCGAGTTACGTTTCTTGACTATGTTGTTACTACGCAGGATATTGAAGTTGATCCAGCCAAGATTGAGGCAATTGAGAGTTGGCTGCAGCCAAAGACGGTCACACAAGTGAGGAGTTTTCTTGGCCTCGCTGGTTTTTATCGGTGTTTTGTGAAAGATTTTGGATCCATTGCTGCGCCGCTGAATGAGCTTACCAAGAAGGATGTGTCGTTTGTGTGGGGCGATGCACAACAAGAAGCCTTCATGATTCTGAAAGATAAGTCAACACATTCTTGTGGTGACCCTGCATACCACTGCATGTTGTAGTATGCCAGTCGTTGATATAACATTCACGAAGTACCATTCCGCAAATATTACATCCCTCAGAGTAGTACAACAGAACATAGCAGGTCCATAACTCATTCATTTATTATTACAACTATCATACACATGTCATCTCGGAGCTCCTCTTGGGTCCTAAGAGGAATACTCCTGGGTTCGAGGCGAACCCAACTTAGCTTACAATATAAGAGTCTCATTAAGGTATACATTTATTTCCTCGAGCAGCTAAATACTAAGAGTTCGGGCTGCTCGGCTACTACTACTACTCGAGATGTTTAGGCTTGATCTCCTCCGGAAGCCTCCCCGGATCCGTAGACGATGAGGTAGTCTACACCTTCGATACCTCCTGAGAGGTCTGGTTCTTCATAGCCGATGATCTTGGCTCCTTCATTGTTGTCGTAGTCCTCCTCCAGACGATTCAGACAGTCTAAGCATGGGATTTAAGAGTGGTATGAGTACGAGCGTACTCAACAAGTTCATTATAGATAAGAGGTGTTTAATGCACTAGCTACGATATTAGACCAGAAAGTCTAATACCAATGCAAGTTTTGGTAAACATTTCTTCAAGAGATTGCTTTTATTCCAAAGAGTTATGTCCGTCAGCCTTCACCGGTTTACTAGAACTTCGTGGAGCTCCTTTCCGGCCGCGTTTGCAGTTCCTCATCCCGGAACAGGGAGTGACAGGTCACAGTTCTTTACACTCTGTAGAGGTGTGTTGCTTTACCCATAAGAGATCTTAACCTTGGTGCCAACCGGGCAGCTTTCCCGTCCACACTTCCTTTGGTGTGAGGCCCGGTATAAGGTCTAGCCAATCATGTTCCTCCGCTACCTCGAACACCCACCCTTTGTTGCATGCCCCGACCCTGGGTCCACGCCGGTCCCATTATTCCCGTAATTTCGGGGTGGACCCCGACCACGACGACGATCGTCGGGCTCTACCATACACTCCTACGCCGGTAGCTGCAACCCATCATAGACCGCATTACCGTGGGGAATTAGAATGGGATCCCCACCCTCCGGTTGTTCCGCAAGACACAACCGCTACGGCAAGCAATGCTTTACCGTGGGGAATTAGAATGGGATCCCCACCCTCCGGTTGTTCCGCCGGATACAACCGCTACGGTAAGCGCATCCGTTGATGAACGAGAGGTGGAAACACTTTTGACTACTCCGTCCCACTCCGGATCTTATGGTTAACACGAGTATTATGGCACAAGAATCACTTGGCGACATTTGTTGTTTAATCCTAGATGGATATAAACCCTTGCAATGGAACCTCCACCATATCAACACAATCCATGGTTCCATTGCCCACCACATAGTCATATTCATAGTTATGAAAATAGTGGTTTTGGTTTTTATGCAATAGTGATAACCATAATACTTTACAAGTAATTTGATAGAAATACTCAAATGACATGAGCAAGTGATGAACTTGCCTGAACACTGCAAAGATTTGCAGTTGGAAGGTGTGGACTGACCCTTGTCCTCTGTCTCTGAAAAATAGCATCATTGTCCGATAAGGGCAATGGTTAAAGAAGCAATTATGCATGATTCCAGTTTTAGGGTTTGTTCCCCCCTTCCGATGTCGTTGTAATTTCATGTGAGAGGTTAATACTAAGAATAATTCAGGGATACTTTGTTTAGGATAAATACAACCTTGAAATATTGTCAAGGTGTTTTAAAGTCCAATTGCATTAATGGACTTATTTTCATTTTAGAAAATAATATATGTGGTTTAAATTCTTATTTAAATCATCAAAATAAGACTTATTCTTAATTGTCTTCAAAAATTCTGTTTGGTATTTTATTTAAATAGAGAATTTTATGCTGATCCATTTTCCTATTTTTAATTATTTTTTTAGAGCTTTTATCAATTTTCTATTGAATTTCAAAGTTTCAGATTTTTATCAAATTGTGAAAGGACATATATGCCCCTGGGCCAACCTGTCAGTGGAGCCCAGTGGGTTGGGCTAAACCAGCTCGGGTCCAACCGACCCGAGCGGTCGCTCGCTCACTCCCTCACCTCGCGCCGCTCGACCTAACCCTAATCCCCTCCTCTCTCACTGGCGACCTGCGTCGCCCGCACCGTCGCCGGCCGATTCCGGCGGTCTCCGGCCGCCATGGCTTACGCCATGGGGCGCAATCGAACCGCCAGACGACGGCGATTCGTTCCCTCCGCGTCGATTTGGAGCTGACGCCGTCCCTCGCTCGTCATCGACCCTCACCGCCTTGCCTAGGGTTCGGGATCCGCTTGATCCCGTGGCTCCCCTAGCTCCGGGCGTGATGGTGCTGTGGCCGCCACGATGGGGTGGTGCTGTGGCGCCGCCATGGCCTGGCTTGGCCTGGCGCCACCGCGCCCTGGCGTGTGCCGCCGTGGCCGCCATGGTGGTTGGCCTGCTCGACCCTGGTACGTCCTCCACCTCTTCTTTTCTCTTATGTCATGTTCTTCTTCCTCTCTCAGTAGCTCTAGCCAAGGCTTTCCTCCTCATGGAGGGCCTGCCGTGCTGTTGCTGTTGCTCTGTTGCGCCTAGCTTGCTGTGTGGCGTGTGCTGCTGCTGCTTGTGCTACTGCCATCAATCCTAGCTACGGTGCTGCCCTATTCTGCCTATTAGCTAGGCTTAATTCTTGCTATCTTGATTGTGCACAGTTTTGTGCATGTTCCAGAGCCACATGCTTGTTGAATCTTGCATATCTGGCTTGGATCCTTCCCTGTGCCTCTGTTCTAGTTACTATTCTTGCTAGACATTCATGTGTATTCAATTTGGCTGCCCTGGCTTGATTACCATGTGTATTCCTTGCAATTTACAAGTTCCAGGGCAAGGGTATGTTGTCCCTTGTGCTCAATTCCATGTGTATGCTTGATTGATCATTACTGCTGGTTAACTGCATGATTTAGTGATGAGCACCAAGTGCTTTACTTATTTATCTTGATCTAGTGGTTCATCCTGCCTTGGATGTGCTTCAGGATGCAATCATTTAATTATCCATTTGGTTGTCTGTGAAACAATTGTTGGATATCTGTGGCTAATTAAATATCTGGTCCATGCTCTGTTGCTTAGTGATGCTCTAGCATGCCCTAGCATGCTATGACAAGCTCTGATGATCATGTGATCATCAACAGCTGATAATTGGTTTGCTTACCTGTGCCTGTGCATTGCTGTTACCTATTTATGTGTATGTGTGTGGCACAGATCAGTGTTGGTGCTTGCTCAAGCATCAGCTGATACTTGCAGTGATCCTCTGGATCATTAGCATGTGTCTGTTTCATGATTTACTTGTTAATATCAATTATCTGTGTTGCCTTTATTGATGGGGTGGATAATTGATGTGAACTGTGATACAGTGATGATCATCACAATTGATTGGCTTAGGCTAGATGGATGCCCACAGTGGTTGGGAACCCTAGCCCTTCTTTGAACCCAATCAGGGTGATGATATTTGTATTTGGCTTGTTGGTTTGGCTGTTCTAGGGTTTGAGGTGTCCACGGCGGTATTCATATGCTGCCCTAGGGTAGCTCCCCTATTTGGTGGCTTTCTGTGATGGATAGATGCTCACTCGGCTAGTCACTTAGTGAATTTCCAGATAGCCTTAATGTTGATAAACAGGATAGGCACATGTTGCCTGTCAATCTGATGGTTTAGCTAGGCTAATAGGTGCTTTGTGAATCTGAATGGCTACAAGGAGTAAATCCATGCTGGATTTCTCTGGTTTTGACACTGTGTTGTCACAACCGAGTGTTCCCTGGTTTATTTTCCTTTTAGCCTTGGTTGTACTTGCTGGCACCAATTGGTTTAGTAACCAAATGATGATACACCCAGGGTTTTCCTACCCTTCTGTGCTCCTGTGATGCAAGCATGCTTAAGTATGAGAAAGGTATGATCTTGCTCAGGCTCTTGTGTGGTATACCTCACTCCAGCTCCTAGAATGTGCTGTTGGTGTAGAGGTTTGCCTCTGTGTTGATCTTATGGTTGCTTTGCTTGCCCTGCTCCTCCTGGTGACTTGATGAACTTGATTTTAATTCAGTGGTGTGCTGGAATAGATTGAACAGTGAGGCTGTTCTATCTGTTCTAGCTGTTCTTGGTGTTCTTGGTGGCTTACCAGTTCAGTTCTGCCGATGGTTGAATCAAATGGCTAGGGTTTGGCTGGAAAAAGCTTTTATATGCTGCTGGCTTGCTCTTGCTGGTCGACAGCACCACCTGCAGCTTGTGGTGACTCACCCTGGTGTGTGTGTGTTACACATGCACATAGCCTGGTGAGCTGCCTGGTTGTGTGTGTGTGCAAGTGTTGTGCACTTGGGCTTGATTCTATCTGTGGCATGGCTCTACTCGGCAGAGACTTGAGCATATCCACTTCATTTCATTTGTTTGCTAACCTGCCAAGTGGCTATGCCACTTGGCATAACACTTGTTTTTATTTGCTTTGTGTTTGTGTGCAGGAAAACAACCTGATGCTCCAAGGATCATGGAGATCATCAAGTACAAGGCTAGATGAAGACTAGCTTGTAGAGTTAGGATAGAACATTAATTTGTACTTTTCTTTTCTTTTCATTTTCCATTTTGTCCAATTCTTGTAATATGTTGTAATATTCATTTGTTCCAATTTTGAATATTGTAAGTGACAATGTATTATGTGTGTGATGATCAATAAAGCCCAAGTTTTCCTTATTGAGCTTAATGTAATAGTTGTATTACTTGTATCATTGCTTAATGGTAATTGTTTGTGAAATTATCTCAAATTTGAATTATGTGATGATTATTTAATGTTTGAATTTGAAATTCAAATTCAAATTTGGTTTGAATTCAATCAAACAACTTAACTTGTAATTCAATCATGCAACTTAAGTTTGTGATGCAAACTCTCCCCTCTCTTCTCAAAACCCTAGTTTAGTTGAATAAGGAACAGGTTTGTCGCACTCTCGAAACCCTAACCCTGTAAGGTGTCGAGAGAGAAACTTGTTCCCCTTCGATGCAGTTTTTGTTTAAAAGCGCGAAATTTCCCCAGAATTACAATGCAATGCACATCCCTTTCTAAAATCTACCCCTCGATCGTCTCTAAACACTGGGATATTACAGCCTTTCCCCTTAAAGAAAACTTCGTCCCGAAGTTGTGGTTGTAATACCCGAAAAGTTCGGGGTATGTTTTCCTCAGGTCTTCCTCCTTTTCCCAGGTGGCTTCCCTCTCGGGATGGTGCTTCCATTGTATCTTGCAGTACTTTATCGCTCGATTCCTGAGTTGTTTCCAGTTTTCCTCGAGAATCTTTGCTGGCTTCTCGATGTATGTCAAATCTGGTTGTAACTCAAGCTCTTCATGTGATACTTGGTTCATCTGGGGTCTTTAAACATTTTCTGAGTTGCGACACATGAAATATGTTGTGAACCTGTGATAACCTTCCCGGTAGTTCCAATTCGAAGGCTAACCCTCGGTTTTGACTCAAAATCTTGAAAGGTCCGATGTACCTAGGGCTAAGCTTTCCTTTTACTCCAAACCTCTGGAGTCCTTTCATCGGGCTCACCTTAAGGTATACCATGTCTCCAACTCGTGGCTCCCATGTTCTTCTCTTTTGATCGGCATAACTCTTCTGTCGGCTCTGGGCTATCTTGAGCCTATCCCTGATAATGTCGATGATTTGTTGCTTTTCCTTGACATAATCAGGGTTAAACTCTTTGCTTGCTCCGGCTTCATACCAACATATAGGTGATCTACACTTTCTTCCATACGAGCTTCAAATGGTGCCATCTTGATGCTGCTTTGGTAACTATTATTATATGAAAACTCTGCTAGTGGTAAGTGCTCCTCCCATGATCCTCCGAAGTCTAGAGCACAAGCCACGAGCATATCCTCTAAGATCTGGTTGGTTCTCTCGGTTTGTCCACCGGTCTGGGGATGATAAGCGGTACTATAGTCCAACTTGGATCCTAAAGCTTCGTGTAGTTGCTTCCAGAATGCTGATGTGAACACGGATCCTCGATCCGACACGATCTTCTTGGGCACTCCATGCTTACTCACGATCTCTTTGATGTAAAGATCGATGAGTTTCTCTCCTTTATCCTGCTGATTTACCGCTAAGAAGTGTGCACTCTTCGTCAACCGGTCCACGATTACCCATATCATGTCCTTCTTTTTATTGGTCATGGGTAGTCCGGTGATGAAATCCATCCCTATTTCCTCCCATTTCCACTCTGGAATAGGTAAAGGTTGTAACTTTCCTGCCGGACTTTGGTGTTCAGCCTTCACTCTCTGGCAGGTATGGCATTCCGCCACATATTGTGCTATCTCTCTCTTCATATTATTCCACCGAATAACTCCTTTAGATCCATGTACATCTTTGTACTTCCCGGATGAATGGAGTATGGTGTTTGATGGGCTTCCCGGAGTATTACTTCCTTGATTTCAGCAATATCCGGAACACAAATTCTCTTCTGGAACCATAATGATCTAGATTCTCCGCGGTGAAATTCTGATGGTCTTCCCTCATCTATTCTTCTCATCTCGTCCACGATGAATGGATCGTCTAGCTGACCCATCATTATCTCATTCTTCAGGTTGACATTTAGCTCATCGGCTACTTGTAAAGCCGATAGTCCTTCATGAGCTTCCTTCTCCCAAAGTTGTATTTGGGCTTGACTTATTTCCTTCCTCAACTCCGGTGATATTTCTTGTTCCACTCCTCCGGTGCTCTTCCTACTCAAGGCATCTCGCTACAACATTGGCCTTCCCTGGAGTGTAATTGATGGTCAAATCATAATCCTTGATCAATTCTAGCCATCTTTTTCTGCCTCATGTTGAGTTCCTTCTGAGTGAAGAAATATTTGAGACTCTTATGATCTGTATAGACCTCACACTTGGCTCCATAAAGGAAATGTCTCCATGTTTTGAGTGCAAATACAACTGCTGCTAGCTCTAAATCATGTGTTGGATAATTCACTTCATGAGGTCTGAGTTGCCTCGATCCATATGATATCACTTTCCGATCTTGCATGAGTACGCAACCCAATCCATGCTTGGATGCGTCACAGTACACGGTGTAATCCTTGCCAACTTCCGGAACTGCTAACACCGGTGCCGTGGTGAGTTTCTCCTTTAGAGTTTGAAAACTCTTCTCACACTCCTCTGACCACACGAATGGTGTGTTCTTTCTTAACAGCTTCGTCATTGGTCCTGCTATCTTGGAGAATCCTTCAATGAATCTCCGATAATATCCTGCCATTCCTAGGAATCCTCAGATTTCCTTGACAGTCTTGGGTGCTTCCCATTCTAAAACTGCTGCTACCTTGCTCGGGTTAACAGCGATTCCATCTTTACTAATGACATGACCAAGAAATTCCACTTGATCTAGCCAAAATTCACACTTGCTGAATTTGGCATAGAGTTGATGTTCTCTTAGTATTTGCAACACTTACCTCAAATGTTCAGCATGTTCGGCCTTGTTCTTGGAATAGATCAAAATATCATCGATGAATACGATGACAAACTTGTCTAGATATGGCATCAAAATCTTATTCATGAGATTCATGAATATTGCTGGGGCATTGGTTAATCCAAAAGGTACTACAAGGTATTCATATATCCATACCTTGAGACAAAGGCAGTTTTCGGAACGTCTTCCTTATTGATCTTTATCTGGTGATAACCGGATCTTAGATCAATTTTGGAAAAGACTCTCGCGCCTCTAACTTGATCGAATAAATCTTGTATTCTTGGAAGTGGATACTTGTTCTTGATTGTGACGTTGTTTAGATTCCTGTAGTCTCCGCACATCCTTCTTCCTCCATCTCTTTTATCCACGAAGATTACAGGTGATCCCCATGGTGAAACACTCTCTTGTATGAATCCTTTTTGTTCCAAGTCATCCAGTTGCTCCTTAAGTTCTTTCAACTCCTTGGGCCCCATCTTATATGGTGCTTTAGCAATCGGAGCTGTTCCTGGAATTAGGTCGATAGTGAATTCTATCTCCCTATATGGTGGCATCCCAGGTAATTCCGCAGGAAACACATCCTGGAATTCATTCACTACAGGTATATCTTCCAATTTCACTTCCTTCATGCTGTTCAGCTGTAGCTCCACTTCAATCTGTGTATGTTTGTCGCCTTGTGATACGTCTCCGACGTATCGATAATTTCTTATGTTCCATGCCACATTATTGATGATATCTACATGTTTTATGCACACTTTATGTCATATTCGTGCATTTTCTGGAACTAACCTATTAACAAGATGCCGAAGTGCCGATTCGTTGTTTTACGCTATTTTTGGTTTCAGAAATCCTAGTAAAGAAATATTCTCGGAATTGGACGAAATCAACGCCCAGGGTCCTATTTTGCCACGAAGCTTCCAGAAGACCGAAGAGGAGACGAAGTGGGGCCACGAGGTGGCCAAACCACAGGGCGGCGCGGCCCGCCCTGGCCGCGCCGACCTATGGTGTGGGCCCCTCGTGACGCCCCTTGACCTGCCCTTCCACCTACAAATAGCCTTCGTCGCGAAACCCCCAGTACCGAGAGCCACGATACGGAAAACCTTACTGAGACGCCGCCGCCAATCCCATCTCGGGGGATTTAGGAGATCGCCTCGGGCACCCTGCCGGAGAGGGGAATCATCTCCCGGAGGACTCTACGCCACCATGGTCGCCTCCGGAGTGATGTGTGAGTAGTCTACCCCTGGACTATCGGTCCATAGCAGTAGCTAGATGGTTGTCTTCTCCCCATTGTGCTTAATTGTCGGGTCTTGTGAGCTGCCGAATATGATCAAGATCATCTATCTGTAATTCTATATGTTGCGTTTGTTGGGATCCGATGAATAGAGAATACTTGTTATGCTGATTATCAAAGTTATGTCTATGTGTTGTTTATGATCTTGCATGCTCTCCGTTACTAGTAGATGCTACGGCCAAGTAGATGCTTGTAACTCCAAGAGGGAGTATTTATGCTCGATAGTGGGTTCATGTCTCCGTGAATGCTGGGAAGTGAGCGAAATCTCTAAGATTATGGATATGTCTGTTGCCACTAGGGATAAAACATTGGTGCTATGTTCGAGGATGTAGTTACTGATTACATTACGCGCAATACTTAATGCAATTGTCTCGTTGTTAGCAACTTAATACTGGAGGGGGTTCGGATGATAACTCTGAAGGTGGACTTTTTAGGCATAGATGCATGTCTGGATAGCGGTCTATGTACTTTGTCGTAATGCCCAATTAAATCTCACTATACTCATCATAATATGTATGTGCATGGTCATGCCCTCTTTATTTGTCAATTGCCCAACTGTAATTTGTTCACCCAACATGCTTGTTTATCTTATGGGAGAGACACCTCTAGTGAGCTCGTGGACCCCGGTCCAATTCTCTATACTTGAAATACAATCTACTGCAATACTTGTTCTACTGTTTTCTGCAAACAATCATCATCCACACTATACATCTAATCCTTTGTTACAGAAGCCGGTGAGATTGACAACCTCGCTGTTTCGTTGGGGCAAAGTACTTGGTTTGTGTTGTGCAGGTTCCACGTTGGCGCCGGAATCCCTGGTGTTGCGCCGCACTACATCTCGCCGCCATCAACCTTCAACGTGCTTCTTGACTCCCTACTGGTTCGATAAACCTTGGTTTCTAACTGAGGGAAACTTACTGCTGTACGCATCACACCTTCCACTTGGGGTTCCCAACGGTCGCGTGCTGTACGCGTGTCAAGCTAAATTTCTGGCGCCGTTGCCGGGGAGATCAAGACACGCTGCAAGGGGAGTCTCCACATCCCAATCTCTTTACTTTGTTTTTGTCTTGCTTAGTTTTATTTACTATTTTGTTTGCTGCACTATATGAAAATACAAAAAAATTAGTTGCTAGTTTTACTTTATTTGCTATCTTGTTTGCTATATCAAAAACACAAAAAAATTAGTTACTTGCATTTACTTTACTTATTTCATCATGTTTCCTTTTAATTTTACCGTAAAAAACATGCCGGTAGGACGCGGGTCTATAGTTGGGAGAAATAATATAGAAGAATTTTTCAACCATGTTAGTACCGTTGACGATTTTGAAGATAGACACTTGGTAGATCTTGCTCCTACTTATGAAATTGCTGCTGCTGCTCTAGTTCGCATGTTGGAAACTAAATTTGTTAATCTCAATCCTATAATCCAACACATGTTTCTTACACTCGGCGATATGGAAGAAGGAGAAAAGAAAGATTTTGTTTTAGAAACCCTTCTTAGAGAATTTGTTGGAATAGCAAGGGAAGCTAGAAAGGTCTTTGCTAAATATGATATGCTTGGTTCTTATACCAATTTTGTTAGTCTCCTTGAAAAGATGGATATGGATAGAATAAAGTACACTAATAATATTAATGATGGTGGGGAGATTAAAGCACCAATATCATGTAAGCTCCTAGCAATGCATGAAGCACTAGAAAATAACTATGCTTGGCTTGTTCCTGAAAATTTGTTTGATGAGAGTAGCAAGCCCAAGACTAATGAAAAGGGAGACGCTAAAACTTATGTATCCAATATACTATGCATGGTTGAGAAAACTCCGCATCCCGCTGTAGATGCACCATCCTTCGATAACACTTGATACACACTTTCTGCGCCTAGCTGAAAGGCGTTAAAGAAAAGCGCTTATGGGAGACAACCCATGTTTTTACTACAGTACTTTGTTTTTATTTTGTGTCTTGGAAGTTGTTTACTACTGTAGCAACCTCTTCTTATCTTAGTTTTGTGTTTTGTTGTGCCAAGTAAAGTCGTTGATAGTAAAGTTCATACTAGATTTGGATTACTGCGCAGAAACAGATTTCTTTTCTGTCACGAATCTGGACAAAATTCTCTGTAGGTAACTCAGAAAATTATGCCAATTTACGTGAGTGATCCTCAGATATGTACACAACTTTCATTCAATTTGAGCATTTTCATTTGAGCAAGTCTGGTGCCTCGATAAAATTCGTCAATACGAACTGTTCTATTTTGACAGATTCTGCCTTTTATTTCGCATTGCCAGTTTTGTTATGTTCGATGGATATTTCGATTCCGTTGACTTTCAGTAGCTTTGTGAAATGTCCAGAAGTGTTAAGAATGATTATGTCACCTCTGAACATGTATATTTTGATTGTGCACTAACCCTCTAATGAGTTGTTCTAAGTTTGGTGTGGAGGAAGTTTTCAAGAATCAAGAGAGGGAGATGATACAACATGATCAAGGAGAGTGAAAGCTCTAAGCTTGGGGATGCCCCGGTGGTTCATCCCTGCATATATCAACAAGACTCAAGCGTCTAAGCTTGGGGATGCCCAAGGCATCCCCTTCTTCATCGACAACATTATCAGGTTCCTCCCCTGAAACTATATTTTTATTCCATCACATCTTATGTGCTTTGCTTGGAGCGTCGGTTTGTTTTTGCTTTTGTTTTGTTTGAATAAAATGGATCCTAGCATTCACTTTGTGGGAGAGAGACACGCTCCGCTGTAGCATATGGACAAGTATGTCCTTAGGCTCTACTCATAATATTCATGGCAAAGTTTCTTCTTCGTTAAATTGTTGTATGGTTGGAAACGGGAAATGTTGCATGTGGTAATCTATACCTAATAATAAAGGGAATAGCGTTTCCGCGGTTTGGTCCATCTTGGTCCGCTGTTTCTTGGTTCGTCCGTGCAATTTTGGTTCGTGTTTGTAACGGACACCGATTGGCCTTCCGCGATCCGTGTCTTATTTCGTTTCTTCCGTCGATCGTCCATGCTAGGCATGAGTCCATGTCGATTTCAGTTTGAAACAAAGGGCCACGCGAGGAAATTGAGATAGAAACGGACGCTGCAGCTTGCCTCCTCCCTGACACCCCATATATAGCCAGGTATCTCTGACTCCTACCAAACACCCCTATGATCCCCCAAAACTGCCGCCTCCCCTCCCGATCTCGCCTCCGTATCCTGGGTTCCGGCCTTCGGAGTTTCCGGCGCCGCATGTACCAGCCAACAGGAAGCGAGCAAGGAGAAGAGCACGGCAGAGGTGGCGGCGGCCGGACTCAGAGGAGTAGCTGCGGTCGTCATGTGTGGAGGATGACGACGGGCGCGCGGGAGCGATCTGCAGGTGAAGGACGACGTTGTCGGCGAGATGTCGACAAGGTAGCCAACATCGAGGCGTGCATGTATAATTGGGTCGGGCATGCGACAGGTGGTGTCCCAGAGCAGGCACAAGAAGCTAGGCGGCGCCGCGGTGATCTGAGCGGGATGCACGCGAGGCAAACCTGCAGGAGGATGTTGTCATGTTGATGTGAACGGGAGCTGCACAATACGTGGAAGAAAATTAAACAATCTATCGAAGATATTAAACAGCTGCATACGGGGGCTCGATCTGGAACGGGATTTTGTGCGCGTTTGGAAGAGCAGGACGTGCACGCGCGGGCTGCTGGGAGGTGGCGCACACGAGACCTCATGGGGGCGCGATTCACGAGCAATTTTGAGGTTGACGTGTCGGCGGCGGCCAGATCCCCTCCCATGGAGGCGGATCGGCCAGTGACGTCATTCTTGAGCGAGCTGAAGTGGGCGACTGAGCACCCCCAGGCTTCATGGCAAGCTTTGAGAAGTTGTTGCTGGGATTTGAAGTGGGCGGTCGCCGTGGCGGCGAGTGCTGGCGATCTAGAACTGTTTCGGCTGGTGAGGTCGAGGTGAGCTTTGGAGGACGAGCAGCACCGGCCAGTGCCATCTATGCATCACATCTGGGGGCTCCAGCATGGTGCTGCGGCAGCCAACATGAACCGTATTCACTTCTATTTTAACTTCAGTTCTTCTGTCTCTCCGGTCTGTGTGTTCACTATGTTTTGTGCCAAAACAAACTGAGATTTCAAGGGAGACTGTTATGCATACAGTTACAGTCTGGTTCGGTCTTCGGATGATCAATTCAGTTAGCTTGACGAATGTCTTCTGTTGGCTGCTGAATTAGTATGTGTTCTATGGAGCCATTTTTTGGACAGTCGTCTTCTACGACTATGAACACCAACAGCTCGTTCGGCTGCAAATACAAACCTTTTGTTCGAAGCCACCCTCCACCTCTTTTTGCCAGAGAAATTGCCGTACAAGCTTCAACTATACTAGCAGCCTACAGTTCTTTTTTTTATTCAGTGATTACTTAAACTCTTCTAGCAGGTTGGAGTTTTTGTATAACACTACGATTGAAAGGGATGGTCAATTGGAGCCCACTTAAATATGGGAAATTCTTTCAACATTAAAACTCCTATTGTTTCAGTGGAAGAAGTTGCACAAAAAGGCATGATATTGCTAATGGTACGAGTTCCTGATGCTACACATGTATAAATGGTATTGGGTCAACTAACTAATTAAAACAGTGTGGTAAAAAGATTTTGATACAACAAATAACATTGGAGACCTTGTTTTTAGATGAATAACATTGGAGACCTGATTTGTGCCATTCAGTTTGTAGTCCATGTTTACATATTTTCTCAAACATACCCGTGCGAGCCGATGATGTCTCTCGCCAAAGGAGCTCTAGATGAGGGGCGCTGGGACGAGCTGCGTGGGATTTTTTTGGTGGCCAGGAAGAGGTGCACGCGGCACTCTAGCCTGGGTAGTCTTAATTTATTTTTAATACCACTTTTCTTCTCAAAAATTTAAATCAAGTTTTATACTTAATTGGAGTAGTTGCATTATATACCTATTATTATAAAAACGTGTGTCAATCAAATGCTTGTGTTCAAGATTTGGACATGACCTTGAATGCTTATGTCGGTGCTGACTCACCCGGTGGCCTAGCTAAAGCAACGGGCAGAACATGCGATGGTGGCACACTTGATCGCGAGGTATTTTTTCGCCTTTGCACTTTATCATCAAATTTCGCCGCGGCTTCAATTTTGTTCAGACATGTGCATCACAGTATACTGATATTTTACATCAATCCTACTACCGATGAAGTAATTTGTATTAATTCATATTCCATATATATGACATTTTTAATATAGATCAGTTGGACATGTTCAATAATTAACCCGATGCAACGCACGGGACATTGAGCTTTGATAACTTGATTCTTTGCAAATGTTTTGAGATATTTAGATGGTAAGGCTTGCTGGATAAATAAGTTAAAATTAGTAGTGGATTGTTGTCTTTAAGTTTGTGCCGTACTACAAACTCTATTTAAATAGTTGAAGGCGTAGTTGGACTTAATAGCTTTCCTTGTCTGAGAGTTCATCGTAATAACTAAGTTGTGCTGAAGGTCGAGGGAGCTAGCGGGGTACTTGTGCCACCGTGAACGGCCCTCCTTGGAGTAAAATTTTAATCATGCTCTTAATGATGAACCTGCTAGTTGTTTGCAATAAGCTTGTGAGTTCTATTTGACTAATGTTAAGCTACGGTTTTTGGCACTTCCACCATCCAAATTTGCTAGCCTCCTCGGTACTGTGCATTGCCTTTTGCTCACATCGAGAATTGTGCATACTTCACCGGTACATCCAAACCCGTGGGAGAACTTTCTCTTGTTCTCCTACACATAAGCCCATACATCTCCTCAAAACAGCCACCATACCTACCTACCACAGCATTTCCATAGCTGTTCCGAGATATATTGCCATGCAACATCCATTTTTACATTACATGCCATGTTGTCATTTATTATTTATATATTGTTTTGCATGATCATATACAGCTGATATGTGGTTTACCCATGTTACGCTAGATCATTGCACATCCTGCTACACTGGCAGAGGCATACAGTTTCATACATCATGTTTCATTCATTATGAGTTATTTGTACCAAAAAGTGTGTTGTCATATTAGGATGTTGCCCCTAAAAATGAAAAGAGCCGTGGAGGCCATCAAAAAGAAAAAAAGAGAAGAAAGAGAAAAAAAATGAAAAGAAAGAAAAAAAAAAGAGAAAAAGAAGAAAAAGAGAATAAAGAAAAAGGGGGCAGCATTACTATCTTTTATCCACACTTGTGCTCATGTTTTAGCACCCGCATTATTCATAGTCATCATTTGTGCTCATGTTCAGCACCTACATTCATATGAGAGAGTTTTCATGTTTTACTAGTATAACTATGTGGGGAATTTACACTATAGAACTTGGGTTGTATATTCCAATGATGAGCCTCCTCAAAAGTGCTCTAGGTCTTCGTGAGCAACCAAGTTGGATGCACCCCCACTAGTTCCATTGGAGAGCTTTCATACACATATAGCTCTATGTGCATCCGTTGCATGGCAATCACTACTCCTTGCATAGCTTCGATCATAAGGCTTCCTCTTGTCTAATGGTCATTTACAGCTTTGCAAGCCTTTCTTCCATTTGGCCTTCCAAACCCCCATTAACGTTCTTTATGCCATAACATCCTGGTGCTAATACCAAATGCTTGCGCTCACCGGTTGAGTAGACTTCGAAACAGTTGATTCATGACGTTCATGTTTATGTTTACTTGACTGAATCCTTCTTATGTTGTGAAAATTTACTTGATGCTTGGAATGAAGGATAGAACTTCTATGCTGAATACTTAATACATCTTTAATGAACTTTGTACGGTTGCATGTCTTTAAAGCAATAGTTCATGAAAACTTCTAGCTTGTCTAACTCTTGCATTATCATCTCTTATGTCAATATAGATACTTGCTTTGAATGATTTGATCTCAGCTCATATGCTTTACAAATAGTATGATCAAGGTTATGATGGCATGTCACTCCGAAATTATCTTTGTTTATCATTTACCTGCTCGGGACGAGCGAGAACTAAGCTTGGGGATGCCGATACGTCTCCGACGTATCGATAATTTCTTATGTTCCATGCCACATTATTGATGATATCTACATGTTTTATGCACACTTTATGTCATATTCGTGCATTTTCCGGAACTAACCTATTAACAAGATGCCGAAGTGCCGATTCTGTTGTTTTCGCTGTTTTTGGTTTCAGAAATCCTAGTAAAGAAATATTCTCGGAATTGGACGAAATCAACGCCCAGGGTCCTATTTTGCCACGAAGCTTCCAGAAGACCGAAGAGGAGACGAAGTGGGGCCACGAGGTGGCCAAACCACAGGGCGGCACGGCCCAAGCCCTGGCCGCGCCGACCTATGGTGTGGGCCCCTCGTGACGCCCCTTGACCTGCCCTTCCGCCTACAAATAGCCTTCGTCGCGAAACCCCCGCATCGAGAGCCACGATACGGAAAACCTTACTGAGACGCCGCCGCCGCCAATCCCACCTCGGGGGATTCAGGAGATCGCCTCCGGCACCCTGCTGGAGAGGGGAATCATCTCCCGGAGGACTCTACGCCGCCATGGTCGCCTCCGGAGTGATGTGTGAGTAGTCTACCCCTGGACTATGGGTCCATAGCAGTAGCTAGATGGTTGTCTTCTCCCCATTGTGCTTAATTGTCGGGTCTTGTGAGCTGCCGAACATGATCAAGATCATCTATCTGTAATTCTATATGTTGCGTTTGTTGGGATCCGATGAATAGAGAATACTTGTTATGTTGATTATCAAAGTTATGTCTATGTGTTGTTTATGATCTTGCATGCTCTCCGTTACTAGTAGATGCTCCGGCCAAGTAGATGCTTGTAACTCCAAGAGGGAGTATTTATGCTCGATAGTGGGTTCATGTCTCCGTGAATGCTGGGGAAGTGACGAGAAATCTCTAAGATTATGGATGTGCTTGTTGCCACTAGGGATAAAACATTGGTGCTATGTTCGAGGATGTAGTTACCGATTACATTACGCGCAATACTTAATGCAATTGTCTGTTGTTAGCAACTTAATACTAGAGGGGTTCGGATGATAACCTCGAAGGTGGACTTTTTAGGCATAGATGCATGCTGGATAGCGGTCTATGTACTTTGTCGTAATGCCCAATTAAATCTCACTATACTCATCATAATATGTATGTGCATGGTCATGCCCTCTTTATTTGTCAATTGCCCAACTGTAATTTGTTCACCCAACATGCTGTTTATCTTATGGGAGAGACACCTCTAGTGAACTCTGGACCCCGGTCCAATTCTCTATACTGAAATACAATCTACTGCAATACTTATTCTACTGTTTTCTGCAAACAATCATCATCCACACTATACATCTAATCCTTTGTTACAACAAGCCGGTGAGATTGACAACCTCGTTGTTTCGTTGGGGCAAAGTACTTGGTTTGTGTTGTGCAGGTTCCACGTTGGCGCCGGAATCCCTGGTGTTGCGCCGCACTACATCTCGCCGCCATCAACCTTCAACGTGCTTCTTGACTCCTACTGGTTCGATAAACCTTGGTTTCTAACTGAGGGAAACTTACGGTTGTATGCATCACACCTTCCACTTGGGGTTCCCAACGGTCGCGTGCTGTACGCGTGTCACCTTGGTAAATCATTCTACTTCCATCGGGGCTTTTCAAAGATACCGTCTTGTTCACACAGTCGATCAATGCTCCATTGGCTTCCAACCAGTTCATACCAAGAATGACATCAATGTCCTTCATCGGTAAAATGAACAGGTCCGCGTCAAACGCGCACTTATTGATCATGATGACTTGTTTTTGTTTGGTATGGGTTACTACTATCGTTCCCCCCGCAGAAAGTATGGTTATGGGTGTATCTAACTTAGTGCAACTAATCCCATGTTTGATGATGAATTGTTGAGAAATGAATGATGTAGTTGCACCGGTATCAAAAAGTACTTTGCCGGGATGAGTGAGTATCCGGAGCGTACCTATCACCGCCTGATCGGAGTTGACCACCTCCTCCAGACTAGTGCAGTTCAGCTTGCCGAAGGGCTTCTTATTCTTCCAGTTCCCTCCGGTGTTCCCTCCTCGGCTTCCACCTCCTCCAGACTGACCTCCCCCAGTGTTCCTCTTGGGGCAGTCCTTCAGCATGTGCCCCTCCTGGCGACAACCAAAGCATATGATCTTTGGCTTCTTGCATTCCTTGGCAAAATGCCCTGTGAATCCACAGCTTCTGCAAACTATTTGATTTGCAGACTGGAATGCTTGGTTCTTCCTACTACCGTAGTAGTTGCTGTTGTTGTTGTTGTTGTTGTTGTTGTTGTTGTTGTTGTTGTTGTTGTTGTTGTATCTGGGCTTGAAACTCAAGCTGGTATTAGGCTTGTTACTAACAAACCTCTTAGGCTCAAACTTGGCCTTCTTCCTTTTCTCCTCCTGTAGTTGTTTGAAATCATCTTCCAGAGTGATGGCAGCATCCACCAACTCTTGAAACTCCGTCGCTCTCATCATACGGAGCTGAACCTTGAACTGGGGACTTAACCCCCTCAAGAACCTTTTCTTCTTCTTGTCCTCGGTGTTGACTTCTTCAACCGCATACCGGGACAGTTTAGAGAATTCCCTGACATAGTTCAGGATGGCCTTGTCCTTCTGCTCGAGGCTTTCAAATTCTCAACGCTTCAATTCCACGATACTTTCAGGGACATTGGATTCCCTGAACTTCCTGGCGAATTCCTCCCAGGTAAAGACCTTTCCAGCCGGATAAACGGCTACTATATTGTCCCACCATGATGCAGCAGGTCCACACAGCAGGTGGGTAGCATAACGGACCTTCTCTTGGTCGTTACATCCAACGGTATTGAGCTTTCGCTTGGTATCCATAAGCCAATCTTCCGCGTCCATTGGCTCGGGCGCGTATGCGAAAGATATAGGCTTGGTGTTCTGGAAGTCTGCTAAGGTGACTCCCGGATTCTCGGGTCTCTCTACCCGGTTCTGTTGCAGCAGCTCTTGAAAGAATTTGTTCTGCTGCTCCAACGTCACACGTTGTCTTTCCTCCACCAGCTGCATGTACTGGACGAAATTCTGCTGCGTCATGGGTGGTGGTGGTGGTGGAAACTGATCTCTGGCTGCTCCCTCAGCCTCTTCCTTTTGTTTTGCTTCGCGCTCCATGCGCTGCGCTTCGGTCTCCTCTCCTAACGCTCCCGACATAACCCCCTAGTTCTGCAACACAAGATGATACTCATAATTACTCCATGCGCAAGTTTTCCGAGCTCAACTTTGTGCACAGAACTAGTCACGCAATGGAAATCAAGAAGCAAATCCAAATCATACAAAACATATACCATGTATATACATACTTAAGTGGTCTTATTACAATACTCAAGTCGATGTGAGTATGCAAACTCACTTATTAAAGTATATGTACAAATTTATACAAATATTACACACTACAATACACGTGGTACTTGTGTATTATAGCCTCGCCTCCCTTGGTGGACTCTAGTCGATCTTCACTCCCGGTACATCCCAGGCTTCCATCCGGTCGAACGTGTCGTCCTCCTGATAGACCCTGGAACATAAGGTCTCCCCGTCGGCTGGTAGTCAGAATCAGATGATGATCCTATGGAGAAATCAGTGTTCACAAACTGGTCGTTAAGTGCATCATAGTCCACCCATCGGGTGTACTCCCCGGTAGCTGCACCATAGGTATTTCCAACACTTGTACCCGACTCAACCTGGGTCGGATACCCCCCATCAACTCCTTCATTACTAGGATAACTCTGGTTCTGGGTTGTGGCATCATCATTCATCTCTCCGTCATAATACACTGAAGTACTATGAGTTCCAGTATCAGATCCCCAACGCCAACCCGTGGAATTTTCTATAGGAGTCTCGGAACGCTGATTGTTTCCGGATTCCTCTCCGCCCTCATATCCCCCATAGGAGCTACCCAGGTAGTTCCCAGGTGTAACAGGTGTAGGTTCACGCTCAAGAGGATCAATACTAATGTATCACCAGCTGAGTAAACTGGTGTGTGCACCACATTCTCCATAGGTTCTTTTCCCCTAATCTCCTCCTTGGGTTCAGTAAACTCCTCTAGCATCGTATCAATTGCTCCCGTCAGATGATGGTTCAACTGAAAGAGTAATGATATGAAGTTGTGGCTATTGTCCATGTATTTTGCAGCTGCTATTGGTTTGCGTTTTGCATATTTGTAGTGGTTAAGCATGGGATCCTCTTCCTCCTGATTATGAGGAATGTGGGCGAATTCGGAACCCATAAGCTCTTTCGTCTTATCCTCCCGAATATCTGTGATGGCTCTCATAACAGCTATATGATAGGCTGTGTTGATAGTTCTGGCTTCACCTGCTGGCATTACTACGCTCATTCCCAAAGATTCGGGAAGTCGCAGTCCTACCCTACACTTGGCCAATACAGTACCATCATAGTACATGTATTTTTTTACTTGGGTCTGGGGATCACACCCAAATTCAAGTAACATGGCTCGTAGAATATCTGCAAGTCCTCCTTCATATTCACTCAGTGTGGAATCCATCACTTTCACGTTTCGCCCGGGACGTGAACTTGCCATGTTGGCTGTAGAAATAGAAAGATTATAAGATTAGTAATAAAGCATCATAATAGAGATAATAAAGAATTATCGCACTAAAAGATATGATTGTTGTATTCTCAATTGAATATACACCATATTTTTAGAGAATTCTTTACTAATCCTATTTGACTCCTAACGTTTGGTCCCATTTACTAGGTTCCAACCTAAGGTCAAAGCTTTTGCTCGATACCAACCGTGGTGACCCCGCATACCACCGCATGTTGTAGTATGCCGATCGTTGATATAACATTCACGAAGTACCATTCCGCAAATATTACATCCCTCAGAGTAGTACAACAGAACATAGCAGGTCCATAACTCATTCATTTATTATTACAACTATCATACACATGTCATCTCGGAGCTCCTCTTGGGTCCTAAGAGGAATACTCCCGGGTTCGAGGCGAACCCAACTTAGCTTACAATATAAGAGTCTCATTAAGGTATACATTTATTTCCTCGAGCAGCTAAATACTAAGAGTTCGGGCTGCTCGGCTACTACTACTACTCGAGATGTTTAGGCTTGATCTCCTCCGGAAGCCTCCCCGGATCCGTAGACGATGAGGTAGTCTACGCCTTCGATACCTCCTGAGAGGTCTGGTTCTTCATAGCCGATGATCTTGGCTCTTTCATTGTTGTCGTAGTCCTCCTCCAGACGATTCAGACAGTCTAAGCATGGGATTTAAGAGTGGTATGAGTACGAGCGTACTCAACAAGTTCATTATAGATAAGAGGTGTTTAATGCACTAGCTACGATATTAGACCGGAAAGTCTAATACCAATGCAAGTTTTGGTAAACATTTCTTCAAGAGATTGCTTTTATTCCAAAGAGCTATGTTCGTCGACCTTCACCGGTTTACTAGAACTTCATGGAGCTCCTTTCCGGCCGCGTTCGCAGTTCCTCATCCCGGAACAGGGAGTGACAGGTCACAGTTCTTTACACTCTGTAGAGGTGTGTTGCTTTACCCATAAGAGATCTTAACCTTGGTGCCAACCGGGCAGCTTTCCCGTCCACACTTCCTTTGGTGTGAGGCCCGGTATAAGGTCTAGCCAATCATGTTCCTCCGCTACCTCGAACACCCACCCTTTGTTGCATGCCCCGACCCTGGGTCCACGCCGGTCCCATTATTCCCGTAATTTCGGGGTGGACCCCGACCACGACGACGTGGCTGGGCTCTACCATACACTCCTACGCCGGTAGCTGCAACCCATCATAGACCGCATTACCGTGGGAAATTAGAATGGGATCCCCACCCTCCGGTTGTTCCGCAAGACACAACTGCTACGGCAAGCAATGCTTTACCGTGGGGAATTAGAATGGTGTCAACACCTGGATTTTTAAGTCCAGATGCCTATTATGCCGTACATCGCAATCCCAGGAATAATGTTTTTGCGAGACATAATAGTAAGTAGCATAGAGTCATCATTTATTACAACACATATTGTCTTACAACCATAGATCACATGATCCCATATTACACGAATATATTGTTCAACATCACAAATAGTAGCGAGCTGAAGTAGTAGTGGACGATCTATTCCACGGCAACGCTTGACGTTAGAAGACGATCCTAGTTATCGTAGACGTCTCGTTGTCCGTCATCCTGATACTGGTGCTCTCCTTCATAGTCTGGCATTTGAATAGCCAGGGCAAGGCCATGAGTACTTTTAAAGTACTCGCAAACTAATTCTAAGATAAATACTCATTAAGTGTAAGGGGGGTGCTAAGCTCTAGGTTTATTTGCATAAAGCCAAGTTTTAGTTTCATAACTCTTTGGTAAAGCCTAAATCATGTGCTAGACTAACTCAAGTGGGATCCCACTTGAGTTAGTCTAGCACATGATTTAGGCTTTACCAAAGATTTATGAAACTAAAACTTGGCTTTATGCAAATAAACCTAGAGCTTAGCACCCCCTTACACTTAATGAGTATTTATCTTAGAATTAGTTTGCGAGTACTTTAAAAGTACTCATGGCTTTGCCCTGGCTATTCAAATGCCAGACTATGAAGGAGATCACCAGTATCAGGATGACGGACAACGAGACGTCTACGATAACTAGGATCGTCTTCTAACGTCAAGCGTTGCCTGTGGAATAGATCGTCCACTACTACTTCGCTTCCGCTACTATTTGTGATGTTGAACAATATATTCGTGTAATATGGGATCATGTGATCTATGGTTGTAAGACAATATGTGTTGTAATAAATGATGACTCTATGCTACTTACTATTATGTCTCGCAAAAACATTATTCCTGGGATTGCGATGACGGCATAATAGGCATCTGGACTTAAAAATCCAGGTGTTGACAAGTTGGTATCAGAGCCATTGTTTGACCTTAGGAGACCCTAGTTAGAATGGACGCTCAAAAACTTAGTTTCAAATTCCATGAATTGACTAATTATGAAAATCTTATTCACCTCCTTACCTTGAAGAGTCTTTTACAAACTTTAAATTCATGCCCTTCTTCTAATAGAATTAAAATTGGGAACACTTGCACTTATCTAACTTAATCATCTCATCTCTCTACAGATGGATCACGTTGTGGACGCACAGCCCTTTCTCCAGACTGAGTTCTATCAGTTGGGGAACGGTGGAGAGATCATCTTCGAGAGGGACCTCTTCTCCCTCTCCGAGTTCCTCGGGCGCCCACCACCGGAAGTCTTTGGCGGAATGCTGAATGACCAACCCGGTGGTCAACTTCGATGGGTGATCATGGTGGACCTTCGTGGGAGGTTCACGCTCCCAATGAGCGCAAGGATCCAGTTCTCCTTCGGGGAGAACAACCGGGCGGATGGTCTCGCAAGGGGACTTCGGGAAGGACTCGCACGTACGTGCGGGCAAAACTTCATGGACTTCACCGACGGTCGCTTTGTGCACTATGCAAGGCACAACTCACTCGGAGTGCCAATGAACCCGCCGTCACACCCGCAGCTTCGCCACCATGTTGACCATCTCGGACTTCATGCTGAGCGAGACCCGCATCGACCTCGACAACTCCCGCGAATACGCCAACCACACTCACATCCGGTTGGCGCAGCGAGCGGAGACCATCAAGGTCATCGCCGGAGAACGCAGGGCACTCCGCCGTGCCAACCAGAAGAAGGATCACGCCATCAACCGCTTGAAGGCCAGGATCGCCACTCTGAAGGCGACCATCGCTGCCCAAGCTGAGCAGATCCAGGAGCTGGAGGGTGAAGAAGAAGGGGAGAACATCCAGGGGGACGGCTACTCCTACGTCAGCAACGACGACGACTACGAGGAGGAGGAAGACGACGACCTGGAGTTCCACCCTTACGAGGATGGCCACGAGCACCTCGATGCCGGGATGGACAATGTCTACCCTATCAACGTCGATGGCGAGTAGTCCCGTCTGAGCACTTGCGCCCCGTGTTATGTATTGGTCCTTTGTACCCGCCCCATGTATCGTAGTTTGTGGAAAGGGTTCTTAAAACCCTCCTCGAACATTTGGCTTGTAATATGTGCTACCTCCATGACTATGTTTGTGTGTGTGTAATATTATTATTATGAATCAAGTTTAAGTTGTATTCTACCCCAAAATGAGCCATAGACATTTCCCTCTTATCTCATGACCCCTATCACTGTTCAGATGGCACCCCCAACTCGCAACATGACTCAGGAGGCAATGCTGCAGATGCTGCAACAGATGATGGCTGATAGAGAAGTTGAGAGAGCTGAACGGCAAGCCAACCTAGCTGCACTTCAACAACTTGCTCAGGGCAACCAAGGCCACGGAAACCACGACCACCCAGGGTCAAAGCTGAAAAACTTCCAGAACACTAACCCACCTATGTTCAACAAGACAGAGGAACCCCTCGATGCTGATGATTGGCTCCAGACTATGGAGAACAATCTCGAGGTTGCCGGAGTGGAGGACAACGAGAAGGTGTTGTTCGCCACCCACTATCTGGCTGGACCTGCACGTGCCTGGTGGACAAGTACCCGCGCCTTACATGCGGGGAACCTGATGACTTGGGAAGACTTCAAACTCAAGTTTAGCAAGTATCATGTGCCCCGGGTTTGATTAAGAAGATGAGGGATGAGTTCGGGAACCGAAGCAAGGCGGAATGACCGTGGTGGAATACCGCGACAAGTTCCTCACTTTGTCAAGGTACGCCCGGATGAGACGGACACCGTCGAGAAGAGGAAGGAGAGGTTTCTCGAATGGACTACATGATGAGATGCGTATCTGTGCTGATCAACATCCCCTTTGCTGACTTAGAAGCACTCGTTGACTCCGCCATTCAGATGGAGGGGAAGATACACCAAGCCAATGAGAACCGCAAGCGACGTATGATGAACCAGAGTGGGCCCAGCAACCACCAAAAGTATCGTCCCAACTCAGGTGGAGGGTTCGCCCCAAGAAACAACAAGCCCCCGATGCAGAATCCACGTCCGAGTTATCGAACAGGAGTGGAGGAAACCCTGTGTCCGGAGGACACAACAACTACAACAACAACAACGAGCAACTTCAACCGCGCCCCACCTCGCGCCCCCAACAATAACCCCAACACTGCTCCAAGGACCGGGAGCAACGCTGTTCCCATCACCCCCAAGGACAAGTCTACCTACAACTGCTACGAGTGCGGAGTAGTCGGGCACTTTTCCTATGAGTGCCCCAAGAAGCTCGCCAAGATCGCCGCCAACACCTCGAGCCCTGCGCAGCAGCAGCGCGTCGTGTCACCACCAACAAGAAGTTCGCCCCCAACAACCCGAACAACCGCAACGGCCGCATCTACCACATGAATGCGGAAGAAGCTCGGAAGCCCCGGACGTTGTGCTCGGGTATGTTCTCTGTTAACTCAATACCCGCAAGAGTGCTGTTTGATTCGGAGCATCGCATTCATTCATTACCGAAGATTTTGCATGCACTAGTAAGATTCAACCCATCAGTTTGAAGCATGTCATGATAGTTCAAATACCGGGATCAACAACTAAAGCTAGAAAAATTTGCAAAGATGTGCCCATCAGAATACATGAAATAGATTTCTATGCAAATTTGATTGTTCTGGGAGCCAAAGGAATGGAAGTAGTCCTGGGAATGGACTGGATGGCGAAACATCATGGACTGATTGATTGTGCCAAGAAGGCCATCACCATGACTAGTAGCACCGGAATAATAGTCGAACACATATCTGAAAAGATGCCCCGAAAATTTACCTGTAACCAAAGCCTAACCAAACCCACCTTGGATCGGATCGAGGTCGTTTGTCGATATCCCGATGTGTTCCCGGATGATCTACCCGGTATGCCCCCGGATCGGGATATCGAGTTTATCATCGAGTTAATCCCGGAACCGGACCCATAGCCCAGAGAGCCTACAGAGCATGAACCCGGCGAGTTAGTGGAACTGAAGAAACAGCTGGATGATATGCTATTCAAAGGTCTGATTCAACCAAGTGCGTCACCACGGAGATCACCAGTTTTGTTTGTGGATAAAAAGGACGGTGCCACTCGTTTGGTTACGGACTATCGTAAGCTTAACAATGTCACCATTAAGAATAAGTATCCGTTGCCCAAGATAGAAGATCTGTTTGACCAGCTGACCGGAGCCAGAGTTTTCTCAAAGATTGATCTGCGGACAGGATACCATCAGTTGAAGATTCGTGCCACCGATATCCCCAAAACTGCCTTTACCACCCGATATGGATTGTATGAGTACAATGTCATGTCATTTGGATTGACCAATGCCCCCGCTTACTTCATGAATCTCATGAATAAGATCTTTATGAACTTCCTGGACAAGTTTGTGGTTGTCTTCATCGACGACATCCTCATATACTCCAAGTCCGAGGAAGAGCATGAGCAACATTTGGAAGTGGTCCTAGATACCCTTCGGGAACATCAGTTGTATGCCAAGTTCAGCAAGTGTGAGTTCTGGTTGAAGGAAGTAGGATTCTTGGGTCACATCTTGTCAGCCGGAGGAATTGCCGTTGACCCCGCAAAAATCAAGACTGTTGAAGAATGGAAGGCCCCAACCACTCAGACCGAGGTCCGTGCTTTTCTCGGATTGGCGGGATACTACCGCCGATTCGTTGAAGGATTCTCGAGTATAGCAAGACCAATGACCCAATTGTTGAAGAAGGACCGGAAGTTCGAATGGACCGACAAGTGTGAAGAGAGCTTTCAACAGCTCAAGTTAAGATTGACAACAGCCCCAATACTGGTTATGCCGGACATTACCAAGCCCTTCGATGTGTACTGTGACGCCTCCAAGGTTGGTCTTGGATGTGTGCTGATGCAAGAACGCAAGGTGATATCTTACCTATCAAGACAGCTGAAGCCGCATGAACAGAACTACCCAACCCATGACTTAGAGCTAGCAGCGGTGGTGTTAGCGCTGAAAGTATGGCGTCATTACCTCATGGGTAATCGATGCGAGGTTTATTCGGATCACAAGAGCCTGAAATATATCTTCACGCAGAAGGAGCTGAATATGAGACGACGCAGATGGATAGAGTTAATCAAGGATTACGACATGGAAATCCACTATCACCCCGGCAAGGCCAACGTGGTAGCGGATGCTCTGAGTAGACTGCCGTGTCAGTTGAACTCCATGTTAGCAATTGAGCAACCTAGCTTCGTTTGAAGAGTTTGAACGAGTTTAGACTTGAACTGGTTAGCGAAGGATACCTCGCCAGCATTGAACTCCAACCCACCCTGATTAGTCAGATCAAAGAAGCTCAGAAAGGAAATGCTAGCATTGACGGAATCAAGAACCAAATAGCCGCCGGAAAGGCACCCGGATTCACCGTAGATGAAGAAGGAGTGCTATGGTACAACAAGCGCCTTTGCGTACCGTCAGACTCAGAATTGAAGCAAGTTATTCTGAAAGAAGCTCACGACACCCTATACTCCATTCACCCCGGAGGAACCAAGATGTACCAGGATTTGAAGGAACAATTCTGGTGGCATGGAATGAAGAGAGAAATTGGAAGCTACATCGCCAAGTGTGACATCTGTCAAAGAGTCAAAGCAGAACACCAACGCCCCGCCGGACTGTTGCAACCCCTACAGATCCCCGAATGGAAGTGGGATTCCGTAGGAATGGACTTCATCACCGGACTGCCCAAGTCTAGTAAAGGAAATGATTCCATCTGGGTAGTGGTCGACAGACTGACCAAAGTCGCCCACTTCATCCCCGTCAAGACCACCTATCAAGGACCGAGACTCGCAGAGCTATATATCTCAAGGATAGTCAGCCTGCACGGAACCCCGAAGTCGATAGTATCCGACAGAGGATCCCAATTCACCTCCCGATTCTGGCAGAAAGTCCATGAAGGACTCGGAACTCGCCTGAATTTCAGCACAGCCTATCACCCGCAGACAGATGGACAGACCGAAAGAGTCAACCAGATATTAGAAGATATGTTGAGAGCATGTGTGCTAGAGTATGGATCTAAGTGGGAAGACTGCTTGCCGTACGCCGAATTCTCGTACAACAACAGCTACCAAGCCAGCTTGCAGATGGCCCCCTTCGAAGCACTGTACGGAAGGAAGTGCCGTACCCCTCTGAATTGGTCGGAAGTAGGAGAGAGTCAAATCTTTGGACCAGATATCCTCCGAGAAGCCGAAGAAAAGGTTCACAAGATTCGTGAGTACCTCAAGACAGCCCAATCAAGACAGAAGAGCTACGCCGACAAGAGACGCCGAGAGATGACCTTCGAGATCGGAGATTTCGTATATCTCAAAGTGTCCCCTCTTAAGGGAATGCAGAGATTTCAACTCAGAGGAAAGCTCGCACCCCGATATGTCGGACCTTTCAAGGTCCTGAGTCGCCGAGGAGAAGTATCCTATCAGCTGGAGTTGCCGGAAGAAATGTCAGCGGTGCACAATGTGTTTCACATCTCGCTACTCCGGAAGTGTTTAGAAGTGCCTGAGAAGACCGAGGTTTTCAAGAACATCGACCATCGAGCTGTCGATATCAACTCAGATCTGACATACCGCGAAGTACCTATTCGCATCTTGGAAGAAGCTTTCAGAACCACCCGTACTCGAAGTATCAAGTTTACGAAGATCCAATGGAGTAACCACACCGAAGAAGAAGCCACTTGGGAGAGAGAAGACTTTATGAGGACTGAGTACCCAGATCTCTTTAGTACCTAGTTTTCTCAGATCTCGGGACGAGATCTTTTGTAAGGGGGAAGGGTTTGTAACATCTCAAGTTTCAACAATAATAAACAAGAAAGAGAAACTCCCCAAACTCAAATTTTGCAATTAACAAAAACTTTTTCTATGCATATAGGGCCACATATAGATAAATGCATATGAGTGATTTCTTTTGTGCAATTGCCATGATGAGTGTTAGTATGTGTAAACCTTGCTTTGTGAACCCTAACAAAGTTCACTAAACCCTAAATTGGGGAGAAATAAAGAAATTGGGAAAAACCCCTCTCTCACTCACATACCCTCTATGTAAAATAACCAATCCTCAACCAAGGCCAAGTTAGCTTGCCCCATGGCTTCTAAAATACTTCAATGTGATAAACTAACCCTTTTGCATCCTTGGATCAAGAATCAAACCAAAAGAAATCAAATTTTCTTCCCACATGTGATAATGGTCACATCTCACAAAAATATTTTCTTCACCTCTTCACCCCTCTGTATTTCTCAAATCTTGAACTAAGCAGGGTCAACTAAAGCCAGGTCATCCAAGACCATGTCAAGGTGAGTAACTTTGGTGTTGACCACCCTCCCTAAAGTTGACTAGGTTGACCAGAATAAGAGGGCAAAGAAGGAACCCGAGAGAGAGAAGAAGATCACCCCAAATTTTGAAAACTTGCAAATCAATTCCAAATTGAGTGCCACCACCACCAATACATCACAATATTTATATAAATGAGAATCACCAAAAAGATTTGCAAAATTTGAAAGAAAGTTTCTTGCGGGCATTTCGTCGAACAGGTGGCAGGCAGCCTCTAGACTAAGTGATACATGCTATTATCCAGCAGTTTTGACCCTAAACCACTTTGGCAAAGTGATCATCAGCCTCCCCTACACCCCCTGCCTCTAGCCCAGTACTTGCATGGCTGATTAAAGTGGAGGAGAAACCCTAAAACATGCTACACAATGCCATGCCGGCCACCTTTGGCACCCATCTCCCTGGCCACTCCCTCGTCGTTTCTCCATGTCCTTGAGCATCTATGATACATAAGGATCACGCCCGTACCACTGAATCGATCGCCATTGCACGGCCCTGCCCAGAACGCCCGTGTCCAAAACGCGCCAGGACGTGCCAGCCGGCGTGGTGATCACGCCCTGGACGCGCAAGGACGTCGTCCACTTGCACGCCACCGTCCTCGCCCTGCATCCCTAGCACCGCATCGAGCACCGCCTCTGCACCCTCTACGAGCTAGACGAACGCCCGTGCCTGCCCTGCACCGTCGCCGGCGCCCGAGACGAAATGATGCCGCGCGCCCAGTGATGGACATTGCACGCGCCCGAGCGATCCCATCCCCCTTTTGCCGCGCCAGCTACTCCTTGAGCATCTCCAGGACAAGGCCTACACGCTCCCGTCCTTTGCTTGCCCTTTCGCTCGCCGGAAACGCCACGCCATGGCCGCGCCCTTGCAGCACCCCACGGCACCCTCGCCGCTATAAATAGAGGCCCTCCCAGCAAGCTCCTCTCACACCACTCGACTCCCCTCTCACCCCTGATCATCCTCACCACCTTAGTTCGTTCGATTGCCGCCGGAGGAGGAGCAATTTCAAGATCGGAGCCGCCGGGGGACGCAGCTCACCGTCGACGATTGGCGCCACCCCAAGCGCCGCCGCTGCTCCCAACCTCTTCCCCATCGACTACACCTTCACCGCGCATACTGCCTGAGTCCTGCATCGGCCTGGTAGGCTCCCCGACCTCCTACTGCCGCCGTGTCCTCGTCGGAATCCCGCCGGGGACGACGACGTTCCCACACCGTCGATCCTTCCTCTAATCCTACGGTCGAGATAGAACATACCGGTTCGGCGTTTAAATAGACACCGACAGGTGGCCCCCACCCTGTCAGCGCGGCCCGAGCGCGCCAGCCGCGTGTTGGGCTGCGAAGTGCTGCCGAATTTCGTTTCGGCCCATTTACTTTTCCCGCCCAGCCCAAAAATTCAAATCTGGTTTATTCTTTAATTCAAATTGCTCTGCTGAATGTTTAGTAAAACTTAAATAGTTTAAATTCTACCAAACCAAATCTAGCAAGTTTTATACCGTTGGAAAGCCCATAAAATTACCCATCCAATGCCACTGGCCCCATCTCCATTTTCGTTATAGATTTAATTTGACAAAAAAGACAAGACAGGGACTTTTACACATTTCCAACTTTATTTAAAAATCAACCAGAATAGATTTTGAAGTAATTCCAACTCTAATAAATCACAAATGGTGTCCTCTAATTGATTATGCAATAACATAGCCCTGTTGTTTGTATGATCATGGACTAGATCAAATAAAATGGCTATGTAGTCATTTCTAGAGCATTTTTAAGTGGAATTCAAACTCAACCCCAATATGAGAATTACCTCTCATTTAAATTTTGATCCTAAGTACTAATAACCAGGGGGAATGACTTAAGCTAATGAACCCTTGAGAATTATACTTAGAGATTTTAATTCATTTAAATGCTAAGTTTTTAAAACTATGTGAAGTGTAACACTTCTATTAAATTGAACTCACATGTAATAGATATGAAATGTTGACTTTGGGGTCAACCTATATTTCATACCCTATTATTATATGGAGAGATTAAATCTTACTATTAAGTAATGCAAAGAAATGGAATCCTTTAAAGACCTACATATCAAATCTAAGAAATAGGAATAATGAGAGGAAATTATTTTCTTTCTAATAAAGACCAATCCTATAATCCACCATGCCATGTTTGATTGATGATAGGACTAGTGTGTGAACTATTTTTGAGTGCCTCTAGTTTAGCATGTGAGCTTGGTTTAGTATTTATACCTCGTATTCGTATATAGATGCTAGTAACGAGGAATACCAAGAAGAGGAGGGCTACTCTCAGGAAGAAGAAGAGAACTTCGATAACTATCCAGCTCAAGGCAAGCTAACCGTTGCTAAACACAAGTGCTTAGCTCTACAAGAGCAAAGGCACCATCACACTTTACTTTTATGTATTACCTATCCCATGTTTTTACTTACAATTGCTTTTGCTTAATTATTTCAAAGTACCCTTTTTATTTATGATTCCTATGTCTAGAGTAGAACAAGAGTATCAAAGTTAGCCTAAGCAAATAAAGCTAGATAGCACCCCCTTCACATAGTGGCTAGTGCTAAGCAATTAAAAATTGACTACTCTAGATGGGAACATTTGTGAAATGGTTTGAAGTGAAAGATTTTGAAGGTGAATATGACCAAGAGAAGATGGTGATTTTTGACAAAATAGATGATTGAGTTTGAATGCGATACCTTTCCAATGATACAAGTACCCCCACAATACCTGATTATGGGTAGGGCTTAACTAGAAACTTGTGTATTTTAGTATGGGTTCCCTCTGAACAAACATCATAGGGGTTACGCTGCGGCTGCCTCCGTTACTTGTGGATTGATGTTGACATGAGGTGAAGATACGGCCCAAGCCCTGTGCAGTTCCCGGGTTGACTGCGGTTTCCACCGGGAGGCCAAGCTCATGGGGAGAGGTGCTCATACTAGCATATATAAGTGAAAGGTTTCGATTGATGATCCGCGTACTGTGTTACGATGATTCGAGGTTACCCTCGACAGATGTAATCAAAAGTTGTGGCACAAGAGTACAACCTCTGCAGAGTGTTAAACCTATTCGAATAGCCGTGTCCACGGTTACGGACGCTTGGAAAGGCCATACTATCTCCGTTATCATTAAAATGTTTTGGTTTTAGGAATGAATGGTGGTTTAAAAGGTGACGTTATGGTGATCCATAATCCCCACCCTCCGGTTGTTCCGCCAGATACAACTGCTACGGTAAGCGCATCCGTTGATGAACGAGAGGTGGAAACACTTTTGACTACTACGTCCCACTCCGGATCTTATGGTTAACACGGGTATTACGGCACAAGAATCACTGGCGATATTTGTTGTTTAATCCTAGATGGATATAAACCCTTGCAATGGAACCTCCACCATATCAACACAATCCATGGTTCCATTGCCCACCACATAGTCATATTCATAGTTATGAAAATAGTGGTTTTGGTTTTTATGCAATAGTGATAACCATAATACTTTACAAGTAATTTGATAGAAATACTCAAATGACATGAGCAAGTGATGAACTTGCTCGAACACCGCAAAGATTTGCAGTTGGAAGGTGTGGACTGACCCTTGTCCTCTGTCTCTGAAAAATAGCATCATTGTCCGATAAGGGCAATGGTTAAAGAAGCAATTATGCATGATTCCAGTTTTAGGGTTTGTTCCCCCCTTCCGATGTCGTTGTAATTTCATGTGAGAGGTTAATACTAAGAATAATTCAGGGATACTTTGTTTAGGATAAATACAACCTTGAAATATTGTCAAGGTGTTTTAAAGTCCAATTGCATTAATGGACTTATTTTCATTTTAGAAAATAATATATGTGGTTTAAATTCTTATTTAAATCATCAAAATAAGACTTATTCTTAATTGTCTTCAAAAATTCTGTTTGGTATTTTATTTAAATAGAGAATTTTATGCTGATCCATTTTCCTATTTTTAATTATTTTTTAGAGCTTTATCAATTTTCTATTGAATTTGAAAGTTTCAGATTTTTATCAAATTGTGAAAGGACATATATGCCCCTGGGCCCACCTGTCAGTGGAGCCCAGTGGGTTGGGCTAAACCAGCTCGGGTCCAACCGACCCGAGCGGTCGCTCGCTCACTCCCTCACCTCGCGCCGCTCGACCTAACCCTAATCCCCTCCTCTCTCACTGGCGACCTGCGTCGCCCGCACCGTCGCCGGCCGATTCCGGCGGTCTCCAGCCGCCATGGCTTACGCCATGGGGCGCAATCGAACCGCCAGACGACGGTGATTCATTCCCTCCACGTCGATTTGGAGCTGACGCCGTCCCTCACTCGTCATCGACCCTCACCGCCTTGCCTAGGGTTCGGGATCCGCTTGATCCCGTGGCTCCCCTAGCTCCGGGCGTGATGGTGCTGTGGCCGCCACGATGGGGTGGTGCTGTGGCGCCGCCATGGCCTGGCTTGGCCTGGCGCCGCCGCGCCCTGGTGTGTGCCGCCGTGGCCGCCATGGTGGTTGGCCTGCTCGACCCTGGTACGTCCTCCACCTCTTCTTTTCTCTTATGTCCTGTTCTTCTTCCTCTCTCAGTAGCTCTAGCCAAGGCTTTCCTCCTCATGGAGGGCCTCGCCGTGCTTTGTTCGTCGTTGCTCTGTTGCGCCTAGCTTGCTGTGTGGCGTGTGCTGCTGCTGCTTGTGCTACTGCCATCAATCCTAGCTACGGTGCTGCCCTATTCTGCCTATTAGCTGGGCTTAATTCTTGCTATCTTGATTGTGGACAGTTCTGTGCATGTTCCAGAGCCACATGCTTGTTGAATCTTGCATATCTGGCTTGGATCCTTCCATGTACCTCTGTTCTAGTTACTATTCTTGCTAGACATTCATGTGTATTCAATTTGGCTGCCCTGGCTTGATTACCATGTGTATTCCTTGCAATTTGCAAGTTCCAGGGCACTGGTATGTTGTCCCTTATGCCCAATTTCATGTGTATGCTTGATTGAGCATTACTGCTGGTTTAACTGCATGATTCAGTGATGAGCACCAAGTGCTTTACTTATTTATCTTGATCTAGTGGTTCATCCTGCCTTGGATGTGCTTCTGGATACAATCATTTAATTATCTATTTGGTTGTCTGTGAAACACTTGTTGATTATCTGTGGCCAATTAAATACCTGGTCCATGCTCTGTTGCTTAGTGATGCTCTAGCATGCCCTAGCATGCTATGACAAGCTCTGATGATCATGTGATCATCAACAGCTGATAATTGGTTTGCTTACCTGTGCCTGTGCATTGTTGTTATCTATTTATGTGTATGTGTGTGGCACAGATCAGTGCTGGTGCTTGCTCAAGCATCAGCTGATGCTTGCAGTGATCCTCTGGATCATTAGCATGTGTCTGTTTCATGATTTACTTGTTAATATCAATTATCTGTGTTGCCTTTATTGATGGGGTGGATAATTGATGTGAACTGTGATACAGTGATGATCATCACAATTGATTGGCTTAGGCTAGATGGATGCCCACAGTGGTTGGGAACCCTAGCCCTTCTTTGAACCCAATCAGGGTGATGATATTTGTATTTGGCTTGTTGGTTTGGATGTTCTAGGGTTTGAGGTGTCCCTGGCAGTATTCATATGCTGCCCTAGGGTAGCTCCCCTATTTGGTGGCTTTCTGTGATGGATAGATGCTCACTGGCTAGTCACTTAGTGAATTTCCAGTAGCCTTAATGTTGATAAACAGGATAGGCACATGTTGCATGTCAATCTGATGGTTTAGCTAGGCTAATAGGTGCTTTGTGAATCTGAATGGCTACAAGGAGTAAATCCATGCTGGATTTCTCTGGTTTTGACACTGTGTTGTCACAACCAGTGTTCCCTGGTTTATTTTCCTTTTAGCCTTGGTTGTACTTGTCGGCACCAATTGGTTTAGTAACCAAATGATGATACACCCAGGGTTTTCCTACCTTCTGTGCTCCTGTGATGCAAGCATGCTTAAGTATGAGTAAGGTATGATCTTGCTCAGGCTCTTGTGTGGTATACCTCACTCCAGCTCCTAGAATGTGCTGTTGGTGTAGAGGTTTGCCTCTGTGTTGATATTATGGTTGCTTTGCTTGCCCTGCTCCTCCTGGTGACTTTATGAACTTGATTTTAATTCAGTGGTGTGCTGGAATAGATTGAACAGTGAGGTTGTTCTATCTGTTCTAGCTGTTCTTGGTGTTCTTGGTGTTCTTGGTGGCTTACCAGTTCAATTCTGCCGATGGTTGAATCAAATGGCTAGGGTTTGGCTGGGAAAAGCTTTTATATGCTGCTGGCTTGCTCTTGCTGGTCGACAGCACCACCTGCAGCTTGTGGTGACTCACCCTGGTGTGTGTGTGTGTTACACATGCACATAGCCTGGTGAGCTGCCTGGTTGTGTGTGTGTGCAAGTGCTGTGCACTTGGGCTTGATTCTATCTGTGGCATGGCTCTGCTCGGCAGAGACTTGAGCATATCCACTTCATTTCATTTGTTTGCTAACCTGCCAAGTGGCTATGCCACTTGGCATAACACTTGTTTTTATTTGCTTTGTGTTTGTGTGCAGGAAAACAACCTGATGCTCCAAGGATCATGGAGATCATCAAGTACAAGGCTAGATGAAGACTAGCTTGTAGAGTTAGGATAGAACATTAATTTGTACTTTTCTTTTCTTTTCATTTTCTATTTTGTCCAATTCTTGTAATATGTTGTAATATTCATTTGTTCCAATTTTGAATATTGTAAGTGACAATGTATTATGTGTGTGATGATCAATAAATCCCAAGTTTTCCTTATTGAGCTTAATGTAATAGTTGTATTACTTGTATCATTGCTTAATGGTAATTGTTTGTGAAATTATCTCAAATTTGAATTATGTGATGATTATTTAATGTTTGAATTTGATATTCAAATTCAAATTTGGTTTGAATTCAATCAAACAACTTAACTTGTAATTCAATCATGCAACTTAAGTTTGTGATGCAAACTCTCCCCTCTCTTCTCAAAACCCTAGTTTAGTTGAAAAAGGAACAGGTTTGTCGCACTCTCGAAACCCTAACCCTGTAAGGTGTCGAGAGAGAAACTTGTTCCCCTTCGATGCAGTTTTTGTTTAAAAGCACGAAATTTCCCCGTAAATTACAATGCAATGCACATCCCTTTCTAAAATCTACCCCTCGATCGTCTCTAAACCTGGGATATTACAATTCTCCATTACTTCAACTTCCTGATTTCAATAAGACTTTTGAGTTTGAATGTGATGCTAGTTGAATTGGTTTGGGAGGTGTGTTATTACAAGAGGGCAACCTGTTGCATATTTTAGTGAGAAATTGAGTGGGCCTAGTCTGAACTATTCTACTTGTGATAAAGAATTATATGCACTGGTTCGGACATTAGAAACTTGGCAACATTATTTATGGCCTAAAGAATTTGTTATACATTCTGATCATGAATCTTTGAAGCATATTCGTAGTCAAACTAAGCTGAATCGCCGCCATGCAAAGTGGGTTGAATTTATTGAGTCTTTTCCTTATGTTATCAAACACAAAAGGGTAAAGATAATATTATTGTTGATGCTTTGTCGCGCCGTTATACTATGCTATATCAACTTGACTTCAAGATTTTTGGATTAGAAACTATAAAGGAACAATACTTGCATGATGATAATTTTAAAGATGTGTTGCTGAATTGTAGAGATGGTAGAACATGGAACAAATTCGTCATCAATGATGGATTTGTGTTCCGTGCTAACAAACTATGCATCCCAGATAGTTCCGTTTGTCTTTTGTTGTTGCAGGAGGCGCATGGAGGCGGCTTGATGGGACACTTTGGTGTGAAGAAGACGTAAGATGTACTTGCTGCACACTTCTTTTGGCCACGTATGCATCGAGATGTTGAGAGATTTGTGGCACGCTGCACTACATGTCAAAAAGCTAAGTTTCGACTTAATCCACATAGTTTATATATGTCTCTTTTCCTGTTCCTTGTGTACGTTGGGAGGATATTTCTATGGATTTCATTTTGGGTTTTCCTCGTACACAGAAGGGGGGATAGTATCTATGTTGTTGTGGATCGGTTATTTAAGATGGCACATTTTATTCTATGTCACAAGACTGATGATAGGATGCTACACATGTTGATGACCTGTTCTTTCGCGAAATTGTTCGTTTACATGGTGTGCCAAATACTATTGTTTCTGATCGTGATACTAAGTTTTTTAGCCACTTTTGGAGATGTTTATGGGCTAAGTTGGGGACTAAATTGCTGTTTAGTACTACATGCCATCCCCAAAATGATGGATAAACTGAAGTAGTAAATAGAACATTGTCTACTATGTTGCGGGTTGTTTTGAAGAAGAACTTAAAATTGTGGGAAGAAAGTTTACCTCATGTTGAATTTTCTTACAATCGTTCGATGCATTCTAACACTAAGATGTGCCCATTTGAGATTGTGTATGGTTTTGTTCCACGTGCACATATTGATTTATATGCCTTTACCATCTTCGGTGCAAAATAATTTGGATGCTACACAACGTGCTGAATTGATATTACAATTGCATGAGACTACTAAAGATAACATAGCACGCATGAATGCTAAGTATAAAATTGCTAGGGATAGAGGAAGAAAGCATGTTGTGTTTGATGTTGGTGATCTTGTTTGGTTGCATTTGCGCAAAGATCGTTTTCCTGAATTGCGCAAGTCTAAACTAATGTCACGCGCTGCTGGTCCTTTTAAGGTGTTAGAGAAAATAAATGATAATGCATATAAACTTGAGCTTCATGCAGAATCGGGTCCGGTTAGTCCTACATTTAACATTGTAGATTTGAAGCCTTACTTTGGTGAAGAAGAGGAGCTTTCATCGAGGACGACTTCAATTCAAGAAGGGGGCATGATAAGGACATCCCATCTATTGATACAACCGCTGTACCTACAGCCACACAAATACAAGGACCAATCACTCGAGCTCGTGTCAAACAACTTAACTATCAGGTACTTTTGTTTCTTGAAATTATTCCTCACATACATGAGAATATGATGCTGCATAAATCAGATATGTTTGTTACTCTTATAAATGATAGACCTAGCATGGATGAGGAGGACAAGCATTGGAACATGATCACACATGGAGGAGATGGCAGCAAGCATTAGAGGAATGAAGAGGACGCCGCAAGTGGAGATTTTAGAACTTTGAAGCCACCATAAAAAGAGGTGAAGACATGGACGAAATATAGAGTTTTCCACTTCATAATTTCGTCCATAGCATAATATGGTGTTGCGTCACCTTTGGTTTTGGGCCAGGTGAACGGATCGTAGCGAACAAGAGGGGGGGTGAATGGCGCTACGGCAATTTTTAGTCTTTTTCAAGTTTTTATGCAACGGAAGGTAAAGGTGTGACTTTTAGCAATGGGGGTGATCCTACAATGAAGCTAGAGCATGTGCAACAAGTAAAGGAATCAACAAGATAAACAAAGTGAGGAGCGAGACAACCGGGGGGGCGTGAGGCGAGTCGAGGTTTGTTTCCCGCAGTTCCCTCCACTAAAGGAGGTACGTCTGCGTTGAGGAGGTGCTAGTCTCACACAAGAGACTAGGCGGCCACACCACGAAGGAAGACCTCACCCTCTTCCTCGAGAGAGCTCCACGGAGGTGCTCTCCCTCTTCCACTAAGGCACCGGTCGAGGCGGTGATTCCTTCACAAGGTTGGGGCGAGCTCCACACACACAAGGATGCTCCCAACACCCTATGGAGCTAGTACATCACCAAGCTAGACTCCATAGCTGCACATCTCCAATGCTCCACCATAGGAACCCATCACCAATGCTCCACCATAGGAACTCTTCCAATGCTCCACCAAGAAACTCTCCAAGGCTCCACCAAGAAACTCTCCAAGGCTCCACCAAAGGAACTCCCCAATGATCCACCAAAGGAACTCTTCTCCAAGATCCACCAAAGGAACCCTACCACCAAGATCCACTAAGGAATAGCTAGTATTTGTGAAATCTCTCTTGGTAGAACTATAGATCGGGGTCTCCTCCACCTATCCTCAAAATTAGGGCAAGATTGGTTGGAGGGGAAGGAGATCCACAAGGATTAAGCTCAGCAACAATGGAGGAGGGAGAAGGGGAAGAGATAAAATCGGGTGGGGAAGAAGGGGCCCTTAAATAGGCTCCTCCAAATCCAACCGTTATACCCGAGTTTGGCCTAAGCGGTACTACCGCTTTGGGGCAAGCGGTACTACCGCCCTGAGTTCGAAATCACCCCAGATCTGGTCAAAGGACGCAGAGCGGTACTACCGCCCGCGGTACCGCTCGTGGTACCGCAATAGGGTCCAGACCTTACTGGATCCAGAGCGGTACCAGGGCGGTACCTGATGTCTACTTCCCCCTCCTTTTCCTGTAGACAGTGTTGGGCCTCCAAGAGCAGAGGTTTGTAGAACAGCAGCAAGTTTTCCCTTAAGTGGATCACCCAAGGTTTATCGAACTCAGGGAGGAAGAGGTCAAAGATATCCCTCTCATGCAACCCCTGCAACCACAAAGCAAGAAGTCTCTTGTGTCCCCAACACACCTAATAGGTGCACTAGTTCGGCGAAGAGATAGTGAAATACGGGTGGTATGAATAAGTATGAGCAGTAGCAACGGTGCCGAGAAAATAGCTTGCTCGGCGTGTAGTTGATGGTGGTAGTATTGCAGCGAGTAGTAACGCAGTAAAACAAGTAAACAAGCAGCGATAACTCAGCAGTATTTAGGAACAAGGCCTAGGGATTAGACTTTCACTAGTGGACACTCTCAACATTGATCACATAACAGAACGAGATAAATGCATACTCTACACTCTTGTTGGATGATGAACACATTGCGTAGGATTACACGAACCCTCAATGCCGGAGTTAACAAGCTCCACAATTAAATGTTCATATTTAAGTAACCTTATAGTGTAAGATAGATCAAAAGACTAAACCAAGTACTAACATAGCATGCACACTTGTCACCTTCATGCATATGTAGGAGGAATAGATCACATCAATACTATCATAGCAATAGTTAACTTCGCAATCTACAAGAGATCATGATCATAGCATAAACCAAGTACTAACACGGATGCACACACTGTCACCATTACATCGTGCAGGAGGAATAGAACTACTTTAATAACATTGCTAGAGTAGCACATAAATAAATTGTGATACAAAACACATTGCAATCATAAAGAGATATAAATAAGCACTTCACTATGCCATTCAACAGTGAATAAGTATTCGTGAAATATAGCCTAAGAGACCCACACGGTGCACACACTCGTCACCTTTACACACGTGGGACAAGGAGTCTCCGGAGATCACATAAGTAAAACTCACTTGACTAGCATAATGACATCTAGATTACAAGCATCATCATATGAATCTCAATCATGTAAGGCAGCTCATGAGATTATTGTATTGAAGTACATAGGAGAGAGATGAACCACATAGCTACCGGTACGAGTCCCGAGCCTCGATGGAGAACTACTCCCTCCTCATGGGAGCAACGAGCGGTGATGAAGATGGCGGTGGAGATGGCAGCGGTGTCGATGGAGAAGCCTTCCGGGGGCACTTCCCCGTTCCGGCAGCGTGCCGGAACGAGAGACTCCTGTCCCCCGGATCTTGGCGTCGCGGTGGCGGCGGCTCGGAAGGTTTTCTCTGGTTTCGTCGAACGTATCGGGGTTTTCGATCCAGGGGCTTTATATAGGCGAAGAGGCGGCGTCGGAAGGTCGAAGGGCGACCACACCATAAGGCGGCGCGGCCAGGGCCCAGGCCGCGCCGGCCTATGGTCTGGGGGCCCAGTGCCCCCCCTCTGGTCCTTCTCGTGTGTTCTGGATGCTTCCGGTGAAAATAGGAACCTGGGCGTTGATTTCGTCCGATTCCGAGAATATTTTGTTACTAGGATTTCTGAAACCAAAAATAGCAGAAAACAGGAACTGGCACTTCGGCATCTTGTTAATAGGTTAGTTCCAGAAAATGCACGAATATGACATAAAGTGTGCATAAAACATGTAGATAACATCAATAATGTGGCATGGAACATAAGAAATTATCGATACGTCGGAGACGTATCGGCATCCCCAAGCTTAGTTCTGCTCGTCCCGAGCGGGTAAAACGATAACACGAGATAATTTCGGAGTGACATGCCATCATAACCTTGATCATACTATTTGTAAAGCATATGTAGTGAATGCAGCGATCAAACAATGTATATGACATGAGTAAACAAGTGAATCATAAAGCAAAGACTTTTCATGAATAGCACTTCAAGACAAGCATCAATAAGTCTTGCATAAGAGTTAACTCATAAAGCAATAAATTCTTAGTAAAAGGTATTGAAACAACACAATGGAAGATTAAGTTTTAGCGGTTGCTTTCAACTTGTAACATGTATATCTTATGGATAGTTGTCAATGCAAAGCAATATAACAAGTGCAATAAGCAAGTATGTAAGAATCAATGCACAGTTCACACAAGTGTTTGCTTCTTGAGGTGGAGAGAAATAGGTGAACTGACTCAACAATGAAAGTAAAAGAATGGTCCTCCATAGAGGAAAAGCATCGATTGCTATATTTGTGCTAGAGCTTTGATTTTGAAAACGTGAAACAATTTTGTCAACGGTAGTAATAAAGCATATGTATCATGTAAATTATATCTTACAAGTTGCAAGCCTCATGCATAGAATACTAATAGTGCCCGCACCTTGTCCTAATTAGCTTGGAATACCGGATCATCACAATGCACATGTTTTAACCAAGTGTCACAAAGGGGTACCTCTATGCCGCCTGTACAAAGGTCTAAGGAGAAAGCTCGCATTGGATTTCTCGCTATTGATTATTCTCAACTTAGACATCCATACCGGGACAACATAGACAACAGATAATGGACTCCTCTTTTATGCATAAGCATGTAACAACAATTAATAATTTTCTCATATGAGATTGAGGATATATGTCCAGAACTGAAACTTCCACCATGGATCATGGCTTTAGTTAGCGGCCCAATGTTCTTCTCTAACAATATGCATGCTTAACCATAAGGTGGTAGATCTCTCTTACTTCAGACAAGACGAACATGCATAGCAACTCACATGAAATTCAACAAAGAGTAGTTGATGGCGTCCCCGATGAACATGGTTATCGCACAACAAGCAACTTAATAAGAGATAAAGTGCATAAGTACATATTCAATACCACAATAGTTTTTAAGCTATTTGTCCCATGAGCTATATATTGCAAAGGCGAATGATGGAATTTTAAAGGTAGCACTCAAGCAATTTACTTTGGAATGGCGGAGAAATACCATGTAGTAGGTAGGTATGGTGGACACAAATGGCATAGTGGTTGGCTCAAGTATTTTGGATGCATGAGAGGTATTCCCTCTCGATACAAGGTTTAGGCTAGCAAGGCTTATTTGAAACAAACACAAGGATGAACCGGTGCAGCAAAACTCACATAAAAGACATATTGAAAACATTATAAGACTCTACACCGTCTTCCTTGTTGTTCAAACTCAATACTAGAAATTATCTAGACCTTAGAGAAACCAAATATGCAAACCAAATTTCAGCATGCTCTATGTATTTCTTCATTAATGGGTGCAAAGCATATGATGCAAGAGCTTAAACATGAGCACAACAATTGCCAAGTATCACATTACCCAAGACATTAATAGTAATTACTACATGTATCATTTTCCAATTCCAACCATATAACAATTTAACGAAGGAGAAACTTCGCCATGAATACTATGAGTAGAAACTAAGGACATACTTGTCCATATGCTACAGCGGAGCGTGTCTCTCTCCCACACAAGCATGATGTAATCCAATTTATTCAAACACAAACAAAAATAGAAACAAAAAAACAGACGCTCCAAGTAAAGCACATAAGATGTGACTGAATAAAAATATAGTTTCAAGAGAAGGAACCTGATAATTTGTCGATGAAGAAGGGGATGCCTTGGGCATCCCCAAGCTTAGACGCTTGAGTCTTCTTGATATATGCAGGGGTGAACCACCGGGGCATCCCCAAGCTTAGAGCTTTCACTCTTCTTGATCATAGTATATCATCCTCCTCTCTTGACCCTTGAAAACTTCCTTCACACCAAACTTCTCATAAACTTCATTAGAGGGGTTAGTACATAATCAAAAACTCACATGTTCAAAGGTGACACAATCATTCTTAACACTTCTGGACATTGTTCAAAGCTACTGGAAGGTAATGGAACAAAGAAATCCACCCAACACAGCGAAAGAAGCAATGCGAAATAAAAGGCAGAATCTGTCAAAACAGATTAGTCCGTAAAGACGAATTTTTAATAAATACTTCCGTTGCTCAGATCAGAAAACTCAAAACTAATGAAAGTTGCGTACATATCTGAGGAACACGCACGTAAATTGGCATATTTTTCTGATTTTTCTACAGAGAAAACAGCCCAGATTCGTGACAGATAGAAATCTGTTTCTGCGCAGAAATCCAAATCTAGTATCAACCTTCGATTAGAGGCTTCACTTGGCACAACAAAACACAAAACTAAGATAAGGAGAGGTTGCTACAGTAGTAAACAACTTCCAAGACACAAATATAAAACAAAGTACTGTAGCAAAATAACACATGGGTTATCTCCCAAGAAGTTCTTTTCTTTATAGCCATTAAGATGGGCTCAGCAGTTTTAATGATGCACTCGTAAGAAATAGTATTTGAAGCAAAAGAGAGCATCAAGAGGCAAATTCAAAACACATTTAAGTCTAACATGCTTCCTATGAAGAGGAATCTTGTAAATAAACAAGTTCATGAAGAGCAAAGTAACAAGCATAGGAAGATAAAACAAGTGTAGTTTCAAAAATTTCAGCACATAGAGAGGTGTTTGAGTAACATGAAAATTTCTACAACCATATTTTCCTCTCTCATAATAACTTTCAGTAGCATCATGAGCAAACTCAACAATATAACTATCACATAAAGCATTCTTATCATGAGTCTCATGCATAAAATTATTACTCTCCACATAAGCATAATCAATTTTATTAATAATAGTGGGAGCAAATTCAACAAAGTAGCTATCATTATTATTCTCATCAAGTGTAGGAGGCATAGTATAATCACAACAAAATTTACTCTCCATAGTAGGTGGCACCAAAAGACCACTATCATTATAATCATCATAAATAGGAGGCAAAGTATCATGAAAGAAAATTTTCTCCTCAATGCTTGGGGGACTAAAAAGTTCATGAAAACCAGCTTCCCCAAGCTTAGAACTTTCTATATCATTATCAACAATGGTGTTCAAAGCGTTCATACTAATATTACTACCAGCATGCAAATAAGATTCCATAGGTTTTTTAATTTTCGCATCAAACAATCCATGTTTTAAATCAGGAAATAGAATAAGAAGCTCATTCTTGTCCATTATGCCAAACTAGTGTAAATAAGAAACAAAAAGATGCAATTGCAGGATCTAAAGGAAATAGCTTTGAGTACTTACAACGGCGGAAAATAGCTTGGTAGCCGAGGTCCGGAGTGTGAGTACCTTTTACCTTTCCTCCCCGGCAACGGCGCCAAAAAATAGCTTGATGTCTACTTCCCCCTCCTTTTCCTGTAGACAGTGTTGGGCCTCCAAGAGCGAGAGGTTTGTAGAACAGCGAGCAAGTTTTCCCTTAAGTGGATCACCCAAGGTTTATCGAACTCGGGGAGGAAGAGGTCAAAGATATCCCTCTCATGCAACCCTGCAACCACAAAGCAAGAAGTCTCTTGTGTCCCCAACACACCTAATAGGTGCACTAGTTCGGCGAAGAGATAGTGAAATACAGGTGGTATGAATAAGTATGAGCAGTAGCAACGGTGCCAGAAAATAGCTTGCTGGCGTGTAGTTGATGGTGGTAGTATTGCAGCAGTAGTAACGCAGTAAAACAGTAAACAAGCAGCGATAACTCAGCAGTATTTAGGAACAAGGCCTAGGGATTAGACTTTCACTAGTGGACACTCTCAACATTGATCACATAACAGAACAGATAAATGCATACTCTACACTCTTGTTGGATGATGAACACATTGCGTAGGATTACACGAACCCTCAATGCCGGAGTTAACAAGCTCCACAATTAAATGTTCATATTTAAGTAACCTTATAGTGTAAGATAGATCAAAAGACTAAACCAAGTACTAACATAGCATGCACACTGTCACCTTCATGCATATGTAGGAGGAATAGATCACATCAATACTATCATAGCAATAGTTAACTTCGCAATCTACAAGAGATCATGATCATAGCATAAAACAAGTACTAACACGGATGCACACACTGTCACCATTACATCATGCAGGAGGAATAGAACTACTTTAATAACATTGCTAGAGTAGCACATAAATAAATTGTGATACAGAACACATTGCAATCATAAAGAGATATAAATAAGCACTTCACTATGCCATTCAATAGTGAATAAGTATTCTGTGAAATATAGCCTAAGAGACCCACACGGTGCACACACTGTCACCTTTACACACGTGGGACAAGGAGTCTCCGGAGATCACATAAGTAAAACTCACTTGACTAGCATAATGACATCTAGATTACAAGCATCATCATATGAATCTCAATCATGTAAGGCAGCTCATGAGATTATTGTATTGAAGTACATAGGAGAGAGATGAACCACATAGCTACCGGTACAGCCCCGAGCCTCGATGGAGAACTACTCCCTCCTCATGGGAGCAGCAGCGGTGATGAAGATGGCGGTGGAGATGGCAGCGGTGTCGATGGAGAAGCCTTCCGGGGGCACTTCCCCGTTCCGGCAGCGTGCCGGAACAGAGACTCCTGTCCCCCAGATCTTGGCGTCGCGATGGCGGCGGCTCTGGAAGGTTTTCTCTGGTTTCGTCGAACGTATCAGGGTTTTCGATCCAGGGGCTTTATATAGGCGAAGAGGCGGCGTCAGAAGGTCGAAGGGGCGACCACACCATATGGCGGCGCGGCCAGGGCCTGGGCCACGCCGGCCTATGGTCTGGGGGCCCAGTGCCCCCCCTCTGGTCCTTCTCGTGTGTTCTGGATGCTTCCGGTGAAAATAGGAACCTGGGCGTTGATTTCGTCCGATTCCGAGAATATTTCGTTACTAGGATTTCTGAAACCAAAAACAGCAGAAAACAGGAACTGGCACTTCGGCATCTTGTTAATAGGTTAGTTCCAGAAAATGCACGAATATGACATAAAGTGTGCATAAAACATGTAGATAACATCAATAATGTGGCATGGAACATAAGAAATTATCGATACGTCGGAGACGTATCAGTACCGGAGCGGTACGACCGTAACTCGTTACGGTACCTCCAGCGGTACCTTGAGCGGTACTACCGCTCGTGAGCGGTACTACCGCCCCAGGTACTGCAGGGGTACCGCAACTTGTTCTGGGGGACGAATTCAGCGCAGAACTCAGAGCGGTATCGAGGGCGGTACCTATAGGGGTAGCGGTACTACCGCTATAGGTACCGGTAGTACCGGCCTGGCTAAAACTGGTTTTCTTCCCTTTTTCTCTCCAACTTTGTTACCTCGCTAAACGCACACAAAACCGGAAAACCTATCAACTACGCTCTTCTGATCTTGACGCGTCCGGCGAGGTCACCGTGTACTTGCAAATCTAACAATGATACTCAAGGCACACGGTGAGATTACTCAAGTGTTGTCATCAAACACACAAAACTTGGGGTATGAATTTTGCTCTTACAATCTCCCCTTTTTGGTGTTTGATGACAACACAAGAGTTGACAATAACATATGATATTATGATGAGAACATTAGATTTGCAAAAACTAGACGGAGCTCCCCCTACACATGTGCATATCATGAATATGTATTTGAATACAAATACACATGTTATAGAGACATCACTCCCCCTAGTTTTTACAAACCAAGCACATATGCAACATAGATAGATGACATGTTCAAGAGGCATATGCACAATATGGAGGCAACATGAGATCATATACGGAGATTTGGGTGAAGTCATCATACCATAGCCTTGAGAATACCCAAACTCACAATAGAATGCCTCCATGGGGTTGTTGATGTAGCCGAGAGACAAGATAAGCAACTAGAACCAAACGGCTACAAACAACAAAGGTCTCCATCCACCTAGGAACTTCTCCCCCTTTGGCATCGGAACACCAAAAAGGAGGGTGAGGAAACTAGAGAGATGGAGAAAAAGAACATACAACCAAGCGTGCAAAAATCATGAGAAAACAAGCTTGATAGAGGTTCTCAAAAACAAGAAGAAGAAAGCAAAGAAGAAAGACAAAACAAGGTCATGAAGAACCGAAAAACCCTCAAGGAGGGGGTGTTGGTGGCCGAAGCCACCGTGTAAGAGTATAGTAGTTGTGAGGTCGCGTAGATGTATCTAGGACTCACGGACTACAACTCAACATGAAGCTCATAAGTCACTTAATTGACAAATAGCAAATGTTTTGGATTTCTTTATGCATTATGGGGAGAGTGATAGCTCAATGGATTTAAACCGCACTCCCCCTATGTCCATGCGTGCCTTTCATCTAGATATGACGTTAAGATTGGTATGTGCGCACGACGGTCAAGCAAAGTTCGACGGATCAATGATATTTAGTTCATGCCTCAACTCAATAAAGCGCTTCTCATCCAAGGGCTTCGTGAAGATGTCCGCCAATTGCTCCTTGGTGCCAATATAGGATAGTACAATATCTCCGCGAGCAATGTGGTCCCGGATGAAGTGGTTCCGTATCTCGATGTGCTTCGTCTTGCCATGAAGAACCAGATTGTAGGCGATCTTGATTGCGCTCTCATTGTCGCACAAAAGAGGCACCTTGCTATACTCGAGTCCATAGTCCCGCAAGGTTTGCCTCATCCATAAGATTTGAGCACAACTACTTGCCGCGGCAATATACTCGGCTTCCGCGGTGGAGACGGAGACACAATTTTGCTTCTTCGAGGACCAACACACCAAAGATCTTCCAAGAAAGTGACATGCTCCGGAGGTAGACTTCCTATCAATCTTGTCGCCCGCCCAATCGGAGTCGGTGAAACCAACCAAAGCAAAGTCCGTGTCCCTTGGGTACCATAGTCCGAAGTGTGGGGTATCAACTAAATATCGAAAGATCCTCTTGACCGCCACAAGGTGGCTTTCCTTCGGACTTGCTTGAAACCGTGCACACATACCAACGCTCAACGTGATATCCGGGCGAGAGGCACAAAGGTAGAGAAGCGAACCTATCATCGAACGGTAGAGCTTGGTATCCACCGCCTTGCCGCCCTCGTCAAGAGTGAGTTGACACTTGAGTTGCATCGGAGTTCCGATCCCCTTGGCGTCCTTCATATCAAAGCGTTTGAGCATGTCTTGGAGGTACTTCGCTTGATTGATGAAGGTGCCTTGTCACATTTGCTTGATCTCGAACCCGATGAAGTACTTGAGTTCACCCATCATTGACATCTCAAACCTATTTGTCATCAACATAGCAAACTCATCGTTGAATTTTGTGTTAGTAGAGCCAAATATGATGTCATTTACATAGAGTTGGCATACGAAAAGCTCCCCATTGACCTTCTTAGTAAAAAGAGTGGGATCAATTTTCCCCACTTGGAAACCACGGTCTTCAAGCAACTCCTTGAGATGCTCATACCAAGCTCTAGGAGCTTGTTTGAGACCATATAGGGCCTTTTTGAGCTTGAAGACATGTTCCGGAAAATGGAGGTCCTCGAAACCCGGGGGTTGCTTCACATATACTTCCTCATGTAGAGGACCATTAAGAAAAGCACTCTTAACATCCATTTGTTGCAACTTAAAGCCATGATGTGAGGCAAAGGCCAAAAGGATACGGATGGACTCGAGCCTTGCAACGGGTGCAAAGGTTTCACCAAAGTCCACGCCTTCAACTTGAGAATAGCCTTGTGCCACCATTCTTGCTTTGTTGCGGATGACCGTGCCACTTTCATCTTGCTTGTTCTTGAAGATCCACTTGGTGCCGATAACATTGCGGTAATGATCGGGTCGCTTCATGAGAGTCCATACATCATTCCTCTTGAAGTTGTTGAGTTACTCTTGCATTGCATTCAACCAATCGGGATCTTTGAGAGCATCATCAACTTTGAGTGGTTCCACTCTAGAGACAAAGGCATGGTGCGCACAAAAGTTTGCAAGTTGCCTCCGAGTGGTGACATTTCTCTTTAGATCACCAATGATGTTTTGCAAGGAATGAGACTTGAGACGCAAGTGTCTTGTAGTAGGATCTTCACGGCGAGTGACGGCTTGAGGAGATGGTCTTGAGAGTCCTCTTGGCCTTCATCACGGTTTAGGTCCTCGCCTTGACCTCCATTGTTGTTGAAAGAGGCAACCTTGTCATGAGATCCGGACGGCTCGGGGGAATAGGGAGTATCATTGTCCATGAAGATTATCCCCGAACCACTCGGAGAAGAACTTGAAGCTTGACCTTGGTCACTTGATGTTGGGTGTTGAGGTAGACGAGCTTGCGGTGTATGTTGTTCTTGAGCTTGTTGAGGTGAACTTGGACTTGATTGTTGTTGTAGATGTCGAGGTTGATCTTGAGGTTGATGTAGAGGTTGGCTTGCATTTGTTAGATCAACGGAAGAAGCTTGGCATTGTGGTGTAGATGGCTCCACTTTGGTGGAACTTGGTCCTTCCCCGGTACTCATAGAAGGTAGCGTTTGAGGTAGGCGAATGCCCACACCCATCCTTCCTATGGTATCCGGGGGAATTGCATCTCCTTTCTCACAAGAAGCACTTTGCTCCTCCAAAGATCTATCATCCTCATCGAAAGTCACATCACAAGATTCTACAACACGTCCACTTGACTTGTTGAAGACTCTATAGGCGTGAGAATCCGTAGCATAGCCAACGAAAATTCCTTCTTGAGCTCTTGAATCAAACTTGGATAGGCGCGTGTCCTTGACAAGTATGTAGCATTTGCATCCGAAGACCTTGAAGTATGACACATTAGGCTTGTTGCCGGTGAGGATCTCATACGGTGTCTTCTCAAGACCTTTGCGGAAGTAGAGGCGATTAGTAGCATGGCAAGCGGTAGAGATAGCTTCCGCCCAAAAATTGTAGTTGGACTTGTATTCCATCATCATGGTTCGAGCGGCTTCGATCAAGGTTCGATTCTTCCTTTCGGCGACCCCATTTTGTTGGGGAGTATATGGCGTGGAGTATTGGTGTTCGATTCCTTCCTCGCCGAGGAATTCATCCAATGTGTAGTTCTTGAACTCCGTTCCATTGTCGCTCCTTATTGCGAGAATCTTGTTGTCGTACTTGCGTTGAACTTGGTTGGCAAACTCCATCATGGTCCGTTGAGTCTCACTCTTGTACTTGAAGAAGAATACCCAACAATAGCGTGAATAGTCATCAACGATGATGAGGCAATACTTCTTTCCTCCAAGACTTTCATGAGACGGTGGGCCAAAGAGATCAACATGTAGGAGCTCCAAGCATCTTGTGGTAGAGATGATAGTCTTGGCCTTGTGAGGAGCTCCATGCATCTTTCCTTGTACGCAAGCCCTACAAACACGATCCTTGCAAAAGGAGACATCTTCTTTTAGTCCGAGAATGTGGCCACCCTTGTGGAGACTTTGCAAAGTCCTCATGTTGACATGGGCTAGTCGGCGATGCCGTAACCAACCCTTGTCACCTTTGGCGAATAAGCAAAGAGCGGAAGATGTTGTCTTTCCGGAGAAGTCGACAACATACAAATTGTTCTCTACATATCCAACAAAAGCTACATTGAGTGTCTTGCTCCACAAGAGGACCACCATATGTTCATCAAAGAATGTGCATAGTCCCATACGAGCAATTTGATGAACGGAGAGTAAGTTGTAACCAAGGGTCTCGACAAGGAGGACATTCACAAGTGAGATGTCGGGTGTTACCACCACCTTGCCAAGACCCAATACCTTTGAGCACGTGTTGTCGCCATATGAAACGGTAGAGAGTGAAGGCATGAGGTCGACAACAATATCCTTGCTTCCGGTCATATGACTTGTGGCTCCACTATCAACCACCCATTTAGCGCCACCGGAAGCATAGTCCTACAAGGAATCAAGTCTTGGATTTAGGTACCTATTTTTCAATGGGTCCTAGCATGTTAGTAACAAGGGGTTTGGGAACCCAAATAGTCCAATCAACATTGTCCTTTGGAGGACCAATAAAGCGAGCACGAATATGTCCATAGTAATCAACAAAAAGAACATGAGAAGGGTTGTTAGAGCCGGCGAAACCCGTCGAGGCGGAGTTGGACACTCCATCCCTTCTTGAGCTAGCATTGCTCCCTTCACGGTTGGTCTCCATGTTCTTCTTGTCCATCTTCTTCTTGGTCCTCCTCTTCCTCTTTCTCTTTGGCTTGGTAGCCACTCCTCCTTCATTGCAAGAGCCCTCTTTGGCTCCATCTTTGGCTTCAATGATTCCTTCCAAGTACTTGGCTTGAACTTGGAGTCTCTCCACCTTGGCCTTCAAGCGATTGACTTCATCTTCATGCTCCGGGTGTGGATGGAAAATATCAAACACTTGGACCTCCTTTGACTTGTTCACCCGGAAGTGTTCCATCAAAGCTTCTTCTTGGAGAGCGTTCAACTTCATGAGCAAGTGCTTGTCATTTTTCATCTTGGCAATGTCGCTTTCATAAGTGCAACATGCACGGTCCTTGCTCAAGGGAAAGTACTCCTTCAATGTTTCTTCTTGCATGAAGTTGATCTCCATGAGCTTGGCTTCCCTTCTCTTCAAGGTGGCAATTTGCTCCTCATGATCACAACATGTATCCTTCTCCTTGCTCATACGGAGACACTCCTCCAACGACTCTTCTTGCTTGCTACTCAAACTCAATAGCTTGGCCTTGGTGATCTCAAGAGCGGCAATTTCTTCTTCATGGTTGCAACATGAGGTCTTCTCCTTGAACAAGCGATAGTACTCATCCAAGGCTTCTTCTTGAAGAGCATTGACTTCCAAGAGGAGGGCATTGTGCCTCCTCAAGGAAGTAACTTGATCCACAAGCTCATCATGGGAAGAATTGGGGTCTTCATCGTCTTTTGCTTTGTTGGCTTCCTCGAGCAAGAGCATATTTTTCTTGAGGTCACCAACCAACTCAAGAGTATGGTCTCGATCCTTGGTGAGGGGTGAAACAATAGCTTCATTCTTGTCTTCAAGCACAATGACACTAGCTTCAAGAGACATGCAAAGATTCCTTTCATCATCAAGTTCCTCCTTGAGATTGGCAAGCTCATAGGCCGTTTCCCTTTCCAACTTCTCCCTCTTCTCGATAAGATCTTGTGCCGCACCAAGTTGGGCTAAGAGAGCCCCAACATGAATCTTGGTGTCCCCCTTCATGTTAGTGAGAAAAGAATCCAAGGAATCCAAATCCATAATCTCACGTTTAACGGTGAGACTAGTGGCATCATCAATATATGAGGCATTAGTAGAGGATGATGGTTTGGAAGGGGATTTTACCTCCGTGGATACCTTTGCCATGAGACACCGTGCATTGTTGGTGACGAGGTTCTCATTTGGAGAGTCGGAGAGGGAGGTAGAGGGAGTGGAAATGGCGATGGCGGCCACTGATGTCTACGGGAGCTTCTATTCTTGTAGACACTATTGGGCCTCCAAGAGCAGAGGTTTGTAGAACAGCAGCAAGTTTCCCTTAAGTGGATCACCCAAGGTTTATCGATCTCAGGGAGGAAGAGGTCAAAGATATCCCTCTCATGCAACCCTGCAACCACAAAGCAAGAAGTCTCTTGTGTCCCCAACACACCTAATAGGTGCACTAGTTCGGCGAAGAGATAGTGAAATACAGGTGGTATGAATAAGTATGAGCAGTAGCAACGACACCAGAAAAGTGCTTTGCCCAGGACTGGCATGTGGTTGATGGTGGTAATATTGCAGGCAGTACAGATACAGTAAAACAGTAAACAAGCAGCGATAGCAGTATTTAGGAACAAGGCCTAGAGATTATACTTTCACTAGTGGACACTCTCAACATTGATCACATAACAGAATAAATAGATAGATGCTAGACTCTACACCCTCTTGTTGGATGATGAACACCACTAAGCGTGTAGGATTACACGAACCCTCAATGCCGGAGTTAACAAGCTCCACAATATTCGATGTTCATGTTTAAATAACCTTAGAGTGCATGACAGATCAACATAACCAAACCAAGTACTAACATAGCATGCACACTGTCACCTTCACGCTACGAAAGGAGGCATAGATCACATCAATACTATCATAGCAATAGTTAACTTCATAATCTACAAGAGATCACAATCATAAACTACGCCAAGTACTACATGATGCACACACTGTCCACATTACATCATGCAGGAGGAATAGAGTACTTTAATAACATCACTAGAGTAGCACATAGATGAATAGTGATACAAAACTCATATGAATCTCAATCATGTAAGGCAGCTCATGAGATCATTGTATTGAAGTACATAGGAGAGAGATTAACCACATAGCTACCGGTACAGCCCCGAGCCTCGATGGAGAACTACTCCCTCCTCATGGGAGATAGCAGCGTTGATGAAGATGGCGGTGGAGATGGCAGCGGTGTCAATGGAGAAGCCTTCCGGGGGCACTTCCCCGTCCCGGCGGCGTGCCGGAACAGAGACTCCTGTCCCCCAGATCTTGGCTTCGCGATGGCGGCGGCTCTGGAAGGTTTCTCGTACCGTGGCTTTTCCGTATCGAAGTTTTAGGTCGAGGACCCTTAAATAGGCGAAGAGGCGGAGTCGGAGGGGCGACGAGGCGGTGAGGGGGTATGGCGGCGCGGCCAGGGCTTGGGCCGTGCCAGCCACCCTCCTGGGGCCCCTGTGGCCCAACTCTGGTCCTTCCCGGGTGTTCTGGAAGCTTCGTGTATTTCTAAGATGCTGGGCGTTGATTTCGTCCGATTCCGAGAATATTTCCTTACTAGGATTTCTGAAACCAAAAACAGCAGAAAACAGGAACTGGCCCTTCGGCATCTCGTCAATAGGTTAGTTCCAGAAAATGCACAAATATGACATAAAGTGTGCATAAAACATGTAGGGATATCATCAATAATGTGGCATGGAACATAAGAAATTATCGATATGTCGGAGACGTATCAGCATCCCCAAGCTTAGTTTCTGCTCGTCCCGAGCAGGTAAACGATAACAAAGATAATTTCTGGAGTGACATGCCATCATAACCTTGATCATACTATTGTAGGCACATGTAATGAATGCAGCGATCAAAACAATGGTAAATGACATGAGTAAACAAATGAATCATATAGCAAAGACTTTTCATGAATAGTACTTCAAGACAAGCATCAATAAGTCTTGCATAAGAGTTAACTCATAAAGCAATAAATTCATAGTAGAGGTATTGAAGCAACACAAAGGAAGATTAAGTTTCAGCGGTTGCTTTCAACTTGTAACATGCATATCTCATGGATAGTTGTCAATGCAAAGCAATATAACAAGTACAATATGCAAGTATGTAAGAATCAATGCACAGTTCACACAAGTGTTTGTTTCTTGAGATGGAGAGAAATAGGTGAACTGACTCAACAATAAAAGTAAAAGAATGGTCCTTCAAAGAGGAAAGCATCGATTGCTATATTTGTGCTAGAGCTTTGGTTTTGAAAACATATAGAGAGCATAAAAATAAAGTTTTGAGAGGTGTATGTTGTTGTCAACAAATGGTAATGGGCACTCTAACCCCCTTGCCAGACAAACCTTCAAAGAGCGGCTCCCATGAATTATTTTTATTTTTGGGTGGCACTCCTTCCAACCTTTCTTTCACAAACCATGGCTAACCGAATCCTCGGGTGCCTGCCAACAATCTCATACCATGAAGGAGTGCCTTTTTATTTTAGTTTTATTATGATGACACTCCTCCCCACCTTTGCTTTCTCAAGCCATGGCTAACCGAATCCTTCGGGTGCCGTCCAACAATCACATACCATGGAGGAGTGTCTATTTTTATTAATTAATTTGGGACTGGGAATCCCATTGCCAGCTCTTTTTGTAAATTTATTGGATAAGCGGATGAAGCCACTAGTCCATTGGTGAAAGTTGCCCAACAAGATTGAAAGATAAATACCAAATACTTCCTCATGAGCTATAAAACATTGACACAAATCAGAGGTGATAAATTTTGAATTGTTTAAAGGTAGCACTCAAGCTATTTACTTTGGAATGGCGGAGAAATACCATGTAGTAGGTAGGTATGGTGGACACAAATGGCATAGTGGTTGGCTCAAGGATTTGGATGCATGAGAAGTATTCCCTCTCGATACGAGGCTTAGGCTAGCAAGGCTATTTGAAACAAACACAAGGATGAACCGATGCAGCAAAACTTACATAAAAGACATATTGTAAACATTATAAGACTCTACACCGTCTTCCTTGTTGTTCAAACTCAATACTAGAAATTATCTAGACCTTAGAGAGACCAAATATGCAAACCAAATTTTAGCATGCTCTATGTATTTCTTCATTAATTGGTGCAAAGTATATGATGCAAGAGCTTAAACATGAGCACAACAATTGCCAAGTATCACATTGTTCAAGACATTCTACCAATTACTACATGTAGCATTTTCCGTTTCCAACCATATAACAATTAACGAAGCAGTTTCAACCTTCGCCATGAAAATTAAAAGCTAAGAACACATGTGTTCATATGAACCAGCGGAGCGTGTCTCTCTCCCACACAAGCATTTATTCAAACAAAAACAAAAACAAGAAACATACAGATGCTCCAAGTAAAGTATATAAGATGTGACCGAATAAAAATATAGTTTCAAGAGAAGGAACCTGATAATTTGTCGATAAAGAAGGGGATGCCTTGCGCATCCCCAAGCTTAGATGCTTGAGTCTTCTTGAAATATCCAGGGATGAACCACCGGGGCATCCCCAAGCTTAGACTTTTCACTCTTCTCGATCACATTGTATCATCCTCCTCTCTTGACCCTTGAAAACTTCCTCCACACCAAACTCGAAACAAACTCATTAGAGGGTTAGTGCATAATCAAAAACTCACATGTTCAGGGGTGACACAATCATTATTAACACTTCTGAACATTGCTCAAAGCTACTGGAAGTCAATGGAACAAAGAAATCCATCCCACATAGCAAAAGAGGCAATGCGAAATAAAAGGCAGAATCTGTCAAAACTGAACAGTCCGTAAAGACGAATTTTATTGGGGCACCAGACTTGCTCAAATGAAAATGCTCAAATTGAATGAAAGTTGCGTACATATCTGAGGATCACTCACGTAAATTGGCATAATTTTCTGAGTTACCTACAGAGAATTTTGCCCAGATTCGTGACAGCAAAGAAATCTGTTTCTGCGCAGTAATCCAAATCTAGTATGAACCTTACTATCAACGACTTTACTTGGCACAATGATACGTCTCCGACGTATCGATAATTTCTTATGTTCCATGCCACATTATTGATGATATCTACATGTTTTATGCACACTTTATGTCATAGTCGTGCATTTTCTGGAACTAACCTATTAACAAGATGCCGAAGTGCCAGTTGTTGTTTTCTGCTGTTTTTGGTTTCAGAAATCCTAGTAAGGAAATATTCTCGGAATTGGACGAAATCAATGCCCAGGGTCCTATTTTGCCATGAAGCTTCCAGAAGACCGAAGAGTCAAAGAAGTGGGGCCACGAGGTGGCCAAACCACAGGGCGGCGCGGCCCAAGCCCTGGCCGCGCCGACCTGTAGTGTGGGCCCCTCGTGACGCCCCTTGACCTGCCCTTCCGCCTACAAATAGCCTTCGTCGCGAAACCCCCAGTACCGAGAGCCACGATACGGAAAACCTTCCAGAGACGCCGCCGCCGCCAATCCCATCTCGGGGATTCGGGAGATCGCCTCCGGCACCTCGCCGGAGAGGGGAATCATCTCCCGGAGGACTCTACGCCGCCATGGTCGCCTCCGGAGTGATGTGTGAGTAGTCTACCCCTGGACTATGGGTCCATAGCAGTAGCTATATGGTTGTCTTCTCCCCATTGTGCTTAATTGTCGGGTCTTGTGAGCTGCCGAACATGATCAAGATCATCTATACGTAATTCTATATGTTGTGTTTGTTGGGATCCGATGAATAGAGAATACTTGTTATGTTGATTATCAAAGTTATGTCTATGTGTTGTTTATGATCTTGCATGCTCTCCGTTACTAGTAGATGCTGCGGCCAAGGAGATGCTTGTAACTCCAAGAGGGAGTATTTATGCTCGATAGTGGGTTCATGTCTCGTGTGAATGCAGGGAAGTGACAGAAATCTCTAAGATTATGGATGTCTTGTTGCCACTAGGGATAAAACATTGGTGCTATGTTCGAGGATGTAGTTACTGATTACATTACGCGCAATACTTAATGCAATTGTCTCGTTGTTAGCAACTTAATGCTGGAGGGTTCGGATGATAACCTGAAGGTGGACTTTTTAGGCATAGATGCATGTCTGGATAGCGGTCTATGTACTTTGTCGTAATGCCCAATTAAATCTCACTATACTCATCATAATATGTATGTGCATGGTCATGCCCTCTTTATTTGTCAATTGCCCAAGCTGTAATTTGTTCACCCAACATGCTGTTTATCTTATGGGAGAGACACCTCTAGTGAGCTGTGGACCCCGGTCCAATTCTCTTTACTTGAAATACAATCTCTGCAATACTTGTTCTACTTGTTTTCTACAAACAATCATCATCCACACTATACATCTAATCCTTTGTTACGGCAAGCCGGTGAGATTGACAACCTCGCTTGTTTCGTTGGGGCAAAATACTTGGTTTGTGTTGTGCGGGTTCCACGTTGGCGCCGGAATCCCTGGTGTTGCGCCGCACTACATCTCGCCGCCATCAACCTTCAACGTGCTTCTTGGCTCCTACTGGTTCGATAAACCTTGGTTTCATACTGAGGGAAAACTTGCCGCTGTACGCATCACACCTTCCTCTTGGGGTTCCCAACGGACGCGTGTTGTACGCGTATCAAGCACTCTTTCTGGCGCCGTTGCCGGGGAGATCAAGACACGCTGCAAGGGGAGTCTCCACATCCCAATCTCTTTACTTTGTTTTTGTTTTGCTTAGTTTTATTTACTACTTTGTTTGCTGCACTATAACAAAATACAAAAAAAATTAGTTGCTAGTTTTACTTTATTTGCTATCTTGTTTGCCATATTAAAAACACAAAAAAAATTAGTTACTTGCATTTACTTTATCTAGTTTGCTTTATTTACTGTTGCTAAAATGGGTACTCCTGAAAATACTAAATTGTGTGACTTCACAACCACAATTAATAATGATTTCTTATGCACACCTATTGCTCCACACTGCTATTACGAGCAGAATTCTTTGAAATTAAACACTGCTTTACTTGAATCTTGTTATGCGAGAGCAATTTTCCAGTGTTAGTTACGATGATGCTGCTGCCCATCTCAATAATTTTGTTGAATTGTGTGAAATGCAAAAATATAAAGATGTAGATGGTGACATTATAAAATTAAAATTGTTCCCTTTCTCACTAAGAGGAAGAGCTAAAGATTGGTTGCTATCTCTGCCTAAGAATAGTATTGATTCATGGACTAAATGCAAGGATGCTTTTATTGGTAGATATTATCCCCCTGCTAAAATTATATCTTTGAGGAGTAGCATAATGAATTTTAAACAATTGGATACTGAGCATGTTGCACAAGCATGGGAAAGAATGAAATCTTTGGTTAAAAATTGCCCAACCCATGGACTGACTACTTGATGATCATCCAAACCTTTTATGCAGGACTGAATTTTTCTTCGCGGAACCTATTGGATTCAGCTACTGGAGGTACCTTTATGTCCATCACTCTTGGTGAAGCAACAAAGCTTCTTGGTAATATGATCATCAATTACTCTGAATGGCACACGGAAAGAGCTCCACAAGGTAAGAAGGTAAATTCTGTCGAAGAAACCTCTTCCTTGAGTGATAAGATTGATGCTATTATGTCTATGCTTGTGAATGATAGGACTAATATTGATCCTAATAATGTTCCGTTAGCTTCATTGGTTGCACAAGAAGAACACGTTGATGTAAACTTCATTAAAAATAATAATTTCAACAACAATGCTTACCGGAACAATTCTAGTAACAACTATAGGCCATATCCTTATAATAATGGCAACGGCTATGGTAATTCTTATGGGAATTCTTACAACAATAATAGGAACACACCCCCTGAACTTGAAGCCATGCTTAAAGAATTTATTAGTACACAAACTGCTTTTAACAAATCTGTTGAAGAAAAGCTTGGGAAATTGATATACTTGCTTCTAAAGTCGGTAGTCTTGCTGCTGATGTTGATCTTTTGAAATCGAAAGTTATGCCTAATGAAAATCATCATAATAAAATTGTTACTACAGCAAATGCCATCCAAGTTAGAATTAATGAGAATATAAGATTGATGGCCGAATTGCGTGCTAGGTGGGAAAGAGAAGAAAATGAAAAAGAAGATAATATAGCTAAAGTTTGGACTATTACCACCACTAGTAATGCTAATGCTACACATGTTGCTGCACCTCCTACTAATAATAATAAAAGAATTGGTGTTAGCAATGTTTCCACTTCTAATGTCAAGCGCGAGCACTTTGAAAGCTGCTAAAGCTACTGAAACTGCTTGTGATAAAACTGCTGAAATTTTTTCCAACATTGGGGATGATGATCCCATTGCTTTAGATTATAATGGTTTGAATTTTGATGATTGCCACATCTCTGAAGTTATAAAGTTCTTACAAAAACTTGCTAAAACTCCTAATGCTAGTGCTATAAATTTGGCTTTCACGAAACATATTACAAATGCTCTCATAAAAGCTAGAGAAGAGAAACTAGAGCGCGAAGCCTCTATTCCTAGAAAGCTAGAGGATGGTTGGGAACCCATCATTAAGATGAATGTTAAAGATTTTGATTGTAATGCTTTATGTGATCTTGGTGCAAGTATTTCCGTTATGCCTAAGAAAATCTATAATATGCCTGACTTGCCACCGCTGAAAAATTGCTATTTGGATGTTAATCTTGCTGATCATTCTACAAAGAAACCTTTGGGGAAAGTTGATAATGTTCGCATTACCGTTAACAATAACCTTGTCCCCATTGATTTTGTTGTCTTGGATATTGAATGCAATGCATCTTGTCCCATTATATTGGGAAGACCTTTTCTTCGAACTGTTGGTGCTATCATTGATATGAAGGAAGGTAATATAAAATATCAATTTCCTCTCAAGAAAGGTATGGAACACTTCCCTAGAAAGAGAATGAAGTTACCTTTTGATTCTATTATTAGAACAAATTATGATGTTGACACTTCGTCTCTTGATAACACTTGATATACACTTTCTGCGCCTAGCTGAAAGGCGTTAAAGAAAAGCGCTTATGGGAGACAACCCATGTTTTTACTACAGTACTTTGTTTTTATTTTGTGTCTTGGAAGTTGTTTACTACTGTAGCAACCTCTCCTTATCTTAGTTTAGTGTTTTGTTGTGCCAAGTAAAGTCGTTGATAGTAAAGTTCATACTAGATTTGGATTACTGCGCAAAAACAGATGTCTTTGCTGTCACGAATCTGGGCAAAATTCTCTGTAGGTAACTCCGAAAATTATGCCAATTTACGTGAGTGATCCTCAGATATGTACGCAACTTTCATTCAATTTGAGAATTTTCATTTGAGCAAGTCTAGTGCCTCAATAAAATTCGTCAATACGAACTGTTCTGTTTTGACAGATTCTGCCTTTTATTTCGCATTGCCAGTTTTGCTATGTTCGATGGATATTTCGATTCCATTGACTTTCAGTAGCTTTGTGCAATGTCCAGAAGTGTTAAGAATGATTATGTCACCTCTGAACATGTGTATTTTGATTGTGCACTAACCCTCTAATGAGTTGTTCTAAGTTTGGTGTGGAGGAAGTTTTCAAGGATCAAGAGAGGGAGATGATACAACATGGTCAAGGAGAGTGAAAGCTCTAAGCTTGGGGATGCCCCGGTGGTTCACCCCTGCACATATCAAGAAGACTCAAGTGTCTAAGCTTGGGGATGCCCAAGGCATCCCCTTCTTCATCGACAACATTATCAGGTTCCTCCCCTGAAACTATATTTTTATTCCATCACATCTTATGTGCTTTTCTTGGAGCGTCGGTTTGTTTTTGTTTTTGTTTTGTTTGAATAAAATGGATCCTAGCATTCACTTTGTGGGAGAGAGACACGCTCCGCTGTAGCATATGGACAAGTATGTCCTTAGGCTTTACTCATAATATTCATGGCGAAGTTTCTTCTTCGTTAAATTGTTATATGGTTGGAATTGGAAAATGATACATGTAGTAATTGCTAAAATGTCTTGGATAATGTGATACTTGGCAATTGTTGTGCTCATGATTAAGCTCTTTGTTGCGGTCAAAACCCACCGGCGAGCAGCGACGGGCAACACAGTAGAGCCGGGAACAACTTAGGGCTGCGGCTGGCCCTGGTCCCTCCGAGCGACGGCCCGCAAAGCCTCTGGTACACACGTCCGATGCTGGTGCAAGGGCGTGCCACCTGACCTATACCTGGTCAGGAAGGTGATGGAGATGCCTCGCTTAGTTTCCTGCATGGCATACACGTAAACATTAAATACGAGCCTCGATCGGCTCTCAGGTTATCCTGTGAATCGGCTCAAAGAGCCGATCCACCCATGATTCGTACGAGGTGCACGAATATATGGTGGTCCTGCTTGATCAAGATAAAGCTAAAGCGATCTACGACGATTTAGGGTTTTCACCGCATAATCGGATCATCCTACTCACGATTGGGCCTCGCGGCCACGCACGGTGATCGTAAGCCGATCCTAGACAAGGCCTAAAAACCAACACGAGGTTGATCCCGGAACATCCTGTCTAGGACTAGCAAACGACACCCTACGTGCCGCTGGATCCTCCAACCCTTTGTAAGGCCTAACTATTGCAGATATTAAACTAATCCTTGAAGAACAAGGAGCAACCGTAACGGATCGGATCTACTAAATGATGATCAAGCGGGGTGCCGCCCCTACACCTAAGATAGGTGTAAGGGCGGCTAGATACGCAAGGGTTGCACTACGATAGCATATGATATTAAGAGCAATGCTAACCCTAACATATCTAAGATAACTACGTTGCTCACCATCAAAAAGGCTTCAGTACGAGCAACGCATGAACAACGAAAATAAGCTTGTGCTGCCTAGATCGCAAGATGCGATCTAGGCAGCATGATGCTTACCGGTAGAAACCCTCGAGACGAAGGAGTTGGCGATGCGCTGAGATTGATTTGTGGTTGAACGTTGGTTGTTGTTTATTCCATAAACCCTAGATACATATTTATAGTCCAGGGGACTTTCTAACGTGGGAATAATCCCAACCGTGCACGAGGCAAACTCTAACTAATCGACACGTAATCTACTATGTTACAGATACAAGGGCAAACTAGCCCAAACTTTGCATAACAGGCCGATTCACGTAATTCTTCCATGTACATTCTTTAAATCCATCTTGATCGCGGCCCACCTCTGACTCGGTCAAATTCTGGTGATAACACATGCCCCCCTGGTTTTGGAATTGATAATTCCAAAATCACTCTGCTCTTTCTTCGTTGGGTCATGTCGTGGCAGAACCGTCGCAGTATCTTTCATCATGATGCCTTGCCTTCTCAACTTCTCCGCGTGACCTGGTAGTTTTTTTTTCTTTTAGGCACCACTTCCTCGGAAACTGCTGTGGCATTGAATTTCCACTATATCCCCTTTTATTTAACCGCTCCGAACAGTTTACTTCCGCATCCCCTTCGCATTAGCACTTCAAAAGCCCTCCTGCGCCACCATGTCTTCTTCCTCCTCTGTCTCATCGGATCTTTCCACCCAGTCCTCCTCTTCCCGCGAGCCGACGCCGGAGCCGAACCAGGAGGAGGCCCACGCGGTGAACACCCGCCGCGCCATCGAAGCCGGGGAGGAGTCCAGCCACGACTTCTCCGTCTGGTTTGAGGACGACAAGTCCTTGACCGACGGGGAAAGCGACCTCCGCTTCCTCGCCGATGGGGAAATGGAGGAGGAGAGCGATGACGATCGCTTCTCCTGCGACTTCACCTCTCCCGAGGAGGAGGAGGAGGAGAAGGAAGAGGAGGAGGAGGAGGACGACACCTCCTCCGACGAGCCGCCGGCCAAGCGGTTCTACCCCTGGCCGGGGAACCTCAGCGACTTCGACAGCGACGACGACGACGCTGACGAGGAGGACGAGGACAATGAGGGCCCGGTCGGCGGCCACTGGAGCAGCGACGACGAGCCCGCCGGGAGTAGCGCCGACAGCGGCAACGATGGCGACGACGAGGGCAGCGACGGCCCGTAGATAGGACCTTTAGTATAGGACCAGTAGTAGTAGATGGGGCAATGTATCCCCTAGTACTTCCTTTTGAGAGCAATCAGCTCTTTATGTAAGAAATCTTGCTTATCAATGAAGAACTTCTCCCAATTTGATTTTGCCGATTTCCTTTGAGCTTAATTTAGCCGATTTCCTCTCATACTGATCTTGCCGATTTGTCCCCTTAGCCAATGCGTAATGAGCCGATAGCAACGCATCGGTCCTTTAAAATTCACCCTTCAATTCTTCAACTGATGATTTTGAGATCTGGTGGATAATGTAGAGTCTTCAGGAAAGCCTTTGAATTCTTCCAACCAGACCTAATGGTCTTCTTCAAACACTCATCATTTTGTGAAGAAGGTTGCGACGAAAGATCAGCCGATGGTACCCCAATCGGCTCCTAAACAGAGCATCTACCAGGCCTGCTGCCCCCCGAGCCTTACTCGAGGCGAGAATGTCAGTGAGGATGCACCAAAGTCGATCACCTTTATTCCTTCGAAAGCCGATATACCTCTTCTGTCAACACTGCTGAACTAGCACCAAGGGCTGAAGATCCTCGACAAGAAGGTTCAGGAACCCGAATCGGCTCAAGGCAGCTGAGGAAGCTCTCATTGTTTTACTCCCTCGAAGAAGCAGAAGGCCCCACAGCTGAACTGGACTTGGCGGAGAAACTTGGTGAAGATCCGGTAGACCTTGTATAATTGCACTAGAGTCGATGGCTGCGCATCGGCTTCGTTTCTTAGTTCTAAAGTCGATGCCCTTGCATCGGCTGTATGTCATAAAATTTTGTTTTACTGGCCGATTTTTCTATCGGCCCCCAATATTTCACTGCAATATTTCACTGCACACATGTTCACTTGCACATGTTCATCTGGTTCAGGTGCCCCCCGAGCCGAATCTGTCAGGTAACTGCAGATATCGGCTCTGTAGTTTAGCCAAGGCATTGTATTTGCACGTCGGCTCTGGTAGGACCAATGTCGATTCTTCTTAACTCATCAGCCGACGTAAAACCGCTGCTAAGTAGATTGATGCTGAACACAAGCAGAACATGTGGTGAGGATAATTTTGGCCGATTGCTGGAATCGGCCTCCATATTGATCGAAGTGTTCAATGAAGGCATTGTGCTTTTCCTTCATATACCTTTGGGGGCCGATCCCCAGGATCGGCCTCGCCACATTCGCTCATCGGTTTGCTTTTGCTACTCGGTCAGGCCAGTGGATAAGACCAGCCTAACCCTGCCCTTCGTCACGTCGATGCGCTCGCAGTCGTCCAAATTGATACCTGAGAGGGGTTCTTGGCCTGCTGCTTCCCACGCGTTCATGCAAGCCGTTGAAATTTCGGCTGAGTCATCAGCCTGGACGACCTCTACCTCATCTCCATCCCACTGTATTATGCATTGGTGCATCGTGGAGGGAATGCAACAGTTGGCGTGGATCCAATCTCTTCCTAGCAGAACAGCATAGGTGCTCTTGCTATCGACGATGAAGAACGTCGTAGGGATAGTTTTTCTTCCTACGGTCAGATCCACGTTCAGAACACCTTGTGCGTCAGATGCTTGGCCGTTGAAATCGCTCAATGTTACGTTGGTCTTGATTAGATCCGAGCTAGAGCGTCCCAACCGACGTAGCATAGAGTATGGCATAATGTTGACTGCCGCTCCGGTGTCCACCAGCATCTTATTGACAGGCCTCCCATCGATATAACCTCGCAAGTACGGGGCCTTCGGATGTACGTAGCTTCTTTCTCATGGCTTCTCAAAGATAACCGGCCGTGGGCCGCGATCAAGTTGTGCCACAGGTGCCTCATCTAATCCTGGAGCATTGAACTCGAAGGAAGGATGAACACCATGTTTGTGCCAGCCGATGTCTCATCATCGGCTTTCCTTTGCTTGGGGCGCCACACCATTTTTTGTGGTCGACCCTCTTCATCCAGGGTCCGCTGAATTTTCGCAGCCAGATCCGGCCGCGCCTTTCTTAGCGTGTGCAGGTACAACCTTTCGGCTTCCTCCAAGCCGCGCAATCGCTGAACCCTGCGCTTTTGGGAACGGCTGAGCCCATCAGGGCACCACCTTGGCCGGTGGTACCTGTCTTCTTCTTCTTCTCCCTCGTCTTCTGAATCCTCGAGATCTTCCAACCGAGGGGACTCAGCGCGTTTGCTTTGTGTTGGGAGAGGCCCTAGACGTTTGAACACGGACACGTTGGCTGCCTCCTTCTTCTTCTGGTTGCATTCGGGCAATTGCCGATTGTGGGCAATCGGCTCATTCCTGAATCCCAGCAGTGTCTGAAGAAGGGGCAGTCCCAATGCCTATCTTCGTCGCCTTGCTCCCTTGATTTTTCTCTGGCACGGCGCTCGTACTCCTCCTCATCGCGATCATGCCGACAATGTCTTCTGGCTTCTCTAGCCAGACGATATCTTTCATCATCATCGCTGGACCGTCGGCGTTGGTCATACTGACTCACATACTTGTTGAGGAGGTGATCAAGAGAAGGTCGCTGATATCTTATGTTCTTCACTTCTCCCTCTGTGACGTAGCGCTTGCCATCGTGACGGAGCCGATCGCGTGGAGCGGCCTCCTCCGTGTCCTTGCTACGAGAGCAGCTGCCCTCGTCTCCATCCTTGCCAGAGTGGTGCCCGGGTCCTACCATGTTGATGCCGAACGAGGATCCTGGCTGGCAACCTTCGGGGTAAGTGCACTCCACCATGTTAACGGCGGGGAAGGGGTGAGTGTCGACCTTCATGGCGTACTGGTTGAAAATCAGTCGTCCTTGTTCTATCGCCATTTGGATCTGCTGACGCCACACCCTGCAGTCGTTGGTGGCATGGGAGAGCGAATTATGCCATCTGCAGTATGGCTTTCCATTCAGCTCCTGAACCGTGGGGAATTTGAGACCTTCGGGTATCTTCAACTGCTTCTCCTTGAGCAGGAGGTCGAAGATTTGTTCAGTTTTGGTCACGTCAAAATCAAACCCTCTGGGCGGGCCTGGTGGCTTAACCCATTTGCAGGACACGGGGGTTGCCCCCCGAGTCCATTCAGCCACTGCTACCTCTTGATCTCCCGCAGAAACTTCGTCTTCCTCTGCTTCGACCAGGACTACTGCACGCTTGAATTTGTCCTGGTACAAGTCCGAGTGGCGCTGTTCATATGCTGACAGTTTCTGAACCATGTGCGCCAGCGAAGGATAGTCTGCTTGGGAGGCCATGTCCTTGATTTGTGAGGCAAGGCCCACCACTGCCAATTCGACTGCTTCTTTTTCAGTCACACGAGCCGAATAACATCGGTTCCTTAGATTTCTGAAGCACTGGATGTATTCTGCCATAGTTTCTCCACGCTTCTGACGTATCTGTGCTAGATCGGCAAGGCCAGACTCGGAAGCTTCTGAGTGAAACTGCATGTGGAACTGTTCTTCCAACTGCTTCCAAGTCCGGATCGAGTCTGGTGGCAACGAGGTGTACCACCCGAAAGCCGATCCCGTGAGGGACTGTGCGAAGAACCTCACGCGTAGTGGATCTGACGCCGAGGCCGTTCCTAGCTGTGCCAAATATCGGCTCACATGCTCGATGGAGCTGGAACCATCTGATCCACTGAACTTGGAGAAGTCAGGGAGCCGATACTTGGGTGGTAGCGGGACCAACTCGTATTCATCGGGGTACGGCTTTGAATAGCCGATTGTCCTCCTTTTCGGCACCATGCCGAACTGGTCCCTGAGGATCGTGCTGATCTGATCCGCGGTGCTGGATGCAGGAGTCGAACTCTGAAGATTCGCCGGGGTGGCGTACTTAGCCAGCCATGCTTGCTTTTCCAGCTCCGAGCCAAGCTGCGGGAGCTGTGCTGCGGAGGTTCGTCGGGGTGGCATATTTAGCTAGCCACGTACGCTTCTCAAGATCCGTTGCCGACGTTCCTCCCGCTTTCCCGAAGTCCCCGATGTTGCGGCCTGGTTTGTGAGCGCCCGATTACCGCGGTCCGGCACGTATGTGCACATGTACCCGTGAGGGATCTCCTTAGGCGCCTCATGCAAGAACCGGCAGTCACTAGGGTCACCACCGATCTTGTAGACGACGAATGCCGGTGAATTCGGCACTTCGGTGCTGCCAACGCAAATGGCAGCGGTGGACGGGACTGGAGTGGCATCTCTCCTTGGTGTGTCCCGAGAGCTGGTCCTGACGGAGAGTACTGGTGTCTCATGATCTCCTGGATCACCCGGAGAGCGACACGCTCCAAAGTGTTCACCAGGTTCTCAGAGTGGCGGTGCAGCGAGTGAGCCACCAAGTAGTTGATCTCCTGACGTAGGGACCCGGTGCGTTCTTCGACGGGGCGAGAGGTCTATCCCATCGAGTGCACCATCAGGCGAGAACCCCTTCCACCTGATGCCATGTGAACGGGTTCTGTGAAAAGAGCCGATGAGATCGGCCTCGAGGATAGCTTTGACCTCGTCATACTTCTTCTTGAGCTCGTCGGTCAAATCCTCATACGTGACTGGCGTGCCGTCCGCCATCTCAGATGTAGATGGCGATGTGGTTGGTGTCGAAGCTGGTCCCACCGGGCGTGCCAGAATGTGTTGCGGTCAAAACCCACCGGCGAGCAGCGACGGGCAACACAGTAGAGCCGGGAACAACTTAGGGCTGCGGCTGGCCCTGGTCCCTCCGAGCGATGGCCCGCAAAGCCTCTGGTACACACGTCCGATGCTGGTGCAAGGGCGTGCCACCTGACCTATACCTGGTCAGGAAGGTGATGGAGATACCTCGCTTAGTTTCCTGCAGGGCATACACGTAAACATTAAATACGAGCCTCGATCGGCTCTCAGGTTATCCTGTGAATCGGCTCAAAGAGCCGATCCACCCATGATTCGTACGAGGTGCACGAATATATGGTGGTCCTGCTTGATCAAGATAAAGCTAAAGCAATCTACGACGATTTAGGGTTTTCACCGCATAATCGGATCATCCTACTCACGATTGGGCCTCGCGGCCACGCACGGTGATCGTAAGCCGATCCTAGACAAGGCCTAAAAACCAACACGAGGTTGATCCCCGGAACATCCTGTCTAGGACTAGCAAATGACACCCTACATGCCGCTGGATCCTCCAACCCTTTGTAAGGCCTAACTATTGCAGATATTAAACTAATCCTTGAAGAACAAGGAGCAACCTTAACGGATCGGATCTACTAAATGATGATCAAGCGGGGTGCCGCCCCTACACCTAAGATAGGTGTAAGGGCGGCTAGATACGCAAGGGTTGCACTACGATAGCATATGATATTAAGAGCAATGCTAACCCTAACATATCTAAGATAACTACGTTGCTCGCCATCAAAAAGGCTTCAGTACGAGCAACGCATGAACAACGAAAATAAGCTTGTGCTGCCTAGATCGCAAGATGCGATCTAGGCAGCATGATGCTTACCGGTAGAAACCCTCGAGACGAAGGAGTTGGCGATGCGCCGAGATTGATTTGTGGTTGAACGTTGGTTGTTGTTTATTCTATAAACCCTAGATACATATTTATAGTCCAGGGGACTTTCTAACGTGGGAATAATCCCAACCGTGCACGAGGCAAACTCTAACTAATCGACACGTAATCTACTATGTTACAGATACAAGGGCAAACTAGCCCAAACTTTGCATAACAGGCCGATTCACGTAATTCTTCCATGTACATTCTTTAAATCCATCTTGATCGCGGCCCACCTCTGACTCGGTCAAATTCTGGTGATAACACTCTTGCATCATATACTTTGCACCCATTAATGAAGAAATACATAGAGCATGCTAAAATTTGGTTTGCATATTTGGTTTCTCTAAAGTCTAGATAATTTCTAGTATTGAGTTTGAACAACAAGGAAGACGGTGTAGAGTCTTATAATGTTTTCAATATGTCTTTTATGTGAGTTTTGCTGCACCGCTTCATCCTTGTGTTTGTTTCAAATAGCCTTGCTAGCCTAAACCTTGTATCGAGAGGGAATACTTCTCATGCATCCAAAATACTTGAGCCAACCACTATGCCATTTGTGTCCACCATACCTACCTACTACATGGTATTTCTCCGCCATTCCAAAGTAAATTGCTTGAGTGCTACCTTTAAAATTTCTATCCTCTACCTTTACAATGTATAGCTCATGGGACAAATAGCTTAAAAACTATTGTGGTATTGAATATGTACTTATGCACTTTATCTCTTATTAAGTTGCTTGTTGTGCGATAACCATGTTCACTGGGGACGCCATAAACTACTCTTTGTTGAATATCATGTGAGTTGCTATGCATGTTCGTCTTGTCTGAAGTAAGGGAGATCTACCACCTTATGGTTAGAGCATGCATATTGTTAGAGAAGAACATTGGGCCGCTAACTAAAGCCATGATCCATGGTGGAAGTTTCAGTTTTGGACAATATCCTCAATCTCAAATGAGAAAATTAATTGTTGCTACATGCTTATGCATAAAAGAGGAGTCCATTATCTGTTGTCTATGTTGTCCCGGTATGGATGTCTAAGTTGAGAATAATCAATAGCGAGAAATCCGATGCGAGCTTTCTCCTTAGACCTTTGTACAGAGCGGCATAGAGGTACCCCTTTGTGACACTTGGTTAAAACATGTGCATTGCGATAATCCCGGTAGTCCAAGCTAATTAGGACAAGGTGCGGGCACTATTAGTATACTATGCATGAGGCTTGCAACTTGTAAGATATAATTTACATGATACATATGCTTTATTACTACCGTTGACAAAATTGTTTCTTGTTTTCAAAATCAAAGCTCTAGCACAAATATAGCAATCGATGCTTTCCTCTTTGAAGGACCATTCTTTTACTTTTATTGTTGAGTCAGTTCACCTATCTCTCTCTATCTCAAAAAGCAAACACTTGTGTGAACTGTGCATTAATTCCTACATACTTGCATATTGCACTTATTATATTACTCTATGTTGACAATATCCATGAGATATACATGTTACAAGTTGAAAGCAACCGCTGAAACTTAATCTTCCTTTGTGTTGCTTCAATGCCTTTACTTTGAATTATTGCTTTATGAGTTAACTTTTATGCAAGACTTATTGATGCTTGTCTTGAAGTACTATTCATGAAAAGTCTTTGCTATATGATTCACCTGTTTACTCATGTCATATACATTGTTTTGATCGCTGCATTCACTACATATGCTTACAAATAGTATGATCAAGGTTATGATGGCATGTCACTCCAGAAATTATCTTTGTTTATCGTTTACCCGCTCGGGACGAGCGAGAACTAAGCTTGGGGATGCTGATACGTCTCCGACGTATCGATAATTTCTTATGTTCCATGCCACATTATTGATGATATCTACATGTTTTATGCACACTTTATGTCATATTCGTGCATTTTCTGGAACTAACCTATTAACAAGATGCCGAAGTGCCGCTTGCTCGTTTTCTGCTGTTTTTTGTTTCAGAAATCCTAGTAAGGAAATATTCTCGGAATTGGACGAAATCAACACCCAGGGTCCTATTTTGCCACGAAGCTTCCAGAAGACCGAAGAGTCAACGAAGTGGGGCCACGAGGTGGCCAAACCTGTCGTGGTATCGTCACGGCATATGCCATAGGGTGGCTAATCGAAGTGGTTCCTGAGGGATCTCACGGCGGTATCCGGATGCGGGTATGGGCACGAGCGACACGGCGACGTACCCAGGTTCGAGGCCCTCCGATGGAGGTAAAACCTCTACTCCTGCTATGAGTGTATATGATGATCACACAATACAACGGTGCTCCTAGAGCTGTGTCCAGCTGCTCCTGGGAGGCTAAGGGAGACGATGGTCTCTCTCACAGGGCAGCGCTAAGGGTGGAATGAAGTGAGAATGATCGATCCCCTGCACGAGAGGGGGTAGTGCGGCTTATATAGGCGCCTGGCACTTTACATATAAGACCCTAGAGTTTACTGGCCGGCTTGGCCGGCTCCGGCTTCCGCTCCTTCCCGAGGCGGTGACGTCAGGAGCCGTTGAGGCATCGTGGCCTGTCCCATCCGGCTGCCACGGACAGCGGTATGGAGAGGAGGTGTCCCTGTCGCCGTCAGCCACTGTAGCCAGTACGGATCGTCGTAAGCCCTGACGGCCTGTCCGGCGCGTGGCACTATTGCTCCACAGTGCCCCGCGCCCTACGGAAGATGGAGTCAGCGTGGACTTTGGGAACCCGGATCACCAACCCGGTTCCTTCCAGTGCAAGACTCGCCAGCCTCGAGTCGGTCTGAGGTACAAACCCCCAGTCGGATATGGCTTGTAGAAGCCGGCCCAGCTACAGCATTGGTGGCCGTAGCCAAGCCGACTAGGACCTAGAGCCAGCCGGCTTCCGGACCAGCCGGTCACGACGCCAGCCGGCTGCACCTCAGCCGGCCTTTGCCGCAGCCGGCCAGTGGCCAGCCGGCTGCTCCGCGTCCATTGCCCTACCCGGGGTCTTCCCCCGACATTAGCCCCCGAAGCTGGCAAGGTCCTGCGTTTAGAAGGACCTAGACAGGTTTTCCTGGCCTCTCGAATATATTTGACGGCACTTGGAGGGGCCGACTGAGAATTTCCATTCAGCCGGCTGCGCCCTCATCCGGCTCGTTCCCGCCGGCTGCTTCTAGCCGGCCGCTTTTTACACTTATGCAACTTTTGCTTTCTCGCAAGTTTTGATGGCGTCTCCGCCTTGTTGATGACTTTTGGTCCGAGTTGAACTTATTGTCCGGCTCCGGCTTGCGGCGCGCCGGAGTCTCCGCCACCTCGGGTCCTGCACCCGACTTGACCGGTCTGACGCCTGGCTCTGCGGTCGGTTCGTCTGGTCACATCAATGTTCCTCCGGATCCGGTGCGGTAGTGGGGAGCGTGCTGTGGCCGTTTTCGGTAACCGTTGCGGTCGTGGGAGGAGTTACATCGCAGTAAATCCCGATCGTGGCCCACGATTGCCACGTGGCCGCGCAACTGGCGCGCCAGGAGGCTATAAATGCCCCCGGTAGCGGTACCGAGGCGCCCTTCTTCTTCCTCGCACTCTTCGTTCTCTCGCTCAAGCTTTCTCTTTTCTTCGCTCGAGCGTTCCGTCGCACGCCAACACTCCTGGCGAACTCCGGCGAGCAGCTGCCCCGACGTTCTCCCGCCGGGCCGCCGCCGCCACTCCACCAATCCGGCGCCACGGGGCCACGCATTTCCACGGAGCGTCCTCAGCCGCCGCCGTCGCCGCCGCCGTCGCAAGGCTCTTCGTCGCCGTTTCGCCTCTCGTGGTCAACTTCTTCCTCTTCCTCGACAATGGCCTCCGCCAGCGGATCGTGGAGGGGCTCATACATGCGGGAGGACGACATCGAGCGGCTGGTGCGCCTCCGCCGGATCCCGTCGGCGGTGGTCTGGCGGGCGCCCGGCGAGGAGACGGAGCCCGAACCGCAGCCCGGCGAGCGCGTCGTCTTCGGCGCGCATCTTGATCGCGGGCTGGGCCTCGCCGGCTTCAACCTTCTTCCGGCAGTTCCTCGACAACTTCGGCCTGCAGCCGCACCACCTGCCCGGCCAACGCGTGCGTCCTCCTCAGCTGCTTCGTGGCGTTCATGGAGGCCTACGCCGGCTTGTGGCCGGACATCGACTTCCGGAGCCGGCTGTTCTACTTGAAGGCGCAAACCACCGAGGGCCGCCGCGGGCTCGCGGCGCCGCCTCGATCTACACTCGGCCCGGTACGCCTTTCCCCAAAATCCCCACCGTTGACTCGGTGAAGAACTGGCAGATGTCGTTCTTCTATGTGCGCAACGAGGGGCAGCTCGTCGACCGGATCAACCTGCCGGAGTTCAACCCGGCTCCTCCAGTCGGCCGGATCAACTGGAGCTACAATGCCCGTACGTCGGATCCGGACGCCGAAGTGAACCAGCTCTGGGACTTCCTGGGGGCAGCCGTCGAGAACGGGCTGACTGCCGAGGACCTCCTCTGCACCATCGCTGAGCGCCGGGTGCTGCCGCTCCAGAGGCGCACCCACAAAATCGGGCACATGTCCGGCCGGTTCGACCTGAACCGGACGTCCAAGGCGGTGCTCTCCAAGGCCCAGGTGGCCAGCCGGGTGAATAACATCACCAAGGAAAACATGCCGGACGACTGGAACTATGGGCTGGCACCCCGCGACAGGGACCACCCGCCCGAGCGGGTAAGTTTTGTGTTTTCACCGGCTTCCGGCTTGCGGCTGCGAGGCCGACTTCCTTTTGCTTTTGCCGACTTCCGGCTTGTTGTTTGCTCATGCTTTTTCTGTCTTTCTAGCTCTTTGAGCGCCAGAATGCCGAGGACGGCGACCTGGCGACGAGGAGGTGGACGCCGGATCACGTCGATCCGGCCGACCAAGCCGGCGACCAGGCCGGCGACGACGACCTGCTGCAGGCGCCTGATCTAGGCGGCCAGGGGGAGCACAATCCGCCCCCTTCACCGGAGCAGCAGGAGGACGAGGCGCCGGCGACGTCCGGCACGGGGCCGATCCCGGCCGTACCTCTGCGCGCGAGGCCGCCAAGCACCACGGCGACTTCGGCGCGCCAGGGGAAGAAGCGGGCCAGCGAGCCCCGCTCCACTGCCGCCTTGGAGGCGAAGGCGAAGAAGCTCCGCCGGCAGCAGCCGAAGAAGGTTCCGGAGCAGGCCGGGTGAGTTTTCTTTCTCTTTCTTGTTTGATTCCTTTTCTTTCCTTACTTTTTATGCTTATCTTCTCCTTGTTTGTCCGGCTAGGGCTCCCATCAAGTTTTCCCAGGGCGGCGGCTCCCGGCAGGCTCCGCGCGTCGCGTCGCCGCCTCTGCGCCAAAGGAGGGAGCCGACGCCGCAGCCTTCATCGCGCGCTCCTACGCCGCCGCCGCCGCGGTACTGCGCCTTCCGCAGGGGCGCCTTCCTTTGCCGTGCCGCTGGCCTCAGCGCCCGATCGCGGCACGCGGGTCGAGCCGACTCGGCAGCCGACGCTGGATGACATGTTCCCGCGCCGGACTCGCCTTCTGGACCCAGCTGCTGGGGCCGACCGGGGCATGCCGCCTTCACCCGGAGCCGGAGCCGGCAGAGCTGCACCGCCTGCGACTGGAGCCGGAGCCGGCAGAGCTGCGCCGCCTGCGACCGGAGCCGGTGCCCCGCCAAGTGTGGTGGTGCTAGATGAGAGCCCGGAGGGGGCGCCTCAGGCGCCGGAGACAGCTGCGCCAGCTGGACCTTCTGCTGCACCCGGAGCATCGCCACCGCCGGAGCCGATGATAGAGGAGCCGGCCAGGCGGGAGCCGGCGCGCACGGAGGGCACCGACTCGCGCGCGCTGGTGAGGACGGAAGCCCCATCGGCGCCGCAGCAGGGCCTGCACGTGGCCAAAGGCGCTCTTCTTCTGCAGGTGCCGTCCGCCTCCGACTCCAGCCTTGGCTCGGCTGCCACCATGGAGCAGGCGTGGCTCCGCGCCGACTCCTACGAGGTGACCAGCCGGGAGGGGAACCCCGGCCAAGCATCGATGGAGATGTTCTTCTCCAGCCTGCAGGCCCACCTCAAGGCCAGGGCTGCCGAGACCGCGGCCAGCGTTGCCAAGGTGGAGGAAGCCGGCAAGGTAAGCTTTATCTGTTTTTTGATTTGGTTATCATCCTGGTAGCCCTTCGAGGCATGGGCCGGCTGCTTGGAGCCGGCCCGGGTTTCGCCTAGCTGACTGACTTTCTTTTTCCCTTAGGCTGTGATGGATCGGCGCACCACTTTGTACAATCGCGCCGTTACCCATTACCACAAGGCCAAGCTGGACCGGGCCGACTTGGCCCGCGAGCTGGAAACCGCCAAGGGTAAGCTCTTGCTTCTTTCGACTCGATGTCTTATTTTCTTTTGAATCTTCGTTGGCTGACGTTTCTTTCCGGCTGCCTCGCAGTTGAAGCCGCCAAGGTCCCGCGGCTGGAGTCGGATCTCCGGGCTGCTCGCGCCCAGTGCGCCGAGAGTGAGGAGGCGGGCCGTTCTTCAGCCGCCAAGCTCAAGATAGCTGAGCAGGAGCTGACACGGCTGCGCCTGCTGGAGCAGAACCACCTCTCTGAGCTCAACTCCCTTAGGACGGCGGAGAAGGAGAAGGTGGACGATCTGAGCCGGCGGCTAACGGAGGTGGAGAAGCAGCGGCTTGCGCTGCAGGAGGAGGTCACCGCCAAGTCCACGGAGCTGACGGCTACCGCCAAGCGCTGGACGGACGAGATTAGCGCGCTTGATCGCGGCTTGTCGGGTGAGTGCATCCCTATGTTCCTTTCCCTTTGCCGGCTTTCGGCTGTCGGCTGCCGGCTTTCGTTGGCAGCCGGCAGCAGAAACTTCTGATGTCTTCGCTATCTCCATCTTCGGGCTGGTGGCAGTCGGTTCTTGCCGGCTGCCGCCAGGCTTTTCCTTTTGGCTTAGGACTTCGAAAATTTGCATTTTTCAGCTTATTTCGGCTTCGATGATTTCTGACTTGCTTCTTCTTGCAGCGGCCTTCCCGGAGACGCAAGACGCAGCTTTGGCAGCCGTTGGCGTTGCGCGCGAGTCCAGGAGGCGGGAGACCGGCGAGGGCAGCTCGGAGTACTTCTCCATGGAGGACCACTTGGCGTCCATGGCTGCCCGCGTTGAGCCCATCACCAAGCTTGGCTGGGAGCTCCGGAAGGCGGTTGAAGAGCTGGCGCCGATGCTGTGGCCTGAGGAGGCGGTGCCGCAAGATATCTCCAGCCTCACCTACCTGATGGAGCGGGCGCCGGATCGCTTCCTCGACTGGAAGGAGTCGGCCACGCGCGCTGGCGCCGACATGGCGCTGTCCTTCGTCCTCTCCTGGTACAACGAGGTGGACCTGGGGCAGCTCGAGTTCCGGCGAGCCGGCGTGGAGGACAAGCTCCCAGCCGAACACAAGGCCACCCGTCTTGCCCGAGCCAGCGCCATCGCCGACTTCGTCGACAAGGCCCTCTTCGTCGCGGACCCGAACCCTCCTCCATCCGATGAGGATTACATGGAAGATGAGGAGGCGGAAGACGAGCCCGAAGACGACCCGGCAGCCGGCTCCGCGGACGCTCCTCCGGCTGGTCCTTCTCCAGCCGCGTCTTAGTTTTACCTGTCTTTCCAGTTGTTCTTTTGCCAAGACAATTTTATTAAATCCCCGGGATGCCGGGTGCGCATGTATGAATATTATCGTCCTTTAATTATGTCACACTTTAATGTGTTTGTTAATCATTTGTGTGCCGAGTTGCTTTCTTTCGACTCGTTCGCTTTTTCCCATCTGCCCCACTCTTTGGCTGTGCTCTTGCCGGTCGTACGTCCGACTTGCGATCCGTCGCCGGATCAAGAGCGGGCCGCTGGATCAGCCGGAGCACTAGGTCTCCTTCTCGGAATACTAAGGGCTGGACCTTCCGGCTGTGATAGCGTCGGAGGCTTTGCTGGTAGATGGTAGATCTAGACGCAGCCAGCAGCCGGGCCTCTTCGACCAGGTCAACTCCATCTTCGCGAGCTTCTTTGGCTTCGGCTTCTGTGTAGAGCTTGATCCTTGGCGCGTCGTGCTCGATATCGGTCGGCAGGACGGCTTTGGCCCCGTATACGAGGAAAAATGGTGTGAAGCCGACTGAGCGGTTTGTCGTTGTGCGCAGGCTCCACAGCACATTGGGCAGCTCTTCAATCCAGCAGCCGGCTGCTCGCTCGAGCGGCTCCACCAGCCGGGGCCGGATGCCGGCTAGGACCAAGCCGTTAGCCTTCTCCACTTGTCCGTTGGACTCTGGGTGCGCCACAGAAGATAGGGCCATCCGGATCCCCATTTCCCCGCAATAGCGAGAGAAGATGCCTTGGGAGAAGTTGCTGCCGTTGTCGGTGATAATGCTGTGGGGGTAGCCGAATCTCACAATGATTTCCTTGAGGAATGTGACGGCTGTGGAGCCATCCAGCTTCTTGATTGGCTTGGCTTCGATCCACTTGGTGAATTTGTCAATCATCACCAAGAGGTGTGTCATGCCGCCTCGCGCCGTTCTGAATGGGCCTACCATATCCAAGCCCCATACGGCAAATGGCCATGTGATGGGGATGGTTTTCAAGGCGGAGGCCGGCTGGTGTCTCTTCTTTGCGAAGCGCTGACAGCCGTTGCACTTCTTCACCAACTCTTCTGCGTCTACGAGCGCGGTCGGCCGGTAAAAACCGTGCTCGGAAGGCTTTGGCCACTATGGCTCTGGATGAGGCGTGATGTCCGCACTCTCCTTGATGGATTTCCCGTAGGAGTTCAATCCCTTCAACCGGCTCGACGCACCGCTGGAACACCCCACTTACGCTGCATTTGTACAGCTGGTGGTTGATGATGGTATAGGCCTTGGCCCTTCTCTCAATCTGCCTGGCCTGGACTCTATCATCAGGCAGCACACCGTCGGTGAGGTAGGAGAGGAATTCTTGTGCCCATGAAGGTACGCATCTTATCTCGAATATGCTAACCAACAGGGCCTCCTGCGTGGGAGCTTCCGGATTCGATCGCATGGTCGCCGGGTTCGGCTTGCTAGCCGGCGGGTTCGGCTTGCTAGCCCCCGAGTTTGGCGATGAAGCCCCGGGTTGGACCGAGAAGTCCCGGGTTCGGCATGGTAGCCGGCGGGTTTGGCTTGTTAGCCCCCGACTTGGGCGATGAAGCCCCCGGGTTTGGCTGAGCAGCCCCCGGGTCAGCCGGTGTAACATCCCAAGTTTCAACAAAATGAACAAGAGAGAGATTTCAAGAATCCAAAAATTGGGGGCAAACAAAAACTTTTTCTCATCATATAGGTCTATGCATATAGATCACCTTGTGAATTATTTTGAGTGTGCAATTGCCATGATGTTTGCTCATGTGTTCTCTCTCACTCTAAAACCCTAGCAATGATCACTTGATCACCCAAAGTCAAATAAAAAGAAAATAGAAAAGAAATAATAAAACCAACTTTACACACACATAAGGCCTATGCCATTTTTGCAAATACCTAACCTAGACCACTTTGGCTTGCACCATTGGTTGAAGATGGTTACTAAACACTTTTAAATACTTTTGGAAGTGAAGAAACTCAACTCAAACCAAAATCAAATTCAAATTCCAACATACATGCAATATGGTCACTTGTGCCATTTTTAACCTGATGGCCACTTTGAGCCCCTGGTTCTCCTCTTTCCACTTCTAAACTTTGTCAAACCTTTTCACCTCATCCAAGACAACATCAAGCACTACAACTTTGCCCAAAACCACCCCCTCAAATTCATCACCAATTTCAAATGGGAAGCAAGCAAAGTTGGAACTTTCTCACAAAAACAAGATCATATGCAAAATGTGATTTTGCATCCCAACTCCATTTTGACCACCACCACCACCAAAATGCTCCACTTGATATTTGTTTACAACCCACCAAAAAGAATTTCAAAATTCGAAAATATTTTTCTTGCGGGCATTCTGTCGAGCACTTGGCAGGCAGGGTATCAATTTGAGCCCATACCTCAATTTTTACCATGGACTTGGTCCAACCTTGCTTCTCTGCACCCTGGAGTCTCCCTCTCACTTCACCACACCATCAACACCACTTGCATTTGGACATAGTTTGTTTAAATCACCTCAAACATGCCATGCCGTGGCATGGCATGGCCTCACCATGCCATCTCCCTCACCCTTCACTTCTGGACTGCACCACCATGCCCACTGGATCCCTCTCACCTCCCTGGACGCGCTCGTGCCTTCCCTTGACCGAGACCAGGCTCACACGCGTCAGAACGCGAGCGCCCAGACGCGCCCAGGACTTGCCCATGCCGCGCCAGAGCGCGCATGGCACTCCCTCTGGACGCGCCAGAGCGTGACGAGCCCCGCGTCATCGCATCGCCTCAGCCCTCACGCTCACCACCAGTCGACGCCTCACCTCACCGTGACACGCCTGGACACGCTCGCTGGCCCGCGGGAACGCCGCAGACGACGTGAGCTTCCACGCCCTTCCGCCATGACCCGCAAGCTCCCATCACGATCACCGCCGCTGTAGTGCCTCGTTTTCCCCACAATCAAGCGCGTCAGCACCGCATGGACGTCGCCAACACTCAGCGCCCACGCCTTGGCTCTTCGCGCCCCTGGACCGACGGCGACCATGGCGAACCTAGCCGGGCGCCCCAGCCTCCCCTCGCCGCTATAAAAGGAGGACTCCTCCGTCCAAACCGAGCACACCAATCGACTCCACACCTCCTCAGAACTCCCCCTGCCACCTCAATTTCATAGTTACGCCGCCGGTGACCGCCAATCGCAAGATCGAAGCCGCCGCCCGTACACGGAGACCGCCGGAGCAGGAGGCCGCCATTGGAGACGCCGCTGCTTCCCTCTGCTTCACCGTCGACGACAACGTTGCTGTGCACCTCGCCCTCGACCGCCGGAGCTCCGACGAGCTCGCCGACCCCCTGCCGCCGTCGCGGTGAGTTCCCGTCTCGCCGTCGACGACGACGCTCCCCAACCGTCCGATCCTCGCCTAATCCTACGGCGCCAGCCCGCGCGTACCGCTTCGGGATTTAAGTCCCACTGACGCGTGGGACCCGCCGTCAGACGGCCTGCTCGCGCTGGACGCGAAGTGGGCCGGCCCAACTCCTTTTTCCCGCGCAAGCCCACCAGTTTGAATTCAAATTTTCCAGAGTATATGAAATATCCAATCTGATGCAAGCTTTGAAATTCAATTGTGACAAATCTACTCGGCCAAATTTTACAAACTTTATATTTTTGGAAACCTTATGAAATGGTCTACACTTTGCCACTGACTAGAACCCTAGATCTTTTGTAGAAATGAAATGACAAAATAAACAAGGCAGGGACTTTTCTGCCTTATAATAATTCTTAAAAATCAACCATAAATGCTTTTCAGTAAATTCCACCTCCAATAATTCACTTTTCACTTATACTAATTGTTTTTACAAAAATATGCCATGCTTACTTTGGATGATCATAGTTTAGTTGATTTAAGAGCCCTATGGCTATTTTCTAGTCAAAGATATTGTCCAAAACTATTACTAAATCTTATGTGGGATTTTTCCTCATTTAAATCTTGTCACCACAATTTCCAAATAAAGTGGAGACTCTGGTTATTTAGGTCCCATAGGAATTGTGGTGATATTAAATCTTTGTTATGCTAGAATTAAATAGTATGAGGTGCTCACCTCATTTAAATCTTTTTCTCCAAATGCTAAGTGTGAAGAGGTTGACTTGGGTCAACCTAGGTCACATATTATGCATAAGAGAAATTAAATCTTAATAAGATAATGAGAGGAAATTATTTCTCTAAATAATTCAAAGTAACATTTAAGTTAGTATGAGAGGAAATTATTTTTCTGAAATAATAAGAAAAACACATCCACCAACTTAATAGTAAATGGTGATGCTAGTTTAAATGTGTGAACCATGCTTGTGCATTAGTTTAGTAGATTAGTTTGGTGTGATGATTGTGTACCCCGTATTCGTATTTTAGACGCTAGTACCGAGGAGTACCAGGAGGAGGAGGAGGTCTACTTCCAGGAAGAAGAAGACCACTTTGACCAGTTTCCCAACCAAGGCAAGATAATACTCTTGCAAAGTGCAAAGCTCACCTTGAGCAAGGCATTGCCCCATTTATTTCATGCTTATGATCCCATTTCCCAGTTTTTACTTTACAAGCTTTAATTACTTTTGTTTTATCAAAGTACTTTGTGATTTATATTCTACTAGATTAGTATGGAGTTAGTACAAGAGTATCAAACTTAGCCTAGAAGCAAATACTTAGCACCCTCACACATAGTGGCTAGTGCTAATTCTAATTGACTACTCTAGATGGGAACTTTGTGTTGGTGAAATGATGATGGTGAAAACCTTGGAATGATTAGTCATTTTTCCATTGAAAGATTTTTGAAGGTGAATATGACACTGAAGTTGACTTGGTGACTTTGGCTAAAAACTGATGATTGATTGGATGCGATACCATTCCAATTTTTGAGTACCCCCACAATACCTGATTATGGGTAGGGCTTAGCTGGAAATTTATGTGTCTTAGTATGGGTTCCCTCTAAACAAGCGTCATCGGGGTTATGCCGAAAGCTGCCTCTACAACAAAAGAGATGATATGATATGACGTGAATATGAGGTGAATGTCCGGCCCAAGCCCTGTGCAGTTCCCGGGTTAACAGTTGGTTTTCACCGGGAGGCCAAGCTCATGGGGAGAGGTGCCTATACTAGGGTGTGTAAGTGAAAGGTTAATGGTTGATGATCCGCGTACTGAGTTACGATTATTCAGGGTTTTACCCCTGACGGATGTAATCAAATGTTGTGGCACAAGTGTGCGACCTCTGCAGAGTGTAGAACTATTCGAATAGCCGCGTCCGCGGATATGGACAATTGGAAAGGCCATTCTGTTTCCGTCCTCAGAATTTATATGTTTTTGAACTGAAATTTGAAAGGTGACTTTGACTTTGAATCACAACAGAGTTGTGGGAATGACACTAATGTTCCCACTTGAGTTAGTTAGCACTTGAGGAGTTGTTTACAAAAGTGTTTACGAAATAAAATTGGCTTTATGCAAATAAACTTAGAGCTTAGAACACATTTATGTCAATTCTAGTACTTACTTTAGTGTTAGATTGCGAGTACTTAAAGTACTCACGGCTTTGTCCCTGGCTATTCAAATGGCCAGAATATGAAGCCAGAGCGAGCAGTACGAGGAGGACGATCA
>NC_061513.1:124012556-124064836 GCF_022539505.1 Lolium rigidum | reverse complement strand
CGCCAACTCCTTCGTCTCGAGGGGTTTCTACTCGGTAGCACCATGCTGCCTAGATCGCATCTTGCGATCTAGTGCAAGCACAAGCCTGCCCACGTTGTTCATGCGTTGCTCGCATCAAGCCTTTTTGATGGCGAGCAAACGTAGTTATCCTAGATGCTAGGTTAGGCATTGTTCCTCGAATTACATGCTTTCGTTATGCGACCCTTGCACATCTAGCCGCCCCTACACCTGATCTTAGGTGTAGGGGCGGCAATCCCCGCTTGGTCATAGGTTTAGTAGATCTGATCCGTTACGATTGCTCCTTGTTTCATCAAGGATTAGTTTAACATCCGCAATAGTTAGGCTCTTACAAAGGGTTGGAGGATCCACCGGCTGCGTGTAGGGTGGCATTTGCTAGTCTCTAGAAAGGATGTTCCTGGGATCAACCTCGTGTTGGTTTTTAGGCCCCGTCAAGGATCGGCTTGCGGCCACCGTGCGCGAGCGCGAGGCCCAATCGTGAGTAGGATGATCCGATTATGCGGTGAAAACCCTAAATCGTCGTAGATCTAATCAGCTTTATCTTGATCAAGCAGACCACCATATATTCGGACACCTCGCCCGGATCATGGGTGGATCGGCTCTTTGAGCCAATCCACGGATAACTCGAGAGCCGATCGAGGCTCGTATTTAATGTTTACGTGTATGCCATGCAGAAACTAAGCGAGGCATCATCCACACCTTCCCCCGACTGTGATAGGTCGGGTGGCACGCCCTGTGATAAGCATCGGACGTGCGACCGGGAGGCTTTGCGGGTCGTCGCTCCGAGGGACCGCAGCCGCAGCCCTAGTTGTTCCCGGCTCTACCGTGTTGACCGTCTCTGCCCGCCAGGGGGTTTCTGACGTCAACAGGAACTAAATTTGATTTGACGATAGCCCAAGCTCAAATCAAAGATTTGGGAAGATAGCATATCCATCAAGGATATACTTCCTTACTTCAGAACGAACATAACTAGATGTCCCTTTAAGAAGGAACAAGTCTGATAGAGCTTTGTCTTTCAACTCTCCAAGTTGTCGCTTAAGCTCAACCAACTAGTCTAGGATATCCAAAAGAGACGATTTCTTGAGAAGTAGTGATTTAGGGAACCAATCTCACTCAACGCAACCCTGACAACACGGTCATGTGACAACATGGCGATACTTCGAGAAAGGCATCCGGTAATTATCACGAACCACCGATATGTCACCAAGTTCGAGAGGGAAACTTGCTTTTCAAAGCAAAACGGATGTGGCCTTGAGAGCTTTGGCATGAACCTAACTCTTTGACCAAAGAAGGTGCACATGAACAACGGATTCTGAAGAACAAATACCAACTTTTGCTTAGTGATTTCGTATAACAATCATGCTAAGTATGACACAAACGTCCTCTGGATTTCAAAGCAATGAGAATTGCTAAAAAATCTCTTGATGGTCACATCAATACAAACACCCCAACATTCCCAAGCACCCGGGACAGGTGCTCAGAGGGGAAGGGCGAGTAAAGATATGTAAGAGCATCACTTCAATGGGACAAGCCCATGAGACTTAACACGGCCTATAGATATAAAAGAGTGTGATACTTCAAGATAGAACAGTACTAGAAGCCACAGAAGCCTCTTAAATCGTCATGGACACAACGCTTTGACCAAGTCCTAGAAATGGACGAGGTACTAGTAGTTTGTTTCCTCCCGACATCTCGAAGTGAAATGTCTTTGGAAAGAACACGTGCAACATGCACCAGAAGATTCCAATGCACAATTACCATCGGGCCGAGCCAACTAGCAGACAAAGGTCGGCTTAAAGTAACTAAGAGGAGGAACATGAACGTAGATCATAAAATCCTAAGATGTAGATGCACAAGATAACAATACCAATTCCCTTTGTCACGCGATATTTTACTTGTCCGAGGTTTGATCTTCGGTATCACTCTATACCTTGTTCAACCTCGTCTCCTGACAAGTACTCTTTACTCGTACCATGGTATGTGGTCTCTTATGAACTCATTCATATGCTTGCAAGACATTAGACGACATTCCACCGAGAGGGCCCAGAGTATATCTATCCGTCATCGGGATGGACAAATCCCACTGTTGATCCATATGCCTCAACTCATACTTTCCGGATACTTAATCCCACCTTTATAGCCACCCATTTACGCAGTGGTGTTTGGTGTAATCAAAGTACCTTTCCGGTATAAGTGATTTACATAATCTCATGGTCATAAGGACTAGGTAACTATGTATCGAAAGCTTATAGCAAATAACTTAATGACGAGATCTTATGCTACGCTTAATTGGGTGTGTCCATTACATCATTCATATAATGATATAACCTTGTTATTAATAACATCCAATGTTCATGATTATGAAACTAATCATCCATTAATCAACAAGCTAGTTTAAGAGGCATACTAGGGACTTCTTGTTGTCTACATATCACACATGTACTAATGTTTCGGTTAATACAATTATAGCATGATATATAAACATTTATCATAAACATAAAGATATAAATAATAACCACTTTATTATTGCCTCTAGGGCATATCTCCTTCAATCAAGAGAGGTGTGGCAGAGTCACATACATAGATGTGAGACTCACAAAGAGCACTCTTGTCATGATCCATTTGATTCCATTATAGAACCTCTGCCATAGATAATGGTAGGGAAAGAATTTCTATTGCCGCAATTCCATCACGACTACAACCAAAGACTTGATGGCTAGGTGGATTTGAAGTTGGCCAACCTGATGTATGGTTTGACCATGGACAACAGGGGTCAATGGAATGGATCTTGGGTTAAAGGTCAGCATCATGTACCGAGATTCACACTAAGAGAACCCAGCACAATCCGGGACCTTTGGTTCAAGTCCAAGGGTTAAAATACGGAGAAAGGAGTAACTACTATCTGAGTGACACAAAAGACACTACGAGGTAGTAATCACAAGGTAATTTTCAAGAAGCCATAGATAGCTTCAGAAGTATCCAATAACAAGGAAAGGAGGCATCCAAGGTGAAAAGGAAACCTTAAAGCCTAGAACAAAATGATGTGGAACCCACAAAATAAGAGATCATGATGGAAGAAGATCTCTCGACTGAAACAAAACAAAGAGAGAACAAGGAACACACGACTCTAGAAAACTCAACTCTAAGTCAACTGGTTAAGAAACGACCTGCCCTTGAGGCACCTAAGCTTTGAAAGACTAGAAGAGATGGTAAAACTTTTTCAAATCAACACAAGGTAAGGTGTGACTCTGAAGTAGAGCGATACCAGATAAGGAGTAAAAAGAATCCTAATAAGAATTTTGCAAATACTTTTATCTTTCAAATAGTTTTTACAACTACTAGACTCAACATCGACCAATAGAAAAGGTTTTCCTACAAGCAGTCCTGCTCTGATACCAAAACCTGTAGGGACCCCCGGCGGTCGTAGGCTAGACAAACCCAGATATCACATCTGGCATAAGCCTAACCTAGATCTCTAGGGCCTACGGGGTGAGAATCGGTAACACAACAGTGACTCTACGGCTGAAAGCAAATATATTACAACTCTTAGCAGAGTTAAGATCCAAATTTATTACACGCAGAGGTCACTGACCACAATTCAACAAGCAACGGAAAGCAAATTATGTTATCTAGATAACAAGATCGCAAAGGGCCTAAGAGGCCATAACATAAGGCGACGTCCCAGCCCATAAGTCTCGAGCTACCGCCCGAGGAACTCCGAACTACTCGTCGACGTCGAGGTAGAAGCCACCATCGCTTGGAAGGATTTCCTCCGAAACAAAGCATGCAAGGCCGAGTACGGGGACTCAAGCAAGACTTAGTACAACCTTTTAGCAAAGCTCGGTATGCGAGGCTTTATGTGGAGCTTATTTTGCAGAAAGCCAGCTTTTCCTTTGTAAAACAAGAGGGAGCGAAGCTCGTCTATTCGGATCATTTTCAAAAGGGATAAGAGAGCGATATCTCTAGCTCTACTGATCATCATATTGAATCCACCGAATCTTCATCATCACCTGAACCTGTTACCTAGGATCACCCCTCGACACCCCGAGAAGGGATCCTTATTCACACATTGATTCCAAGTTTTACGATCAGGTTCAAGTTGTCTATGATCATCACGTCCTTTCCCAAGTCGTCCTTAACCGTGGACACGGCTTTTCAAAAAGATTTACCCTGCAGGGGTGTACAACTTTACCCACACGCGCCGACCGACTCTTAGCGCCGTCATGTACACACTTCCTTGGCGTGCCGGCAGAGGGTGGTCGACCAAAACCTTTCCCTTACTTCGCCTATCCCATGAGTCAAACTAACTGGGGAGCTCCGTCATCGTAGGTAGCCATTCTCCGAGGCGGTCCCTGGTCATTGTGCGCAGGGGATCCAGTTCAATGCCTCCAGCATCCTTCACCCCGGCCACGCCCTGTATGATGCACTTTGAAAACCTTTTCCACCTTTTCCCCATGCGTATGGCAAATGGAACTCGCAAACTAATTGACTCATGGGTAAGCTAGGCAAGTTCGGGCCAAGGGGTTCCCATGGGCCCCGTGTGGTTGTACGCTCAGTCTTGGTTCCGAAGGTGAGAACCTCAGGTCCTAGTATCGGCGAGAACGAGTCAAATCACCACATCCCCATGTGGCGGCCCATCCAAGCCTTTAGCATGTTTATTAACATCATCACTGATCTTACCACGTCATCCTGTCAAACTAGGTTCATTCGTAGCTCTGATTCATCAACCGGATGGATCAGACTTCAACAGCTAAGCATGGCTAAGCATAACACATTTACGGCTCTAGTGATGCAAACAAGCTCAGACCTAGTTTTGCTGGGAGCGGTGGATCAGTAACTCTGGGCTACAAGGATGGAATATGCACACATAGGATATCTACAACTGCCGATAAAACATATTTGAAGCGAATGCAATATGTAAGAACCAGAAGTAAAGCATTTCGAAACCATATATGAACCAGGTTAGGGCTTGCCTTTGTCCCTGACAAACCAATGTGGATCTTCGATGATCCCATGCTTGACTTGTTCGTCGGTGGACAAGTATTGATCTTCGTCGTTGTCGATCTTCATCGTCTCGGGCAATTGCTCTATTGATCGCGAAGAAGCAAATACCGGAAAGGTAGAACAACAATCAACACATGACATCGATGCAATGCGCATACAAGAATGATGATATGACATGTTAATTAGGTATTGAAGTTAACCCTAATACATCATCAATTTAATTGAGGTTCGACGGGACTAGGGTTAGTAGTTCCGGAGCCGCAGAGGGGTTGATTATGTTCTTCTAAAACAACTAGGGTTCAAAGTTGTTTATCAATGCATGATTGTGTAACCAAAATGTAGATCTCATTTTTCTGAAAATTTTGATATATTATACATATTTTTATGATTTAAAATGAATAAGTTATGAATTTTACAAGTTTTATTCATTTTAAATCAATTCTGGAAAATCCTGGAAATTATTAAAAGTCTGACAGACTGGACCCACTGTCATGGATTTAATCATTTAGGAAAAGAATAAAAACCTGTCAAGGGGCCCCACCTGTCATATTATTTTTATTTACCAAAAATAATAGAAATAAAAAGGAAAACCAGGGGCGGGTCCCACCGGGGTCAACGCCGGTGGTCAACTCCGGCGGACCTCGCCGGAGACCACGCAGAGGCGGAGCTAGAGCCTGCCCCTGGACGCGCGGAGCGACTCATTCGACGCGCCTGGGCGGGGCGAGTCGGCAGGTGGCGGCGCCGCGACCAGTAGGTCGCCGGAGCTGGGCCGGCGACGAGGCCGAGCGGCGGCTGGCGGAGGCGCGCGTCGCGGGGGAGCTACGAAGCGAGAGGAGGAGCGCCGAGGAGACCATGAGGGAGAGGAGCTCACCACAAAGCTGTGGAGATGGACGGCGAGGCTCGGGGCGGCCTGAAGCGCCGGCATCGGGCCGGTTGCCGGCGACCGGACGCGGGGAAGAAGGGGATGTCCCCATCGATTGGGGGCATCCCCGGCCGATTCCTTTGGCCAGGAGATGGAGGAGGACGCGGCGGTGCTGATGGCATGCTCGTCGGGGCTCGGGGATGGCCGGAGCGGCGGGGGACGGCGATGGCCGGCGGGTGCTGTGAGCTCGGGTTAGGGTTTCGCGAGCTCGTGAGCGAGAGAGAGAGAAAAAGAGAGGGACTAAGGGGCGCTAGGGTTCCAGCGGCGGCGGCAGGGGCTCTTATAGGCGGCGAAGAGCGGCGGCGAGCATCTTGGCGCCGGCGACGACGTCGACGGGCGACACGCAGGTGCTTCCGGAACGGGAGGTTGAGGATGAAATGGAATTTTTCACATAACCCCCGGGGGATTTGGTGGGCTAAAAGAGGTGGCAGTTGGGCCGGCCTCGTTGGGCGCTCGGCGCCGGAGAGAGGAGGGAAAGGATTGGGCTGAGCCCAAAAATAGAGGGGTTCCTCTTCTCTCTTTTTCTGAATTTTGTTTTCATTTTGTTTCCAAAATTCTTTTGCAAATTTGAAATCTGTTTGAAGTTTCAAACTTTTCCGAACATATGAAAATATCCATGGACTTCTTAATAGGGAAGTGCAAGGTAGGTTTTAGTTTGAACAATTGAAGCAATTCGAGAGAATTTGAATAAGAGAGGGATTCAAACAACACTTAGGGTTTTCAAATTCTTCCTTGATGCAATTTTCTTAGGAAAATTATGTGGATGCCATGATGCACAAACAACCCTAATTAGGTTTTATTAAAACAGGGATGTTACATCAGCTTCAGAAGACCATCAAAATTTCGGCTGACCAAGTTTTGGAGGCTAACAAGCTCACAGCTGAAGCCCAAAATGAAAACATCTTGTTGAAAGATGAACTGAAGAAGCTGAAGCAGAAGATGAAGGATGAGCATGATGCCAGACGCGAGGCTGTTGTCGCTGCCAACAAAAAGGAAGGCGCCCTCCGCGAGTATATCACGAACTTGCTTAGTAAGTTCCCTCGTATTTAAGTGCAAGTTATTTCCGCGATATTGTCCTCCATATTGCTTATTCGCCATTTTTCAGGTGCTGCCGATGTGCCTATCAATCGAGCACGCAAGCTTCGAGAGGACTCGATGTCTGACGCACTCTTGCTCGCCACTGACGCCAATATCCAAGTTCTTGATCTGCTGAAAAAGACCAAGGGAGCACTGTCGAGGTTGTTCTCGATGATATTCCCGAAGATAAAGCAAGACAAGACTCTTGGCGAGATGACAGATGCTTTCTCCATCGACCCTTCTGAGCCTATAGAGGTACTAAAGCGGGGCCCCCGTTTGTTCGGAGCAGTCCTTACATTTCAACTGCTGATGGGTCATGGGCTAGGCTTCGAACTAGATAAGTTATCCAAGGCGTTGCCTGTAGACGAGAATAATTGCCTAGTCAATCTTGATCCCTACAAACAATCGGCAGTGAAATGCGCCAATCATCTTCTCAAGTTGGTTGATGAAGCGAAGACTAAAGCCGCGCCTGAAGCTGCTACTGGCTCATCATCAGCTCTTCCCTGATTAGACTCATGTTATATTTAGACTGAAGCCGCGCCTGATTAGACTGTTTTATACTAGCTTTGTTGCCAGTGTCAACAATCTTTTGAATGTAATATATGTGTAGCGCTCCCGATGGGAGTTCTTATCAATGCTTTTTTGAACTCAGAGTTGTGCTGCAGATTCTTCCAACTTCTTCTCGTGTCGAACCCTCTTTGAGTTCTTCGACTAACGATGAATCTGATCTTGTTCGTCGTTTGCGTGACCAAATAACCCGGTGATGTCTACGTTCCCCCTCCTTTCCTGTAGACAGTGTTGGGCCTCCAAGAGCAGAGGTTTGTAGAACAGCAGCAAGTTTTCCCTTAAGTGGATCACCCAAGGTTTATCGAACTCAGGGAGGAAGAGGTCAAAGATATCCCTCTCATGCAACCCTGCAACCACAAAGCAAGAAGTCTCTTGTGTCCCCAACACACCTAATAGGTGCACTAGTTCGGCGAAGAGATAGTGAAATACAGGTGGTATGAACATATATGAGCAGTAGCAACGGTGCCAGAAAATAGCTTGCCGGCGTGTAGTTGATGGTGGTAGTATTGCAGCAGTAGTAACACGAAGAAACAAGAAACAAGCAGTAGTAACGCAGTATTTAGGAACAAGGCCTAGGGATTACACTTTCACTAGTGGACACTCTCAACATTGATCACATAACAGAATAGATAAATGCATACTCTACACTTTTGTTGGATGATGAACACATTGCGTAGGATTACACGAACCCTCAATGCCGGAGTTAACAAGCTCCACAATACTGTTCATGTTTTAGTAACCTTATAGTGTAAGATAGATCAAAAGACTAAACCAAGTACTAACATAGCATGCACACTGTCACCTTCATGCATATGTAGGAGGAATAGATCACATCAATATTATCATAGCAATAGTTAACTTCGCAATCTACAAGAGATCATGATCATAGCATAAACCAAGTACTAACACGGTGCACACACTCGTCACCTTTACACACGTGCAGGAGGAATAGAACTACTTTAATAACTTTGCTAGAGTAGCACATAGATAAATTGTGATACAAACTCATATGAATCTCAATCATGTAAAGCAGCTCATGAGATTATTGTATTGAGGTACATGGGAGAGAGATGAACCACATAGCTACAGCGAAGCCCTCAGCCTCGGGGTGGATTACTCCCTCCTCATCATGGAGGCAGCGATGGCGGTGAAGATGGCGGTGAAGACGGCTCCGGGGCAACTCCCCGTCCCGGCAGGTGCCGGAACAGCGACTTCGTCCCCCGAATTGGAGTTTCGCGATGGCGGCGGCGCCCGGAGTCTTTCTCGGAGTTTCGTCAATTGGTACTGCGTTTTTAGGTCGAAAGGGCTTTTATAGGCGAAGAGGCGGCGCAGGGCGCACTCGGGGGCGCCACACCCTAGGCCGGCGCGGCCTAGGCCCGGCCCGCGCCGCCATGTGGTGTGGTGGCCCCCGGCCCCTCTCCGACTCTTCTTCGGTGTTCGGACGCTTCGGGAAAAATAGGAGGTTTGGCGTTGATTTCGTCCAATTCCGAGAATATTGCCCGAACAGCCTTTCTCGGAACCAAAAACAGCAGAAAACAGGAACCGCACTGTGGCATCTTGTTAATAGGTTAGTTCCGGAAAATGCATGAAAATGATATAAAGTGTGAACAAAACATGTTGGTATTGTCATAAAACAAGCATGGAACATCGGAAATTATAGATACGTTGGAGACGTATCAGCATCCCTAAGCTTAGTTCCTACTCGTCCTCGAGTAGGTAAACGATAAAAGATAATTTCGAGGTGACATGCTACCAACGTAATCTTAATCATACCATTGTAAAGCATATGAGATGAATGCAGCGATTCGAAACAATGTAAATGCAATGAGTAAACAAGTGAATCATATAGCAAAGACTTTTCATGAATAGTACTTTCGAGACAAGCATCAATAAGTCTTGCATAAGAGTTACTCATAAAGCAATAAATTCATAGTAGAGACATTGAAGCAACACAATGGAAGATTAAGTTTCAACGGTTGCTTTCAACTTGTAACATGTATATCTCATGGATAGTTGTCAATGCAAAGCAATATAACAAATGCAATAAGCAAGTATATAAGGATCAATGCACAGTTCACACAAATGTTTGCTTCTTGAGGTGGAGAAAGATAGGTGAACTGACTCAACAATAAAAGTAAAAGAATGGTCCTTCAAAGAGGAAAGCATCGATTGCTATATTTGTGCTAGAGCTTTTATTTTGAAAACATGAAACAATTTTGTCAACGGTAGTAATAAAGCATATGTATCATGTAAATTATATCTTACAAGTTGCAAGCCTCATGCATAGTATACTAATAGTGCCCGCACCTTGTCCTAATTAGCTTGGACTACCGGATCATCACAATGCACATGTTTTAACCAAGTGTCACAAAGGGGTACCTCTATGCCGCCCGTACAAAGGTCTAAGGAGAAAGCTCGCATTGGATTTCTCGCTATTGATTATTCTCAACTTAGACATCCATACCGGGACAACATAGACAACGAGATAATGGACTCCTCTTTTATGCATAAGCATGTAACAACAATTAATAATTTTCTCATATGAGATTGAGGATATATGTCCAAAACTGAAACTTCCACCATGGATCATGGCTTTAGTTAGCGGCCCAATGTTCTTCTCTAACAATATGCATGCTTAACCATAGGGTAGTAGATCTCTCTTACTTCAGACAAGACGGACATGCATAGCAACTCACATGAAATTCAACAATGAATAGTTGATGGCGTCCCCGATGAACATGGTTATCGCACAACAAGCAACTTAATAAGAGATAAAGTGCATAATTACATATTCAATACCACAATAGTTTTTAAGCTATTTGTCCCATGAGCTATATATTGCAAAGGTGAATGATGGAATTTTAAAGGTAGCACTCAAGCAATTTACTTTGGAATGGCGGAAAATACCATGTAGTAGGTAGGTATGGTGGACACAAATGGCATAGTGTTGTTTGGCTCAAGGATTTGGATGCATGAGAAGTATTCCCTCTCGATACAAGGTTTAGGCTAGCAAGGTTGTTTGAAGCAAACACAAGCACGAACTAGTACAGCAAAACTCACATAAAAGACATATTACAAGCATTATAAAACTATACATCGTCTTCCTTGTTGTTCAAACATCTTACTAGAAAATATCTAGACTCTAGAGAAACCACTCATGCAAACCCAAATTTTAACAAGCTCTATGTATTTCCTCACTAATGGGTGCAAGGTATACGATGCAAGAGCTTAAACAAGAGCACAACAATTGCCAAGTATCACATTATTCAAGACATCACACCAATTTCTACATGTAGCATTTTCCAATTCCAACCATATAATAATTTAACGAAGCAGTTTCAACCTTCGCCATGAATATTATGAGCTAAGAACACATGTGTTCATACGAACCAGCGGAGCGTGTCTCTCTCCCACACAAGCATTTATTCAAACACAAACAAAAACAAAAGCATACAGACGCTCCAAGTAAAGCACATAAGATGTGACCGAATAAAAATATAGTTTCAAGAGAAGGAACCTGATAATTTGTCGATGAAGAAGGGGATGCCTTGGGCATCCCCAAGCTTAGACGCTTGAGTCTTCTTGAAATATGCAGGGATGAACTACCGGGGCATCCCCAAGCTTAGAGCTTTCACTCTTCTTGATCATAGTATATCATCCTCCTTTCTTGACCCTTGAAAACTTCCTCCACATCAAACTCGAAACAACTCATTAGAGGGTTAGTGCACAATAAAAATTAACATATTCAGAGGTGACACAATCATTCTTAACACTTCTGGACATTGCATAATGCTACTGGACATTAGTGGATCAAAGAAATTCATCCAACATAGCAAAAGAGGCAATGCGAAATAAAAGGCAGAATCTGTCAAAACAGAACAGTTCGTATTGACGAATTTTAAAATGGCACCAGACTTGCTCAAATGAAAATGCTCAAATTGAATGAAAGTTGCGTACATATCTGAGGATCATGCACGTAAATTGGCTTAATTTTCTGAGCTACCTACAGGGAGGTGGACCCAGATTCGTGACAGCAAAGAAATCTGGAACTGCGCAGTAATCCAAATCTAGTACTTACTTTTCTATCAACGGCTTTACTTGGCACAACAAAACACAAAACTAAGATAAGGAGAGGTTGCTACAGTAGTAAACAACTTCCAAGACACAAATATAAAACAAAGTACTGTAGCAAAATAACACATGGGTTATCTCCCAAGAAGTTCTTTCTTTATAGCCATTAAGATGGGCTCAGTAGTTTTAATAATCCATTCGCGGGAAATAGTATTTGAAGCAAAAGAGAGCTTCAAGAGGCAAATTCAAAACAAATTTAAGTCTAACATGCTTCCTATGAAGAGGAATCTTGTACACAAATGAATTCATGAAGAACAAAGTGACAAGCATAAGAGGATAAAACACGAGTAACTTCAAGATTCTCAACATAAAGAGGGGAAACTTAATATTATTAAGATGCATATAACCATATTTCCCTCTCTCATAATAACTTTCAGTAGCATCATTGATGAAATCCACAATATACCCATCACTTAAAACATTCTTATCATGGTTCATATGCATAGAAGTATCATTAATTTTGGCATAAGAAGAGTTATTCTCATTATTAGTAATTGGAGCAAGATTATTATCAAGAATTTGAACATGGTAAACAAGTTGCATATTAAAAGAATTGTTTTTGGTAATCCAATCATGACTATGACAAGTTTCATAAGGATAATTATAACCTATATCATAGCATTCTTTATAATAATCATCAAAGATCGGAGGCACAGTTGTCATCATAAGAAATAGAATAGTTATCTTTCACAGTCGGTTTATCTATAACCATACCATCATTGTTATTAGAAGGAGATGTATCAAACACATAATGATCAGTAGCAAAAGGATTTTCAAACACCTCTTCCCCAAGCTTACAGCTTTCTATATTATTATGGGAGGAAGCATGGATAGCACTCGACACTATGGCAATTATTATCATCATTTTCAGAATTAGTTTCCCGGAGATTTGCAATATCAAAAGTAGTGTGTTCATTCAAATCATGATTGCTAATGTATGTAAAGGGCATAGGAAGATCATCGTATTCAGATTCATTATCACAATAATCATTAGGAGCAACATACTTACGGTTACCTAGCGTTATCTCATTCACACGGGGATACGCCGTTACCTCTTTCTTTTTATTCTCCTTCTTCTTCTTCTTCTTCTTCTTCGTTCCCTTCTTCTTCTTCTTCTCTTCCTTCTCCTCGTTCCCTTCTTTAGGAGGAAGAGGCTTGAAGGGTGGCTCGTCCGCATAACCTGATTTACTTTCAGAAACAATAGAAGAAACTTGGGAGGATCCCTCCTTTTCATTAATTAGTTGAAAACACACAACGGTCCTATCATATTTTGGCAAGGTGTCATCTTCTAAAATATTTTGTATGTAAGTATTTGTATGGCTATTATCAATGCAATAAGAAAAACACCCATGCAGGACATCATCAATATCAAGATCACTCATATGTAACAAAGAGATTTTTCTCGACAGTTCTTCACACCCCAAAAATAAAGTAAGTTCATCATGCTCGATTAGGAGTAATTTCATCATCACAATACAAATTTGCAGCACTCATTGGGTTCAAATTATCATTGGGGGAGCATTGAAAATTAAAATGACCCACTTCATGGCAAACTTCACAAATAAAAGGATAGAGGGCACAAACTTTTTTACCAAGATCATCTAGAGCCCTAAACCACTTTCTAGTTTTTTCATTAATATGATGGATGCAATATTCATCTTTGACTTGATTAATTCCGCAAGGCCTATGCATTCCACAAAAATTAACATGCTTATAAGAAATAGCATTTTTAGGAGTTTGAGCATGCTTATTGCAATAATTAACAACAATTTCATTCTTCATGCAAGCCTCTTTAAAAGGTTCATGATACTTATCAAAATTATTTTTAGGCAATTCAAAATGAGAAGCAAAGGCTTTATAAAGATTTGCAGCAACTTGAGAGTCAAGACCATAAGTAGCACTCATATTTCGAAATTTATCGGTATCCATAAAAGCTTCAATGCATTCATAATCATAATTTATACCTGACTCTTTACCTTTGTCGTTCTCCCATCCTTCAGCGTTGTCCTCAATCCGATCAAGAAGATCCCACCTAGCTTCAACCTCTTTGCTTGTGAAAGATCCTTCCGAACACGCGTCCAGATAGTCCTTGTGTTGTCCTGAAAGCCTCGCATAAAAATTATTAACAATAACATTACGGGGGAGCTCATGAATCGGACATTTGAGCATTAGTGACTTCAATCTCCCCCACGCTTGAGAAATACTCTCTCCATCACGAGGATAAAAGTTATAAATATAATTCCTATCAATATGCACTTCACGAGGAGGATAAAATTTAGAATAAAAGAGAGATGCAATTTCCTCCCAACCAAGAGAATGTCTATTCTCCAACAATTTATACCAATGTGCCGCTTTACCAGACAGATGAAACGGAGAATAGCTTCTTCTTCACTTCATCCATAGAGATACCTGCACACTTGAATAACCCGCATAATTCGTGCAAAAACAGTAGAATGATCTCTAGGATGGACAGCTTCCATCCCCTTTATAGTGGTTGTCCATAACACGTTCAATAATTTTCATAGGTATTTTATACCGAATACTTTCAGCAGTGGATTCAAAATATCGAAGCATCATTAGAGTTATCGCATATGGGAGATAAAGCATTATCGTAACAAATTTTCTCCCCTAAAGATGGGAAGCTAAAAAGATCACAAAAACTAGCTTCCCCAAGCTTAGACTTCTCCATAGCATTAGCAGTAATTGCATTCATACTAATAACATCACTACTAGCATGCAAATAAGGTTCCATAGGTTTTTTAATTTTTGCATCAAACAATTCTAAATCAGGAAAAAGACTAAAAAGCTCACCAATTTTTTTGTTGTTTTCCATTATGCCTAACTAGTGTAAACAAGAAACAAAAAGATGCAATTGCAGGATCTAAAGGAAATAGCTTCGAGCACAAACACAATGGCGCCAGAAAAGTACTTTACCTGGAACCAAAGTATGAGTGCCTTTTACCTTTCCTCCCAAGCAACGGCGCCGTAAAAGTGCTTGATGTCTACGTTCCCCCTCCTTTCCCGTAGACGGTGTTGGGCCTCCAAGAGCGAGAGGTTTGTAGAACAGCAAGCAAGTTTTCCCTTAAGTGGATCACCCAAGGTTTATCGAACTCGGGGAGGAAGAGGTCAAAGATATCCCTCTCATGCAACCCCGCAACCACAAAGCAAGAAGTCTCTTGTGTCCCCAACACACCTAATAGGTGCACTAGTTCGGCGAAGAGATAGTGAAATACAGGTGGTATGAATATATATGAGCAAGAGCAACGGTGCCGAAAAATAGCTTGTCAGGCGTGTAGTTGATGGTGGTAGTATTGCAGCAGTAGTAACACAAGAAAACAAGAAACAAGCAAGTAGTAACGCAGTATTTAGGAACAAGGCCTAGGGATTACACTTTCACTAGTGGACACTCTCAACATTGATCACATAACGGAATAGATAAATGCATACTCTACACTTTTGTTGGATGATGAACACATTGCGTAGGATTACACGAACCCTCAATGCCGGAGTTAACAAGCTCCACAATACTGTTCATGTTTTAGTAACCTTATAGTGTAAGATAGATCAAAAGACTAAACCAAGTACTAACATAGCATGCACACTGTCACCTTCATGCATATGTAGGAGGAATAGATCACATCAATATTATCATAGCAATAGTTAACTTCGCAATCTACAAGAGATCATGATCATAGCATAAACCAAGTACTAACACGGTGCACACACTCGTCACCTTTACACACGTGCAGGAGGAATAGAACTACTTTAATAACTTTGCTAGAGTAGCACATAGATAAATTGTGATACAAACTCATATGAATCTCAATCATGTAAAGCAGCTCATGAGATTATTGTATTGAGGTACATGGGAGAGAGATGAACCACATAGCTACAGCGAAGCCCTCAGCCTCGGGGGTGGATTACTCCCTCCTCATCATGGAGGCAGCGATGGCGGTGAAGATGGCGGTGAAGACGGCTCCGGGGGCAATTCCCCGTCCCGGCAGGGTGCCGGAACAGCGACTTCTGTCCCCCGAATTGGAGTTTCGCGATGGCGGCGGCGCCCCTGGAGTCTTTCTGGAGTTTCGTCAATTGGTACTGCGTTTTTAGGTCGAAAGGGCTTTTATAGGCGAAGAGGCGGCGCAGGGGGGCACCTGGGGCGCCACACCCTAGGCCGGCGCGGCCTAGGCCCGGCCCGCGCCGCCATGTGGTGTGGTGGCCCCCCGGCCCCTCTCCGACTCTTCTTCGGTGTTCCGGACGCTTCCGGGAAAAATAGGAGGTTTGGCGTTGATTTCGTCCAATTCCGAGAATATTGCCCGAACAGCCTTTCTCGGAACCAAAAACAGCAGAAAACGAGAACCGGCACCGTGGCATCTTGTTAATAGGTTAGTTCCGGAAAATGCATGAAAATGATATAAAGTGTGAACAAAACATGTTGGTATTGTCATAAAACAAGCATGGAACATCGGAAATTATAGATACGTTGGAGACGTATCACCCGGCTAAACAAAGACATAGTCACCCTTCATGCGATGGCGGCATTGGTAAAGAGAAAAAAAAACGAGATTGCTACCGCGATTGAACAACATGCTCTTGATCGTCTCCATATTGCTATTGAAAGCTTGAGCTGTAAGTGTATGTCCACCTTTCGATTTGTATTGAAACTTGAATACCCCTTGACTGATTTTTGCTTCTCAACAGTCGTGGCTTCTGATTCGACTGAAGAAAACAAAAGGATCCACGAAAAGATCGAGGCGATGACCAATGTTGTGCACCCGAAGCATGAATTGTAGTCCCATCGACCGAAGGCTGTTGTCATGGCCAAATTTGAGCATCGACCAGAGAAGGTGCATTATTACTTTGACAAGTATCATGCTCATCTCTCGGTGGTATGGAGGACCTTGTTTCCTTTAGACCAAGCACCCGAGACTTTATCTGCTCTGTTTACCCGATTCAAGACTCTAGAGAGGATTCGACTATTGGTGCGGAAGGAACTCCTGGCCGGCGCCGAACTTGCTCTTGCTTCAGTTTTAGCATGTCACCCGACCTTAGATTTGGAGGCCATAGCGAATACCAGTAGGAGATTAGACCAATATTATGACATTGCCAGAAATCCCGCATATGTTATCATCTCTCGGATGGAAACAGACATTGAGAGGGATCTGAAGGCCCGAGAAGACCAAGGAAACCTGACATAAAGTTATGCGCACATATATATGTAATGACCTTGTATTTACAAGGGGTAATCCCGTATGTAACTTAACGTGTGTTTTATACACCGTGTACTTTTGGTGAATTTGCTAATTCAATTAATAATTCTTTGTCGAGGGCGGCTGAGTGATCAAGTCAGCCTGCTCACCCGATGACTCCATTGTAATTGCAAGTTTATTGCGGAGTTGATGTACGTAAGTTCTGTAAGAGCGACACCCATCGATTAAACGAGGGATTTAGGCGCTTGGCTTCGTTACATGGTGCACCAGTTTGAGCCTTGTTTGTAATAGTATGCCCATCGACTGCATCACTCGCGTATTTTCTCGACGCTTGATGGATTGTTTGCGTATCAGGAACCAGCGCTCCCGATGGGAGTATTGGTTAGTGATATTGTAAGGACGTCTTTTTGGCCAAAGCTCCCGATGGGAGTAAGAGCCAATAACGTTGGGTTCGAACAGTTGTTCGAGTAGTAATGCCTGAAACAATAGGGGTGGAAACCCAATCAGAAATTTTATTCATAATATAAGACAAGCTGAGGAGCTGCCATATAACAAGTAGAGGATAGTTGTATCCTATGCGTAGAATCGTCGCAAATGTAAGACATTCCAGGGATTTTCAACGGCTTCACCCGATGCTGGATTCTTGAGTCGATAAGCTCCCCCTGGTATCACTTTAGTGATGATGAACAGTCCTTCCCATGGAGATTCGAGCTTCAGAGGTCTTTCTTGTTTTAGTCACAGTACCATATCTCCAACGCTCAAGCTTCGACTGCATACTCGTCGACTGTGGTAGTTTCTTAACGCCTGCTGATACACTGTTGTTCTTGCCAAGGCGATGTCCCGAGCTTCGTCAAGGAGGTCCATGACATCTTGCAACGCTTTGTTGGAAGTTGCTTCCGTATACGCAGTTACCCGAGGGGCTTCGAATCAAACGTCGGCTGGCAAAACTGCTTCGGCTCCGTAGACCAAAAAGAATGGAGTATATTGAGTCGATATGTTGGGTGTAGTACGCAAACTCCAGAGTACAGATGACAATTCTTCGACCCAAGCTCCAGCTGCACCCGTGAGGCGCTTTTTGAGGCCATCTCATATTAGGCCATTGATCCTTTCGACTTGACCATTGGTTTGAGAATGTGCCACTGAGGCAAATTTTAGTCTGATACCACCGTCGTCGCAAAATTTCCAGAACTTTTTGGAGTCAAAGTTACTTCCATTGTCTGTAACGATGCTGTGAGGCATGCCGAAGCGACAAGTTATTCCCTTGAAGAACTGGACGGCGGTTTCGGCTTTTTGATTTCTGATAGGTACGGCCTCGATCCATTTGGTAAACTTGTTGACTGCAACCAGTAGATACGTATGACCCCCAGGCGATGATCTTGGCAGTGGTCCAACTTGGTCAAGTCCCCATTGCGCGAAGGGCCAAGCGAGAGGTATGGTCATCAGATCTGTTGTAGGAGCGTGCGGTTTTGGTGCAAAACGCTGACAAGGGTCGCACTTCCATACCAGGTCTCGAGCATCCGAAGCTGCCGTCGGCCAGTAAAATCCTACTCTAAAAGCTTCTGCCACAAGGGCCCTACAGCCTGCATGGTGACCACAAGTTCCTTCATGTATCTCGCGCAGCAGAGCCTTTCCATCGTCGATGGCAATGCACCTTTGAAAGATACCAGAGATACTATGCTTGTAGAGTTCTCCGTTTACTATGGTGAAGGCTTTTGATCGTCTCACAATTCGCCTGGCTTCCACTGGATCTTCTGGTAATCGCTGATCTATTAGGTATGCTAAGAAAGGCTTGGTCCACAGTGGTTCGAGGAGGAGGACATGCTCTGTCAATTGTGATGGAGATCCTTCGGCAGTTTGCTGCAGTCTTGCTTCTGAATCGTCAGCCAATAATTTTGGAGGTGCCAATGCTTTCTCCTTGATCGATAGCTGAGCAATAACTTCGTAAAATACTCCGTCTGGAATAGGGGAGCACATGGATCCAATGTTTTCCAGGGCATCTGCTTCCTCATTGCTGACTCTGCCGATGTGTTTGAGTTCGCACCCTTCAAATTTGGCTTCCATATTCTGGTATAATTGACGGTAGGCAATCATATTATTGTTGACTGCGTCGCATAAATTCATCGACTGCTGCACCACCAGATTCGAATCTCCGTAAATTTCCAGGCGTGTTGCTCCACATGCTTTTGCCATCCTCATTCCATGCAATAGTGCCTCATATTCTGCTTCATTATTTGTCGGCAGGGGGAAGTTCATGCGTAAGATATACTTCATCTTGTCTCCTTATGGTGATATCAATATAACTCCTGCGCCTGCACCTGTACTCCGCTTCGATCCATCAAAGTACATCGTCCATGAACCAGACATGTCGGGTGCTGCTGAAGTTTGCGACTGAATCCAGTCTGCCACGAAATCTGGGAGGACTTGAGACTTGATTGCCATTCGATTGATGTAGGTTATGTCGTGTGGTGCTATCTCGATGGCCCATTGAGATACTCGATCCGTAGCTTCTAGGTTGGTAAGTATATTCTTCAATGGTGCTTCGCTTACCACAATAATCGGGTGCTCCATGAAATAATGGCGTAGCTTACGAGTTGTTCTCCATACCACATATGCCAACTTCTGGTGATGAGGATATCTTTGTTTCGCTGGTGTGAGTACTTTGCTGAGGTAGTAAACGGGTCGTTGCACACCGTGAACTCTTCCTGCCTCCTCTCGTTCAACAACTAAGACGTTGTTGAAGACTTGCACCGTTGCTGCTATATACATGAGCAATGTTTCCTTTTCTCATGGAGTTACGAGTACTAGAGATGTCGATAAGATCTTCTTTAAGTTATCGAAATATTCCTGCGCCTCGTTTGTCCACTCGAACTTTTTTGACTTCTTCATCAAGTTATAGAAGGGCAAGGCTTTCTCTCCTAGCTTGGCGATGAATCTGCTGAGCGCTGCTAGCCGTCCTGCCAATTGCCGCACTTGGTGCAAATTCTTTGGTGGCTCCATATCGAGAATAGCTTTGATCTTCAAAGGGTTGGCCTCTATCCCTCTGGCTGAGATGAAGTACCCGAGTACTTGTCCTCCCGGCACCCCGAAGAAACATTTCTTCGGGTTTAGCTTGATTTTGTACCTGTCGAGATTGTCGAAGGTTTCTCGCAGATTGTCGATAAGAGTGGCAGCGTGCTTGGTCTTGACCACGATATCATCGATGTAGAATTTGATATTCCTTCCGATCTATTCTCCAAGACAGGCTTGCATACACCGCTGATAAGTTGCTCCTGCATTTTTCAACCCGAAAGTCATAACGTTATAACAGAAAATGCCGTGCGGGGTGATGAACACTGTTAACTCTTGGTCCTCTTTGTTGAGCTTGATCTGGTTATACCCAGAGTACGCATCGAGAAAAGAGAGACGATCACATCCTGCTGTAGAATCGACTATCTGGTCAATACGAGGCAACGGAAAGTGGTCCTTAGGGCAATGCTTATTGAGACTTGTGTAATCGATACACATGCGAAGAGTTGTTGTATCTTTCTTTGGCACCATGACTGGATTGGCTACCCACTCGGCTTCTTTAATCTCCCGAATGAATCCAGCCTTGCGGAGCCGACTAATTTATTCCCCGATTGCTTTTCTCTTCGGCTCTGAAAACCGGCGCATCGTCTACTGTACAGGTTTGTCTTTTGGGTCAACATTGAGGGCGTGCTCAGCGAGTTCTCTGGGAATACCTGGCATGTCGGATGGTTCCCATGCCAATATTTCCTAGCGCTCACGGAGGAACTCGATGAGCGCGCTTTCCTATGCGACAACAAGATCTGCCGAAGTATTGACTGTCTTTTTTGGGTCAGAGGGATGCACTTGCTGTTTCTTTGTTTCCTTTGCGACGTCAAATTCATCAGATCTTGCACTCCGATTATCGGCTGGTGGCTTTGTGTGGTCTGTAATGGCATCGAGTGCGTTGAGCTCTTCCTTAACCCCGAACTTTGAGGCGATCTTCTGGAAATCCCTGTCAGAGCTGTCTGAACGGGAAAATCTTCTGTGGATGGTTATTGTTGTCCCATTATTGCCTGCATCTTCAACTTCAGGTACGCGTAATGAGGTACTACCATGAATTTAGCAAACGCTAGTCTGCCGAGGATGGCGTGATATTGAGATTCCCAATCAACCACTTCAAATTCAATTTTCTCCTTTATGAAGTTGCTAGGTGTGCCGAAAACTACATCCAGTGATATTTTACCAAGGGGTAAGCGGGTCGGTCGGGATGATGCCGTGGAATCCTGTGTCATACTCCCTTAGCATGTCAACTGTTAGGCCCATTGCTTTTATTGTGCTGGCGAACAACAGATTCAGATCGCTCCCTCCATCCATGAATACCTTGCTCATGTTGTATCCTCCAATCTGCGCTTCAAGGACCATGGCAGCGTGACCAGGCCTTGGAACGGCCTTCGGGTGATCCGCCTTGCTGAAGGATATACTTTGGTCTGACCAGTCGATATATTTGGGTGCGTCGACCATAGCGACTTATGCATACTTCACTTCTCGTGAAAACTTCTTGACTTCTCTCTTTGAAAAACTGGTCTTATGGATCATGTTAACCTGTCCGCGGGACTCCGTAAATACTTCGGCTGGCACGTACTTGTCTCCTCCTTCTGGTATGTATGGTTCTGGTGGATAATCGTAGGGTGCCGCTCTTCTTTCCATCGAGTAAGCCCTTGTTGCGGCTTCGGCCCTAAGATCGTCGCAGAACTGCCGAATTTCGAGGAACTGCCGACAGTTTTTGAGCTGGTGACTGGATTTTACGAGGTTATCTTTTGGGTCGATGTAAGAATGTAGATAACACAGTGCTTCAAGTTGCTCCGTAGCCGATAGGTAGGGTGTACGAAGACGATTCTTGCTCGGCTGCATGTTGCGATATCCTCGTTCATACTGTTGGGGGCGAATCACGATCTGCTCCTCTTCTTCGCGGCGTGAGTCCCTTCGTCTTTTCCTTTGCTCCTCTATGGCGCCGAAGCTGCTTCAGCTGCCCTCTCCCGTACTCCTAGGCAGGACTGCCAAGGCTGCTACTGGCGTGGTATCACCTGGAGCCGACGTTCTTGGACTTGACGCGTTTGAACTAGGGAGGCGAAGAAACCCTCTGGAATCGATGATGAAGTGAACACCACCGAAAGTAGTATCCATGTTGTCGCACGACTCTGTGGAGATCGGATGCGATGCCTCGGCGTGTGACACGAACTTGAAGGATCCGCGGCGGACAGAATCTCTTGGATCTGATGGCGTTGGTGACTCCAGCACGAACGCCGCAGACGTAACTGGAACTGTCGATGACATGCCTTGTGCCGACATGGTTCCTGATGCGTGTAGTTGACACGTCCGTTGGGAACCCCAAGAGGAAGGTGTGATGCGCACAGCGGCAAGTTTCCCTCAGTAAGAAACCAAGGTTTAATCGAACCAGTAGGAGTCAAGAAGCACGTTGAAGGTTGATGGCGGCGGGATGTAGTGCGGCGCAACACCGGAGATTCCGGCGCCAACGTGGAACCCGCACAACACAACCAAAGTACTTTGCCCCAACGAAACAATGAGGTTGTCAATCTCACCGGCTTGCTGTAACAAAGGATTAACCGTATTGTGTGGAAGATGATTGTTTGCGAGAAAACGATAGAACAAGTATTGCGATAGATTGTATTTCAAGTATAGAGAATTGGACCGGGGTCCACAGTTCACTAGAGGTGTCTCTCCCATAAGATAAACAACATGTTGGGTGAACAAATTACAGTTGGGCAATTGACAAATAAAGAGGGCATGACCATGCACATACATATTATGATGAGTATAGTGAGATTTAATTGGGCATTACGACAAAGTACATAGACCGCCATCCAACATGCATCTATGCCTAAAAAGTCCACCTTCAGGTTATCATCCGAACCCCCTCCAGTATTAAGTTGCTAACAACAGACAATTGCATTAAGTATTGCGCGTAATGTAATTAGTGACTACATCCTTGAACATAGCACCAATGTTTTATCCCTAGTGGCAACAACACATCCATAACCTTAGAGGTTCTTGTCACCCCTCCGCATTCACGGAGACATGAACCCACTATCGAGCATAAATACTCCCTCTTGGAGTTACTAGCATCAACTTGGCCAGAGCATCTACTAATAACGGAGAGCATGCAAGATCATAAACAACACATAGACATGAATTGATAATCAACATAACAAGTATTCTCTATTCATCGGATCCCAACAAACGCAACATATAGAATTACGGATAGATGATCTTGATCATGTTAGGCAGCTCACAAGATCCGACAATGAAGCACAATGGGGAGAAGACAACCATCTAGCTACCGCTATGGACCCATAGTCCAGGGGTAGACTACTCACACATCACTCCGGAGGCGACCATGGCGGCGTAGAGTCCTCCGGGAGATGAATCCCCTCTCCGGCAGGGTGCCGGAGGCGATCTCCTGGATCCCCCGAGATGGGATCGGTGGCGGCGGCGTCTCTGGAAGGTTTTCCGTATCGTGGCTCTCGGTACTGGGGACGGAGGCTTTAAGTAGGCGGAAGGGCAGGTCAGGAGGCGGCACGAGGGCCCCACACCACAGGGCCGCGCCGCCCTAGGGTGTGGCCACCTCGTGGCCCCACTTCGTCTCCTCTTCGGACTTCTGGAAGCTTCGTGGCAAAATAGGACCCTGGGCGTTGATTTCGTCCAATTCTGAGAATATTTCGTTACTAGGATTTCTGAAACCGAAAACAGCAGTAAAACAAGAATCGGCACTTCGGCATCTTGTTAATAGGTTAGTTCCGTAAAATGCACGAATATGACATAAAGTGTGCATAAAACATGTAGATAACATCAATAATGTGGCATGGAACATAAGAAATTATCGATACGTCGGAGACGTATCAGCATCCCCAAGCTTAGTTCCGCTCGTCCCGAGCAGGTAAAACGATAACACAGATAATTTCTGAAGTGACATGCCATCATAACCTTGATCATACTATTTGTAAAGCATATGTAGTGAATGCAGCGATCAAAACAATGTATATGACATGAGTAAACAAGTGAATCATAAAGCAAAGACTTTTCATGAATAGCACTTCAAGACAAGCATCAATAAGTCTTGCATAAGAGTTAACTCATAAAGCAATAATTCAAAGTAAAGGTATTGAAGCAACACAAAGGAAGATTAAGTTTCAGCGGTTGCTTTCAACTTGTAACATGTATATCTCATGGATATTGTCAACATAGAGTAATATAATAAGTGCAATAAGCAAATATGTAGGAATCAATGCACAGTTCACACAAGTGTTTGCTTCTTGAGGTGGAGAGAAATAGGTGAACTGACTCAACAATGAAAGTAAAAGAATGGTCCTCCATAGAGGAAAAGCATCGATTGCTATATTTGTGCTAGAGCTTTGATTTTGAAAACATGAAACAATTTTGTCAACGGTAGTAATAAAGCATATGTATCATGTAAATTATATCTTACAAGTTGCAAGCCTCATGCATAGTATACTAATAGTGCCCGCACCTTGTCCTAATTAGCTTGGACTACCGGATCATCACAATGCACATGTTTTAACCAAGTGTCACAAAGGGGTACCTCTATGCCGCTCGTACAAAGGTCTAAGGAGAAAGCTCGCATTGGATTTCTCGCTATTGATTATTCTCAACTTAGACATCCATACCGGGACAACATAGACAACAGATAATGGACTCCTCTTTTATGCATAAGCATGTAACAATAATTAATAATTTTCTCATATGAGATTGAGGATATTTGTCCAAAACTGAAACTTCCACCATGGATCATGGCTTTAGTTAGCGGCCCAATGTTCTTCTCTAACAATATGCATGCTTAACCATAAGGTGGTAGATCGCTCTTACTTCGGACAAGACGAACATGCATAGCAACTCACATGAAATTCAACAAAGAGTAGTTGATGGCGTTCCCAGTGAACATGGTTATCGCACAACAAGCAACTTAATAAGAGATAAAGTGCATAATTACATATTCAATACCACAATAGTTTTTAAGCTATTTGTCCCATGAGCTATATATTGCAAAGGTGAATGATGGAATTTTAAAGGTAGCACTCAAGCAATTTACTTTGGAATGGCGGAAAATACCATGTAGTAGGTAGGTATGGTGGACACAAATGGCATAGTGGTTGGCTCAAGTATTTTGGATGCATGAGAAGTATTCCCTCTCGATACAAGGTTTAGGCTAGCAAGGCTTATTTGAAACAAACACAAGGATGAACCGGTGCAGCAAAACTCACATAAAAGACATATTGAAAATATTATAAGACTCTACACCGTCTTCCTTGTTGTTCAAACTCAATACTAGAAATTATCTAGACCTTAGAGAAACCAAATATGCAAACCAAATTTTAGCATGCTCTATGTATTTCTTCATTAATGGGTGCAAAGCATATGATGCAAGAGCTTAAACATGAGCACAACAATTGCCAAGTATCACATTACCCAAGACATTTATAGCAATTACTACATGTATCATTTTCCAATTCCAACCATATAACAATTTAACGAAGGAGAAACTTCGCCATGAATACTATGAGTAGAAACTAAGGACATACTTGTCCATATGCTACAGCGGAGCGTGTCTCTCTCCCATAAAGTGAATGCTAGGATCCATTTTATTCAAACAAAAACAAAAACAAACCGACGCTCCAAGCAAAGCACATAAGATGTGATGGAATAAAAATATAGTTTCAGGGGAGGAACCTGATAATGTTGTCGATGAAGAAGGGGATGCCTTGGGCATCCCCAAGCTTAGACGCTTGAGTCTTCTTAGTATATGCAGGGGTGAACCACCGGGGCATCCCCAAGCTTAGAGCTTTCACTCTCCTTGATCATGTTGCATCATACTCCTCTCTTGATCCTTGAAAACTTCCTCCACACCAAACTTAGAACAACTCATTAGAGGGTTAGTGACAATAAAAATTAACATGTTCAGAGGTGACACAATCATTCTTAACACTTCTGGCAGACCCTCTCCTGACCCTTATATAGGGGCCATGTCTCAAGAGATCTGTCCAGGTACGACTAGGTTACAAAAGATCATAGTTCTAGACTTTCCTTGTATTCTTCTTTTCTTCGTCTTGTTCTTCATGGAACCTTCTTCAGCACAGACGTAGTGGCTCACCTTGCCATCGGGTGTCTTCATGGGCCTCCAGTTGGGCCGTACATGATAGGGCAATATCAGTTACCCGAAGGGTAATGCCCACGTCAGCAAAGGTGGCCGATCTTTTGATGAGACGAGGATAAATCGATTTGTTGGTGGAGTTCGTGCTTGACGATCCGACTGCACGTGTAAAGCTTGTGCGCCAATGCAATCACTAGGACAATCTCTGGGAGTTACTGATCTTGCGGATGCACGATCAGCCTGACTAGCGAGGGTCTTAATTCCTACCTGAAATTTAGAACAAGTAAGAACTAATGATGCAATCAGAATATTGCGGATGAAAGATGAAAGTTTATTGAATATGGTGGGATTCTGAATAGTCGGTCTTGTTCTAGGCGTTAGCCTCAAAATAAGTACACGAGAGTTGCAGCAATGGCTAACTTTTAGTCTAATCAAAATCTGAGTCTAAACGTGATGGCTATGGGGGTATTTAAAGGAGAAAAAGGTGGGGTTTCGGGCAGCCATACATATGGTGTCCGAACCAAACCCTAGAAGGCCTTTCCCCCTTCAATACGGACTCTAAAAAATGGTTGACTTAATTCCTGCGAAAATGATATGGGCCTGGTGAAGGAGATATGCCCTAGAGGCAATAATAAAGTGGTTATTATTTATATCTTTATGTTTATGATAAATGTTTATATATCATGCTAGAATTGTATTAACCGAAACATTAGTACATGTGTGATATGTAGACAAACAAGAAGTCCCTAGTATGCCTCTTAAACTAGCTTGTTGATTAATGGATGATTAGTTTCATAATCATGAACATTGGATGTTATTAATAACAAGGTTATGTCATTGTGTGAATGATGTAATGGACACACCCAATTAAGCGTAGCATAAGATCTCGTCATTAAGTTATTTGCTATAAGCTTTCGATACATAGTTACCTAGTCCTTATGACCATGAGATCATGTAAATCACTTATACCGGAAAGGTACTTTGATTACATCAAACACCACTGCGTAAATGGGTGGCTATAAAGGTGGGATTAAGTATCCGGAAAGTATGAGTTGAGGCATATGGATCAACGAGTGGGATTTGTCCATCCCGATGACGGATAGATATACTCCGGGCCCTCTCGGTGGAATGTCGTCTAATGTCTTGCAAGCATATGAATGAGTTCATAAGAGACCACATACCACGGTACGAGTAAAGAGTACTTGTCGAGGAGACGAGGTTGAACAAGGTATAGAGTGATACCGAAGATCAAACCTCGGACAAGTAAAATATCGCGAGACAAAGGGAATTGGTAATATATGTGAATGGTTCATTCGATCACTAAAGTCATCGTTGAATATGTGGGAGCCATTATGGATCTCCAGATCCCGCTATTGGTTATTGGTCGGAGTGAGTACTCAACCATGTCCACATAGTTCTCGAACCGTAGGGTGACACACTTAAAGTTGGATGTTGAAATGGTAGCACTTGAAATATGGAATGGAGTTCGAATATTTGTTCGGAGTCCCGGATGAGATCCCGGACATCACGAGGAGTTCCGGAATGGTCCGGAGAATAAGATTCATATATAGGATGTCATTTTATGTGAAATAAAATGTCGCGGAAGGTTCTATGGAAGGTTCTAGAAGGTTCTAGAAAAGTCCGGAAGAAACCACCAAGGAAGGTGGAGTCCACATGGGACTCCACCACCATGGCCGGCCAGCCCTAGATGGGGTGGAGTCCCAAGTGGACTCCACCATAGGGGGCCGGCCACCCCCCACATGGGAGGTGGAAATCCCACCCTTTGGGTGGGAGTCCTAGTTGGGCTAGGTTTCACCTCTTATGGAAGGTTTTGGTTTCGGGTCTTATTCGAAGACTTGGACACCAACACTTGGGATCCACCTATATAATGAGGGGCCAAGGGAGGGGGCCGGCCACCCCAAGACCACAAGCTGGCCGCCCCCATAGAGTGGCCGGCCACCCCTCCCAAACCCTAGCCAAGCTCCTCTCCTCCATATTGCCCGCATAGCTTAGCGAAGCTCCGCCGGACTTCTTCACCGCCACCGACACCACGCCGTCGTGCTGTCGGATTCAAGAGGAGCTACTACTTCCGCTGCCCGCTGGAACGGGGAGGTGGACGTCGTCTTCATCAACAACCGAACGTGTGACCGAGTACGGAGGTGCTGCCCGTTCGTGGCGCCGGAACCGATCGTGATCAAGATCTTCTACGCGCTTTTGCAAGCGGCAAGTGAACGTCTACCGCAGCAACAAGAGCCTCCTCTTGTAGGCTTTGGAATCTCTTCAAGGGTGAGACTCGATATCCCCTCGTTGCTACCGTCTTCTAGATTGCATCTTGGCTTGGATTGCGTGTTCGCGGTAGGAAAATTTTTGTTTTCTATGCAACGTTATCCTACGGTGGTATCGAGCCGTGTCTATGCATAGATGGTTGCACGAGTAGAACACAATGGTTTGTGGGCGTTGATGCTCTTGTTATCTTTAGTTTGAGTACTTTGCATCTTTGTGGCATAGTGGGATGAAGCGGCTCGGACTAACTTTACATGACCGCGTTCATGAGACTTGTTCCTCGTTCGACATGCAACTTGTATTGCATAAGAGGCTTTGCGGGTGTCTGTCTCTCCTACTATAGTGAAGATTCAATTTACTCTTCTATTGAAAACATTAGTATCAACGTTGTGGTTCATGTTCGTAGGTAGATTAGATCTCTATCGAAAACCCTAAACCACGTAAAATATGCAAACCAAATTAGAGACGTCTAACTTGTTTTTGCAGGGTTTGGTGATGTGATATGGCCATAATATGATGATGAATATGTATGAGATGATCATTATTGTATTGTGGCAACCGGCGGGAGCCTTATGGTTGTCTTTAAATTTCATGTTGAGTAGTATTTCAAAGTAGTTGTAATAGTTGCTACATGGAGGACAATCATGAAGACGGCGCCATTGACCTTGACGCTACGCCGACGATGATGGAGATCATGCCCGAAGATGATGGAGATCATATCCGTGCTTTGGAGATGAAGATCAAAGGCGCAAGAACAAAAGGGCCATATCATATCACATATGAACTGCATGTGATGTTAATCCTTTTTATGCATCTTATTTTGCTTAGATCGCGACGGTAGCATTATAAGATGATCCCTCACTAAAATCTCAAGATAATAAAGTGTTCATCCTTAGTAGCACCGTTACCAAGTCTTGTCGTTTCGAAGCACCTCGTGATGATCGGGTGTGATAGATTCAATAAGTACATATGACGGGTGCAAGACAGTTTTGCACATGCGGATACTAAGGTGGCCTTGACGAGCCTAGCATGTACAGACATGGTCTCGGAACACGTGATACCGAAAGGTAGAGCATGAATCATATGGTTGATATGATGAACACTTTGAGTGTTCGCCATTGAAATCACACCTTTTCTCGTGATGATCGGGTTTAGGTGCGGTGGATTTGGTTCGTGTGATCACTAAGACAATGCGAGGGATATTGTTTTGAGTGGGAGTTCACTTAGGTTTTTAATTATGTTGAATTAAAATTTGAACTCAATTTGTCATAAACTTAGTCTAAACTATTGCAAATATATGTTGTAGAGATGGCGTCCCCAATCAATTTTAATCGGTTCCTAGAGAAAGAGAAACTTAAGAGCAACGGTAGCAACTTCACCGACTGGTTCCGTCATGTGAGGATCTTCCTCTCCGGCGGAAATCTGCAATTTGTGCTTGATGCACCGCTAGGTGACCCTCCTGCAGAAGATGAATCCGATGAAGTAAAAGCTGTTTACGCGACTCGGAAAACTCGGTACTCTCAAGTTCGGTGTGCCATCCTGTGCGGTACTGGAATCCGATCTTCAAAAACGTTTTGAGCACCATGATCCTCATGAGTTGATGAATGAGCTGAAAGCTATATTCGAGACTCATGCGGCGGTGGAATGCTATGAAGCATCGAAACATTTCTTCGGCTGGTATGATGGAAGAAGGCAGCTCCGTTAGTGAGCACATGCTCGCCATGACCGGGCATGCGAAGAAACTCGGTGACTTGGGAATAGTGATTCCTAACAGATCGGGGATTAATCGTGTCCTTCAATCACTGCCACCAAGTTACAAGAACTTTGTGATGAACTACAATATGCGAGAACATGAACAAGGAGTTACCTGAACTCTTTGGCATGCTAAAAGCTGCTGAGATTGAGATCAAGAAAGAGCACCAAGTGTTGATGGTCAACAAGACCACCGGTTTCAAGAAACGAGGGCAAGTCTAAGGGAAAATTCAAGAAGGGTGGCAAGAAAGCTGCCACGCCTCCTATGAAACCTAAGAACGGCCCTAAGCCCGATGCTGAGTGCTATTATCGCAAGGAGAAGGGACACTGGAAGCGTAATTGCTCCAAGTATCCGGCTGATCCGAAGAGCGGCCTTGTCAAGAAGAAGAAAGAAGGTATATTTGATATACATGTTATAGATGTTCATTTCACTCGGTTCTCGTTCTAGTACCCGGGTATTTGATACTGGTTCGGTTGCTCATATTTGTAACTCGAAACAGGAACTAAAGAATAAACGACAACTGCTGAAAGATGAAGTGACGATGCGCGTTGGAAACGGATCCAAGGTCAATGTGATCGCAGATCGGCACACTTCCTCTACATCTACCTTCGGGATTAGTTTTAAGCCTAAATAATTGCTATTATGTACTGCGTTGAGCATGAACATTATATCCGGATCTTGTTTAATGCAAGACGGTTATTCATTCAAGTCTGAGAATAATGGTTGTTCTATTTTTATGAATAATATCTTTTATGGTCGAGCACCACAAAAGAATGGCTTATTTCTATTAGATCTCGATAGTAGTGATACACATATACATAACATTGATGCTAAGCGAATTAAACTTAATGATAATTCTACTTATATGTGGCACTTGTCGTCTTGGTCATATTGGAGTGAAACGCATGAAGAAACTCCATACCGATGGATTACTTGAATCACTTGACTTTGAGTCACTTGATAGATGCGAAGCATGTCTAATGGGAAAAATGACAAAGACTCCATTTTCCGGTATGATGGAGCGAGCTACCGACTTATTGGAAATCATACATACCGATGTATGTGGACCAATGAGCGTAGCATCGCGCGGTGGTTATCGTTATGTTCTAACCTTCACGGATGATCCGAGTAGATATGGGTATATCTATTTCATGAAACATAAATCCGAAACTTTCGAGAAGTTTAAGGAATTTCAAAGTGAAGTAGAAAATCAACGTAACAAGAAGATCAAATTTCTACGATCCGATCGTGGAGGTGAATATCTGAGTTATGAGTTTGGCATGCATTTAAAGAAATGCGGAATACTTTCACAATTGACACCGCCGGGAACACCTCAACGTAACGGTGTGTCCGAACGTCGTAATCGAACTCTCTTAGATATGGTTCGTAGTATGATGTCTCTTACTGATTTGCCGTTATCATTTTGGAGTTATGCATTAGAGACAGCCGCATTCACTTTAAATAGAGCACCATCAAAATCCGTAGAAACGACACCGTATGAATTATGGTTTAATAAGAAACCTAAGCTGTCGTTCCTGAAAGTTTGGGGTTGCGAAGCCTATGTAAAGAAGTTACAACCGGACAAGCTAGAACCCAAAGCGGAGAAATGCGTCTTCATAGGATACCCTAAGGAAACTATAGGGTACACTTTCTATCACAGATCCGAAGGCAAAATCTTTGTTGCTAAGAACGGAACCTTTCTTGAGAAAGAATTTCTCACTAAAGAAGTGACTTGGAAGAAAAGTAGAACTCGATGAGATTGATGAATCTATACTCGTTGATCGGAGTAGCGGAGTACCGGAAGTTGTACCTGTACCGCCTACACCGGCAACAGAGGAAGCTAATGATAATGATCATGAAACTTCGAACGAGGAAACTACTGAACCTCGCAGATCGACAAGGGAACGTGCCACTCCTGATTGGTATGATCCTTGTCTAAATGTCATGATTGTAGATAACAATGATGAGGACCCTGCGACGTATGAAGAAGCGATGATGAGCCCAGATTCCAACAAATGGCAAGAAGCCATGAAATCCGAAATGGGATCCATGTATGATAACAAAGTATGGACTTTGGTAGACTTACCAGATAGCCGAAAGGCTGTCGAGAATAAATGGATCTTCAAGAGAAAAACAGATGCTGATGGTAATATTACTGTCTATAAAGCTCGACTTGTCGCAAAGGGTTTCCGACAAATTCAAGGAGTTGACTACGATGAGACTTTCTCACACGTAGCGAAGCTAAAATCTGTGAGGATTTTGTTAGCAATAGCTGCATTTTTCGATTATGAGATTTGGCGGATGGATGTCAAAACGGCGTTCCTTAATGGAGACATTGAGGAAGAGTTGTATATGGTACAACCCAAAGGTTTTGTCGATCCTAAAAATGCTGACAAAGTATGCAAACTTCAGCGTTCAATCTATGGACTGAAGCAAGCATCAAGAAGTTGGAACCGACGCTTTGATAAGGTGATCAAAGACTTCGGGTTTATACGAGTGTCATGGAGAGGCCTCGTATTTACAAGAAAGTGAGTGGGAGCTCTGTAGCATTCCTGATATTATATGTAGATGACATATTATTGATCGGGAATGATATAGAACTATTAAGCAATGTTAAAGGTTATTTGAATAATAGTTTTTCAATGAAAGACCTTGGTGAAGCATCGTATATATTAGGCATCAAGATTTATAGAGATAGATCAAGACGCCTAATAGGGCTATCACGAGTACATATCTGGACAAGATTCTAAAGAAGTTTAGAATGGACGAAAGTAAGAAAGGGTTCTTACCTATGTTACCGAGCAAGGTATTGAGTAAAACTCAAGGACCGGCTACGGCGAAGAAAGAGAAAGGATGAGTAACATCCCCTATGCCTCGGCGAGTAGGATCTATCATGTATGCCATGCTATGTACTAGACCGGATATAGCACATGCTCGTTAGTTTGACTAGCGAGATATCAAAGTGATCCAGGAATGGAACACTGGACAGCGGTCAAGAATATCCTGAAGTACTTGAAAAGAACTAAGGATATGTTTCTTTGTTATGGAGGTGACCAAGAGCTCGTTGTAAACGGTTACACCGATGCAAGTTGGAACACCGATCCCGATGACTCTAAGTCACAATCTGGGTACGTGTTTATATTGAATGGTGTCTGCGATAAGTCTGGGCAAGCTCGAAGCGAGTGCACGGTGGCGAAGTCTTCAACGGAATCGAGTACATAGCGGCTTCGGAGGCTTCATCGAAGCGGTATGGATGAAGAGGTTCATTGTAGAGCTCGGTGTGGTTCCTAGTGCATTGGACCCATTAATCATTTACTTGTGATAACATGGGTGCCATCGCCAATGCACAAGAGCCAAGGTCACACAAGAGGCTGAAGCATATCAAGCTGCGTTACCACTCGATTCGCGAGTACATCGAAGATGGAGAAGTAAAGATTTGCAAAGTACACACCGATCTGAATGTAGCAGATCCGTTGACTAAAGCTCTCCCTAGGGCAAAGCATGACCAACACCAGAATGCCATGGGTGTTAGGTATATTACAATGTAATCTAGATTATTGACTCTAGTGCAAGTGGGAGATCGAAGGAGATATGCCCTAGAGGCAATAATAAAGTGGTTATTATTTATATCTTTATGTTTATGATAAATGTTTATATATCATGCTAGAATTGTATTAACCGAAACATTAGTACATGTGTGATATGTAGACAAACAAGAAGTCCCTAGTATGCCTCTTAAACTAGCTTGTTGATTAATGGATGATTAGTTTCATAATCATGAACATTGGATGTTATTAATAACAAGGTTATGTCATTGTGTGAATGATGTAATGGACACACCCAATTAAGCGTAGCATAAGATCTCGTCATTAAGTTATTTGCTATAAGCTTTCGATACATAGTTACCTAGTCCTTATGACCATGAGATCATGTAAATCACTTATACCGGAAAGGTACTTTGATTACACCAAACACCACTGCGTAAATGGGTGGCTATAAAGGTGGGATTAAGTATCCGGAAAGTATGAGTTGAGGCATATGGATCAACAGTGGGATTTGTCCATCCCGATGACGGATAGATATACTCTGGGCCCTCTCGGTGGAATGTCGTCTAATGTCTTGCAAGCATATGAATGAGTTCATAAGAGACCACATACCACGGTACGAGTAAAGAGTACTTGTCGGGAGACGAGGTTGAACAAGGTATAGAGTGATACCGAAGATCAAACCTCGGACAAGTAAAATATCGCGAGACAAAGGGAATTGGTAATATATGTGAATGGTTCATTCGATCACTAAAGTCATCGTTGAATATGTGGGAGCCATTATGGATCTCCGGATCCCGCTATTGGTTATTGGTCGGAGTGAGTACTCAACCATGTCCGCATAGTTCTCGAACCGTAGGGTGACACACTTAAAGTTGGATGTTGAAATGGTAGCACTTGAAATATGGAATGGAGTTCGAATATTTGTTCGGAGTCCCGGATGAGATCCCGGACATCACGAGGAGTTCCGGAATGGTCCGGAGAATAAGATTCATATATAGGATGTCATTTTATGTGAAATAAAATGTCGTGGAAGGTTCTATGGAAGGTTCTAGAAGGTTCTAGAAAAGTCCGGAAGAAACCACCAAGGAAGGTGGAGTCCACATGGGACTCCACCACCATGGCCGGCCAGCCCTAGATGGGGTGGAGTCCCAAGTGGACTCCACCATAGGGGGCCGGCCACCCCCCACATGGGAGGTGGAAATCCCACCCTTTGGGTGGGAGTCCTAGTTGGGCTAGGTTTCACCTCTTATGGAAGGTTTTGGTTTCGGGTCTTATTCGAAGACTTGGACACCAACACTTGGGATCCACCTATATAATGAGGGGCCAAGGGAGGGGGCCGGCCACCCCAAGACCACAAGCTGGCCGCCCCCATAGAGTGGCCGGCCACCCCTCCCAAACCCTAGCCAAGCTCCTCTCCTCCATATTGCCCGCATAGCTTAGCGAAGCTCCGCCGGACTTCTTCACCGCCACCGACACCACGCCGTCGTGCTGTCGGATTCCAGAGGAGCTACTACTTCCGCTGCCCGCTGGAACGGGGAGGTGGACGTCGTCTTCATCAACAACCGAACGTGTGACCGAGTACGGAGGTGCTGCCCGTTCGTGGCGCCGGAACCGATCGTGATCAAGATCTTCTACGCGCTTTTGCAAGCGGCAAGTGAACGTCTACCGCAGCAACAAGAGCCTCCTCTTGTAGGCTTTGGAATCTCTTCAAGGGTGAGACTCGATACCCCCTCGTTGCTACCGTCTTCTAGATTGCATCTTGGCTTGGATTGCGTGTTCGCGGTAGGAAATTTTTTGTTTTCTATGCAACGTTATCCTACACCTGGTGTAAGAGCAAAATTCATACCCCAAGTTTTGTGTGTTTGATGACAACACTTGAGTAATCTCACCGTGTGCCTTGAGTATCATTGTTAGATTTGCAAGTACACGGTGACCTCGCCGGACGCGTCAAGATCAGAAGACTGAAGCGTAGTTGATAGGTTTTCCGGTTTTGTGTGCGTTTAGCGAGGTAACTAAGTTGGAGAGAAAAAGGGAAGAAAACCAGTTTTAGCCAGGCCGGTACTACCGGTACCTGTAGCGGTAGTACCGCTACCCCTATAGGTACTTCCCTCGGTACCGCTCTGAGTTCTGCGCTGAATTCGTCCCCCAGAACAAGTTGCGGTACCCCTGCAGTACCTGGGGCGGTAGTACCGCTCACGAGCGGTAGTACCGCTCAAGGTACCGCTTGAGGTACCGTAACGAGTTACGGTCGTACCGCTCCGGTACCGCCACGGTACCGCTCCGGATCCGATAAGGTCTGGACCCTATTGCGGTACCACGAGCGGTACCGCGGGCGGTAGTACCGCTCTGCGTCCTTTGACCAGATCTGGGGTGATTTCGAACTCAGGGCGGTAGTACCGCTTGCCCCAAAGCGGTAGTACCGCTTAGGCCAAAACTGGGTATAACGGTTGGATTTGGAGGAGCCTATTTAAGGGCCCCTTCTTCCCCACCCGATTTTATCTCTTCCCCTTCTCTCTCCTCCATTGTTGCTGAGCTTAATCCTTGTGGATCTCCTTCCCCCTCCAACCAATCTTGCCCTAATTTTGAGGATAGGTGGAGGAGACCCCGATCTATAGTTCTACCAAGAGAGATTTCACAAATACTAGCTATTCCTTAGTGGATCTTGGTGGTAGGGTTCCTTTGGTGGATCTTGGAGAAGAGTTCCTTTGGTGGATCATTGGGGAGTTACTTTGGTGGAGCCTTGGAGAGTTTCTTGGTGGAGCCTTGGAGAGTTTCTTGGTGGAGCATTGGAAGAGTTCCTATGGTGGAGCATTGGTGATGGGTTCCTATGGTGGAGCATTGGAGATGTGCAGCTATGGAGTCTAGCTTGGTGATGTACTAGCTCCATAGGGTGTTGGGAGCATCCTTGTGTGTGTGGAGCTCGCCCCAACCTTGTGAAGGAATCACCGCCTCGACCGGTGCCTTAGTGGAAGAGGGAGAGCACCTCCGTGGAGCTCTCTCGAGGAAGAGGGTGAGGCCTTCCTTCGTGGTGTGGCCGCCTAGTCTCTTGTGTGAGACTAGCACCTCCTCAACACAGACGTACCTCCTTTAGTGGAGGGAACTGCGGGAAACAAACCTCGACTCGCCTCGCGCCCCGGTTGTCTCGCTCCTCACTTTGTTTATCTTGTTGATTCCTTTACTTGTTGCACATGCTCTAGCTTCATTGTAGGATCACCCCCATTGCTAAAAGTCACACCTTTACCTTCCGTTGCATAAAAACTTGAAAAAGACTAAAAATTGCCGTAGCGCCATTCACCCCCCTCTTGTTCGCTACGATTCGTTCAAGTGGTATCAGAGCAAGGTTTTCTTGCTCGGGCTTTACCGCCTAAGAAATGGCCGAACAAGAGACGGTTGTGAATGGGTCACCTTCCCTTGAGCCACCCGCTACATGATCGCCCATCGATTCCACGACGGCCACGTTGGATGACCTAGATACGTCTCCGACGTATCGATAATTTCTTATGTTCCATGCCACATTATTGATGATATCTACATGTTTTATGTCATATTTATGCGTTTTCCGGAACTAACCTATTGACGAGATGCCGAAGGGCCAGTTCGTTGTTTTCGCTGTTTTTGGTTTCAGAAATCCTAGTAAGGAAATATTCTCGGAATTGGACGAAATCAACGCCCAACATCTTAGAACCCCCGGGAGCTTCCAGAACACCCGAGAGTCGCCAGAGTGGACCCACAGGGGGCCCACACATGGGGCTGGCACGGCCCAGGCCCTGGCCGCGCCGCCCTATTGTCTGGTGGCCCCAGACCCCTTCTGACGCCGCCTCTTCGCCTATAAGAAGCCCCTCGACCTAAAACCTCGAGACGGAAAAGCCACGGTACGAGAAACCATCCAGAGCCGCCGCCATCGCGAAGCCGAGATCTGGGGGACAGGAGTCTCTGTTCCGGCACGCCGCCGGGACGGGGAAGTGCCCCCGGAAGGCTTCTCCATCGACACCGCTGCCATCTCCACCGCCATCTTCATCACCGCTGCTTGTCTCCCATGAGGAGGGAGTAGTTCTCCATCGAGGCTCGGGGCTGTACCGGTAGCTATGTGGTTAATCTCTCTCCTATGTACTTCAATACAATGATCTCATGAGCTGCCTTACATGATTGAGATTCATATGAGTTTTGTATGACAATTCATCTATGTGCTACTCTAGTGATGTTATTAAAGTAGTCTATTCCTCCTCCATGATGTAATGTTGGCAGTGTGTGCATCATGAAGTACTTGGTTTATGCTATGATTGTGATCTCTTGTAGATTATGAAGTTAACTATTACTATGATGGTATTGATGTGATCTATTCCTCCTTTCATAGTGTGATGGTAACAGTGTGCATGCTATGTTAGTACTTGGTTTGGTTGTGTTGATCTATCTTGCACTCTAAGGTTATTTAAATATGAATATCGAATATTGTGGAGCTTGTTAACTCCGGCATTGAGGGTTCTTGTAGCCCTACGCAATTAGTGGTGTTCATCATCCAACAAGAGAGTGTAGAGTCTAGCATCTATCTATTTATTCTGTTATGTGATCAATGTTGAGAGTGTCCACTAGTGGAAGTATGATCCCTAGGCCTTGTTCCTAAATACTGCTATCGCTGCTTGTTTACTTGTTCTCATCGCATCTCGTATCGTCCGCAATATTACCACCATCAACCACACGCCAGTCTTGGGCAGCAAAGCACTTTTCTGGCGCTGTTACTACTGCTCATACTTATTCATACCACCTGTATTTCACTATCTCTTCGCCGAACTAGTGCACCTATTAGGTGTGTTGGGGACACAAGAGACTTCTTGCTTTGTGGTTGCAGGGTTGCATGAGAGGGATATCTTTGACCTCTTCCTCCCTGAGATCGATAAACCTTGGGTGATCCACTTAAGGGAAACTTGCTGCTGTTCTACAAACCTCTGCTCTTGGAGGCCCAACACTGTCTACAAGAATAGAAGCTCCCGTAGACATCAGACCTCAAGAAATTGGAGTCATCCATCGTTTCCCAAATGAAGGCGATGATGATGGAGTTGGTGGTTCGAAAACCAAACCCTCCACCGATAGCAAGTGCCGAGGATCCGCCACCAAAAGCTAACACCCTTCCTCTTGTTGATTTTGTCGCGAAAGCGACAAAAGATACACAAAAGGAAGGGGTTGGGGATACCGGCACTTCAACAAAAGGGAAGGATGATGACACACCGGTTGCGGAACGTCAAGGGGGTTATCACGCGGTGCCACCACCAAATGATTACACCATTAACGTTTCGATACCGATGCCGCATATCTTGTCGCATGGTTCACCACCGTTACTCGAGTCAAACAACTTTGAGAATTGGCAATTCTTAATGCGTTCACATGTGCGCAGCGCTTCTACCGAGCTTTGGCGTATCATTGAGGAGGGCTATTCACCACGAGATCCCAAGAAGATGACTAGAAGAGATGTGGTGGATGACCAATTCAACGCCACCGCCATCAACATGATTCATATGGCCATCTCCCCCAAGGACCGCGCTCATATCCGCTCGCTCAAGACCGCCAAGGAAGCATGGGACAAACTTGAGAAGCTCTTCCTCGGCAATGCAAGCATCCAAAGCTCTCGCTTTGATGAAGTGAACAACATGGCCGACAACTTCGTCATGATTGAAGGAGAGACCCCGAAGAAATGTACCGACGCCTCATCGCTCTTGCCGTTCAAATGCAAGATCTTGGAGCAACGTTCGTGGATGACTATTGGATCAAGCGCAAGTTCTACAACGCTCTCCTCCCTTATGAGGAAGTGAAGTTGACGGCCATCCGCCAAAATGCCTCCTTCCGTACTATGACATCCGATGAAGTCCTTAGCGAAGTCATCGCTATGGACATCTCCAAGAAGAATTCAGAGGATCTTGTTGCTCGCGCCCACAACTCCCGCAAGCCCAACCTTGCATTGAAGATGAAGGTGCATGAAGCTAGTGAAAGTGATGAGGATCCCGTTGAGTGGGGTTCGGATGATCGCAAGCTCAACTACCATGAGCACATGGCTCTCGCCGCCAAGAAGTTTTGGGATGGAAACATGTCCCAAAACACAAGACCAAGAAGATCACGTGATTCTCCAAGAAGACCCTCCAAGAGCCCAAGAGAAAGGACAAGGGGAAGAACATGCTACAATTGCGGTGACAAGAATCATTTTGTCGCGGATTGTACGTTTGAGAGAAGAGAAGATCATGGTGGAAAGCTTATCCCAAAGGATAGGCACAAGCCACACTCCAAGGGATTCTCCAAGTTCTCCCCAAAGTCCGATGACGACAAGGTCTCCTCCAACAAGAAGCCTAGAGCCTTCATCATCCGTGAAGAGTACACCTCCGATGAAGATGGGGAGCATGAGGACAAGCACTCCAACAAGGAAGGAGAGGGAGTGGCTGATACGTCTCCGAAGTATCGATAATTTCTTATGTTCCATACCACATTATTGATGATATCTACATGTTTTATGCACACTTTATGTCATATTTGTGCATTTTCTGGAACTAACCTATTGACGAGATGTCGAAGGGCCAGTTCCTGTTTTCTGCTGTTTTTGGTTTCAGAAATCCTAGTAAGGAAATATTCTCGGAATCAGACGAAATCAACGCCCAACATCTTAGAAATACACGAAGCTTCCAGAACACCCGGGAAGGACCATAGTTGGGCCACAGGGGCCCCAGGAGGGTGGCTGGCGCGGCCCAAGCCCTGGCCGCGCCGCCATACCCCCTCACCGCCTCGTCGCCCCTCCGACTCCGCCTCTTCGCCTATTTAAGGGTCCTCGACCTAAAACCTCGATACGGAAAAGCCACGGTACGAGAAACCTTCCAGAGCCGCCGCCATCGCGAAGCCAAGATCTGGGGGACAGGAGTCTCTGTTCCGGCACGCCGCCGGGACGGGGAAGTGCCCCCGGAATGCTTCTCCATCGACACCGCTGCCATCTCCACCGCCATCTTCATCAACGCTGCTGTCTCCCATGAGGAGGGAGTAGTTCTCCATCGAGGCTCGGGGCTGTACCGGTAGCTATGTGGTTAATCTCTCTCCTATGTACTTCAATACAATGATCTCATGAGCTGCCTTACATGATTGAGATTCATATGAGTTTTGTATCACTATTCATCTATGTGCTACTCTAGTGATGTTATTAAAGTACTCTATTCCTCCTCGCATGATGTAATGTGGACGAGTGTGTGCATCATGTAGTACTTGGCGTAGTTTATGATTGTGATCTCTTGTAGATTATGAAGTTAACTATTGCTATGATAGTATTGATGTGATCTATGCCTCCTTTCGTAGCGTGAAGGTGACAGAGTGTGCATGCTATGTTAGTACTTGGTTTGGTTATGTTGATCTGTCATGCACTCTAAGGTTATTTAAACATGAACATCGAATATTGTGGAGCTTGTTAACTCCGGCATTGAGGGTTCGTGTAATCCTACACAGTTAGTGGTGTTCATCATCCAACAAGAGGGTGTAGAGTCTAGCATCTATCTATTTATTCTGTTATGTGATCAATGTTGAGAGTGTCCACTAGTGAAAGTATAATCTCTAGGCCTTGTTCCTAAATATCGCTATCGTCTGCTTGTTTACTTGTTTTACTATATCTCTATCGTCTGCAATATTACCACCATCAACCACACGCCGATCCTGGGCAAAGCACTTTTCTACGGTGCCGTTGCTACTCGCTCATACTTATTCATACCACCTATATTTCACTATCTCTTCGCCGAACTAGTGCACCTATTAGGTGTGTTGGGGACACAAGAGACTTCTTGCTTTGTGGTTGCGGGGTTGCATGAGAGGGATATCTTTGACCTCTTCCTCCCCGAGATCGATAAACCTTGGGTGATCCACTTAAGGGAAACTTGCTGCTGTTCTACAAACCTCTGCTCTTGGAGGCCCAACACTGTCTACAAGAATAGAAGCTCCCGTAGACATCAAGTACTTTTCTGGCGCCGTTGCCGGGGAGGAAAGGTAAAAGGCACTCATACTCCGGTTCCAGGTAACAGTACTTTTCTGGCGCCATTGTGTTTGTGCTCGAAGCTATTTCCTTTAGATCCTGCAATTGTATCTTTTTGTTTCTTGTTTACACTAGTTAGGCATAATGGAAAACAACAAAAATATGAGAGATCTTTATGAACTTTATCTTGAATTAGGACATGATGTGTTTGAAGAGAGAATTAAAAAACCTATGGAACTTTATATGCATGCTAATGGGAATGTTATTAATATGAATGCTTTGAACACTATTGTTGCTAATGCTATGGAAAATTCTAAGCTTGGGGAAGCTGGTTTTGATGAGCATGATCTTTTTAGTCCCCCAAGCATTGAGGAGAAAATTTACTTTGATGATACTTTGCCTCCTATTTATGATGATTATAATGATAGTAGTCTTATGGTGCCACCTGTTATGGAGGATAAATTTGATTATGATTACAATATGCCTCCTATATTTGATGATGAGAATAATAATGATAGCTACTTTGTTGAATTTGCTCCCACTACAACTAATAAAATTGATTATGCTTATGTGGAGAGTAATAATTTTATGCATGAGACTCATGATAAGAATGCTTTATGTGATAGTTATATTGTTGAGTTTTCTCATGATGCCACTGGATATTATTATGAGAGAGGAAAATATGGTTGTAGAAATTTTCATGTTACTAAAACACCTCTCTATGTGCTGAAATTTTTGAAGCTACACTTGTTTTATCTTTCTATGCTTGTCACTTTGCTATTCATGAACTTGTTTATTTACAAGATTCCTATGCATAGGAAGCATGTTAGACTTAAATGTGTTTTGAATTTGCCTCTTGATGCTCTCTTTTGCTTCAAATACTATTTCTTGCGAATGCATCATTAAAACTATTGAGCCCATCTTAATGGCTATAAAGAAAGAACTTCTTGGGAGATAACCCATGTGTTATTTTGCTACAGTACTTTGTTTATATTTGTGTCTTGGAAGTTGTTTACTACTGTAGCAACCTCTCCTTATCTTAGTTTTGTTGCATTGTTGTGTGATACGCGTACAACACGCGTCCGTTGGGAACCCCAAGAGGAAGGTGTGATGCGTACAGCGGCAAGTTTTCCCTCAGTATGAAACCAAGGTTTATCGAACCAGTAGGAGCCAAGAAGCACGTTGAAGGTTGATGGCGGCGAGATGTAGTGCGGCGCAACACCAGGGATTCCGGTGCCAACGTGGAACCTGCACAACACAAACCAAGTACTTTGCCCCAACGAAACAGCGAGGTTGTCAATCTCACCGGCTTGCCGTAACAAAGGATTAGATGTATAGTGTGGATGATGATTGTTTGCGAGAAAACGAGTAGAACAAGTATTGCAATGAGATTGTATTTCGAGTAAAGAGAATTGGACCGGGGTCCACAGTTCACTAGAGGTGTCTCTCCCATAAGATAAACAACATGTTGGGTGAACAAATTACAGTTGGGCAATTGACAAATAAAGAGGGCATGACCATGCACATACATATTATGATGAGTATAGTGAGATTTAATTGGGAATTACGACAAAGTACATAGACCGCTATCCAGCATGCATCTATGCCTAAAAAGTCCACCTTCAGGTTATCATCCGAACCCCTCCAGTATTAAGTTGCTAACAACAGACAATTGCATTAAGTATTGCGCGTAATGTAATCAGTAACTACATCCTCGAACATAGCACCAATGTTTTATCCCTAGTGGCAACAACACATCCATAATCTTAGAGATTTCTGTCACTTCCCCGCATTCACGGAGACATGAACCCACTATCGAGCATAAATACTCCCTCTTGGAGTTACAAGCATCTACTTGGCCAGAGCATCTACTAGTAACGGAGAGCATGCAAGATCATAAACAACACATAGACATAACTTTGATAATCAACATAACAAGTATTCTCTATTCATCGGATCCCAACAAACACAACATATAGAATTACGGATAGATGATCTTGATCATGTTCGGCAGCTCACAAGACCCGACAATTAAGCACAATGGGGAGAAGACAACCATCTAGCTACTGCTATGGACCCATAGTCCAGGGGTAGACTACTCACACATCACTCCGGAGGCGACCATGGCGGCGTAGAGTCCTCCGGGAGATGATTCCCCTCTCTAGCAGGGTGCCGGAGGCGATCTCCTGAATCCCCCGAGATGGGATTGGCGGCGGCGGCGTCTCTGGAAGGTTTTCCGTATCGTGGCTCTCGGTACTGGGGGTTTCGCGACGAAGGCTATTTGTAGGCGGAAGGGCAGGTCAAGGGGCGTCACGAGGGGCCCACACTACAGGTCGGCGCGGCCAGGGATTGGGCCGCGCCGCCCTGTGGTTTTGTCGGGGGGAAGACCCCGGGTAGGGCAATGGACGCGGAGCAGCCGGCTGGCCACTGGCCGGCCACGCAGGCCGGCCGCGGCAGCAGGCCGGCCGGCGCCGTGGCCGGCTGGTCCGAAGCCGGCTGGCTCTAGGTCCTAGTCGGCTTGGCTACGGCCACCAATGTCGTAGCCGGGCCGGCTTCTACAAGCCATATCCGACCGGGGTTTGTACCTCGGACCGACTCGAGGTCGGCGAGTCTTGCACCGGAAGGAACCGGGTTGGTGATCCGGGTTCCCAAAGTCCACGCCGACTCCATCTTCCGTAGGGCGCGGGGCACCGTGGAGCAATAGTGCCACGCGCCGGACAGGCCGTCGTGGCTTACGACGATCCGTACCGGCTACGGTGGCCGACGGCGACAGGGGACACCTCCTCTCCATACCGCTGTCCGTGGCAGCCGGATGGGACAGGCCACGATGCCTCAACGGCTCCCGACGTCACCGCCTCGGGAAGGAGCGGAAGCCGGAGCCGGCCAAGCCGGCCGAGTAAACTCTAGGGTCTTATATGTAAAGTGCCGGGCGCCTATATAAGCCGCACTACCCCTCTCGTGCGGGGGATCGATCATTCTCACTTCATTCCACCCTTAGCGCTGCCCTGTGAGAGAGACCATCGTCTCCCTTAGCCTCCCAGGAGCAGCCGGACACAGCTCTAGGAGCACCATTGTATTGTGTGATCATCATATACACTCATAGCAGGAGTAGAGGTTTTACCTCCATCGGAGGGCCTCGAACCTGGGTACGTCGCCGTGTCGCTCGTGCCCATACCCGCATCCGGATACCGCCGTGAGATCCCTCGAGAACCACTTCGATTAGCCACCCTATGGCATATGCCGTGACGATACCACGACATTTGGCGCCCACCGTGGGGCCTTCGGCATCCTCGGCCGGTGTCTTCATCCGGACGGGCCTCACCATCACCACCGGCGAGCGAGTCGCTTCAGGCTTGATCCGGAGATTCGGCTCCCTCGACTCGCGTCGGCGACAACGCCGGCTGCTTCGCTGACCGGCCCTTCCCAGCCGGCGGCAGCGTCATCTCCTTCGGCGGCCACGACATCTACGTCGCTACCATCGCACCGCCGCGCTACCCGCGGCAGGTCCTGCGCCGCGCAAGCCCTCCTCCGCGGGTCGGCAGCAGCGCTCCCGCCAGCCCCGTCGTCGTGCAAGTCATGATGGCCGGCGAGGAGCTCCCCACCAAGAACCCGCGCACCCGTGGCCCCAACCTGGAGCGCAACGTCGACCCCAACGCCTCCGGCTCGGGCCCAAAGGCGCCACCGCCACCGTCCCGGCTGGACGAAGTCCGGGCGAAGCCGAGCACCCCGCTCACGCCTGGCGGCGACCCCACCACCATCGAGGCGGATTTGGAGGCGCACCGCCGGCTCCTCCTCAAGCAAACCGAAGAACCGGCTGCTGCTAAGCGCCGGATGGAGATCACCCAGCCGCGAGTACAACCGCGCCCACGGCCTCACTCCGGGCGGCGACGAGTCCCGGCCCGAGCCGGCCGGATCCGCCGCAGGGGCCGCGACCTTGGCGCCGAGATCGCCCGCGACGGCGCTCCTTCGCCGACTCCGTCCGCGGAGCTACCCGTCTACAACACCCCCGACAAGAACATGCGCGCGGCACAAGCCGCCGCAGAAGAGCTGAACCGCCTTGAAGGCGAAGAGTTACGCCGCCAAACCATGCGGGTGACTGAGCTGCTCAACGCAGCCAACAAGCAGGCGGCCGACCCCAGGTATGTCAATGCCCCCAGAGCTTCTCACGCTCGTGGCGCTGCAGGCAACGACAGGGAAGGCGCCAGGGACACGGCCGAGTCCGCCTCCCCAGCACCAAGCCGGCACCGTGACTCCCGGGCCACGCACGCAAGTTCGGGCCGGCCGAGCCACCAGCCGAGCGGCAGCAGCCGCAGCCGGCCTCCCCCAAGCCGGAACCAGGAGCAAGACTCCGAGCCCCGCCGTCAGCACCGGCCGGCTCCAGAAGCAGCCGGCACACGCCAGCCGGCACGCTCCCGGCTGGGCCCCCGCATCGAGCCCACCGACGCCAGAGACCGCCTCGATCGGCTGGTCGAATCCCGCATCGCGGAAGAGGAGGCGCCGGCTTGCCCCAAGTGCTTCGGGCCCCGCATCGCCAACGAGCCCGTGCTCGACGGCTTCCAGCCCCCCCGCGACACGCCCAAGTACGACGGCACCGCCAAGCCGGAGGACTGGCTGCAGGACTACTCCACCGCAGTCGGCATCTCTCGAGGCAACAAGCGGTGGGCGGTACGCTACTCCCCCCTGATGCTGGTCGGCTCCGCCCGCACCTGGCTCAACAACCTGCCAGCCGGCAGCATCAACGGCTGGCTGGATTTCGAAGAGGCCTTCGTCAGCAACTTCACCGGCACCTACCGCCGGCCGGGTCGCCCTCAGCAGCTTGAGATGTGCAAGCAGGGCCCGGACGAGACGGATCGCGCGTACCCGACGCGCCGGTGCGAGATGCGCAACTCCCGCGAGGGCGTGCACGAGATCCAGGCCATCAGCTTCTTCATGGGAGGCTGCCGGCCAAACACCATGCTGTGGCACAAGCTGCGCCGTAGTGACCCCAAGTCGATGGCCGCCTTGATGGCCATCGCGGACAAATACGCGCTGGCTGAAGAAGCCGGCAAGGCGCCGGCTGACCCAGCACCGGCTCCCTCCAGGCGGGACCACCACAAGTCGGCTGAGCACAAGCCGGCAGACGGCGCCTCTCATGGCAGCCGGCGGGACAACTACCGCGGCAAGCGTCACAGCGACCAGCCGGACCGCCGGTACGGCTCCGCCCACGTAGCCGCCGTGGCAGACAACGCGGCAGGCGGCAGCCGCCGCCAGAAGCAAGACCGGCAGTGGAAGCCGAAGTACACCTTCGAGCAGATGCTCGACTCGCCGTGCAAGTACCACAGCGGCAAGAACCCCTCCAACCACACCACCCGCGACTGCCACTTCATGAAGCGGCTGACAAGCGGTGAACCTCTCCCGCCTCCACCCCCGCCCCCACCAGCCGGCGGGCCGGGTGGCCAAGCCGGCGCAGAGAACGCCAACCTCGAGCACCACGAGGCTAACCAAGTGCACCATGGCGGCCGATATCTGGCCGAAGATGCTACCTACATCATCTTCACCTCCGAGCCCGAGGACAAGACGAGCCAGCAGAGCCGTTCCCTCGAGGTCAACGCGGTCATACCGCCGGTCCCCCAGCACCTAAACTGGTCGGAGCAGGCCATCACTTTTGATCGCCGCGACACACCGGCTGTCCCGCCGAAGCCGGGCAGCTACGCCATGGTCCTCGACCCCACCATCGGCACAACCCGGCGCAGCGTGCGTTTTCGCGCGTCCTCATCGACGGCGGCAGCAGCATCAACATCCTCTACCGCGACACCGCCCGCAAGCCGGGCATCCAGGAGGCCGAGTTGCGCCCCCACCCCCACCGTCTTCCATGGCATCGTGCCAGGCCACTGCTGCCAGCCGATCGGCCGGATCACGTTGGAGGTGATGTTCGGGAAGCCGGATCACTTCCGCACCGAGAGAATCGAGTTCGAGGTGGTGGACCTCGTGAGTCCCTACCACGCGCTCCTGGGCAGGCCGGCCCTGACCAAGTTCATGGCGGTGCCCCATTATGGGTACCCGAAGATGAAGCTGCCCGGCCCCAAGGGGGTCATCACCGTAGCCGGCGACTATCGCCGCTCCATGGACTGCGCCACGCGAGCTCCAAGATGGCCCGGACGCTGGTCATCGCCACCGAGAAGCAGCTCATCCACGACGCCGTCGCCCTCGCCAAGGCCGCGCGAGACGGACATGCCGGCCGCGGGCAACCCGGCTGGGACGACTCACTTCCAGCCGGCCGACAACACCAAGAAGATCTCGCTGGACCCGGCGCAGCCGGACAAGTACGTCACCATCGGTGCCGGCTTGAGCAAGAAATAGGAAAGCGAGCTCACCAGCCTTCCTCCGTGAGAATCGGGACATCTTCGCATGGACTCCAAGAGACATGCCGGGTGTGCCGAGGGAGTTGGCTGAGCACCACCTCCACGTCCGGCCTGAAGCCAAGCCGGTGAAGCAGCCTCTCAGGCGCTTCGCCGAAGAACGAAGGAAGGCCATCGGTGAAGAAATCGCCCGGCTCCTAGCTGCCGGCTTCATCATGGAAGTGCTGCACCCGGACCGGTTGGCGAACCCGGTCCTGGTTTTGAAGAAGAACGGCTCCCGGCGCATGTGTATCGACTACACCAGCCCGAACAAGGCGTGCCCGAAGGATCCCTTCCCCTCGCCGCGCATAGATCAAGTCATAGACTCGACCGCCGGCTGTGAACTGTTGTCTTTCTTAGACGCCTATTCAGGCTACCACCAGATTCCTTTGAATCCGGCCGATCAAATAAAGACTTCGTTCATTACCCCGTACGGGGCTTATTGCTACACGACTATGCCGTTCGGCTTGAAAAATGCAGGCGCCACCTACCAAAGGTGCATGCAAAAATGCTTGCAGGATCAAATCGGCAGAAACGTTCACGCATATGTGGATGATGTCGTTGTAAAGACCAAGGAGACGACTACCCTCCTTGATGACCCGAGAGAAACCTTCACCAATCCGAGAAGATTTCGGATGAAGCTCAACCCGGCCAAGTGCACATTCGGCGTGCCGTCCGGCCAGCTCCTTGGCTACCTCGTCTCTCGCCGAGGGATCGAAGCCAACCCGGACAAGATCGGTGCCCCGGAGAAGATGGAACCGCCGCAGCGCCTCAAGGACGTCCGTAAGTTCGCCGGCTGCTCGGCTTCCTTGAGCCGCTTCGTCGCCCGGGCCGGGGGAGAAGGCACCGCCCCGTATCAATTGATGAAGAAGGCGGACAAGTTCGTCTCGGTCACCGCAGCGGAGGAAGCTTTCCGTGACTTGAAGCGCGTGCTCTCAACCGCGCCAATCCTTGCAACGCCGGCTTCAATGGAGCCGATGCTGTTGTACATCGCAGCCACCAACCGGGTGGTTAGCGTCGTCCTGGTGGTGGAGCGCAAAGAAGACGGCAGGGAGCAGCTGGTCCAGCGCCCAGTCTACTACCTCAGCGAAGTGCTCTCCCAGTCGAAGCAAAACTACCCCCACTACCAGAAGGTCACCTACGGCGTCTACATGGCGGCCAAGAAGCTCAAGCACTACTTCCAAGAGCACCCCATCAAGGTGGTTGCCACAGCGCCCTTGGCGGAAATCATTGGCAGCAAGGATGCCAACGGCCGGGTTGCCAAGTGGGCCCTGGAGCTAGCCGCCCACACCATCCTCTACGAGCCACGCACAGCCATCAAGTCGCGGATCCTCGCGGACTTCTTCGTCGACCGGGCTGAGATGCAGCACTGCCGCCTGTGCCGGATTCCACACACTGGAAGATGCACTTTGACGGCTCGAAGATGCGCAACGGCTTGGGAGCCGGCATCGTCCTCACCTCTCCCAAGGGAGACCGGCTGGACTACGTCCTGCAGATCCACTTCGCCGCATCCAACAATGTGGCGGAGTATGAAGCGCTCATTCATGGGCTGAAGCTGGCCAAGGAGATTGGCGTGCGTCGCATACTCGCTTCGGCGACTCCGACTTGGTCATACAAGCAAGCATCCGGCGACTGGGACGCGAAGGACGCCAACATGGCCTCATACCGCTTCCATGTCCAGCAGCTATCCGGCTTCTTCGACGGCTGCGAATTCCACCATGTGCCACGAGCAAATAACGAGGCGGCTGACGCCTTGTCCAAGATTGGCTCAACCCGGCAAGCCATTCCGCCGGGCATCGCCTTGGCGGTTCTCAAGAAGCCGTCCATCATACCGTCACCGGACTCGGATTCAATATTCGTGCCGGCTGTCAACACCCGGATTTTTAAGTCCGGATGCCTATTATGTCATACATCGCAATCCCAGGAAATTGTTGTTGCGAGGCATAATAGTTAAGTATCATAGTCATCATTCATTACAAACCATAATGTCTTACAACTTGGAATCACATGATCCATATTACACAAATAGTTGATCTATTGATCAACGAACAAACACAAGTTCATAGCGGAAGCGTAAGATACAAGGACTCTCTAGTCCACGAGCCAACGCTTGACGTTAGAAGCTCCTAGTTGTGGTAGACGTCCCGCTGATCGTCCTCCTCGTACTCGCTGCTCGGCTTCATATTCGGCCATTTGAATAGCCAGGGACAAAGCCGTGAGTACTTTAAGTACTCGCAATCTAACACTAAAGTAAGTACTAGAATTGACATAAATGTGTTCTAAGCTCTAAGTTTATTTGCATAAAGCCAATTTTATTTCGTAAACACTTTTGTAAACAACTCCTCAAGTGCTAACTAACTCAAGTGGGAACATTAGTGTCATTCCCACAACTCGTTGTGATTCAAAGTCAAAGTCACCTTTCAAATTTCAGTTCAAAAACATATAAATTCTGAGGACGGAAACAGAATGGCCTTTCCAATTGTCCATATCCGCGGACGCGGCTATTCGAATAGTTCTACACTCTGCAGAGGTCGCACACTTGTGCCACAACATTTGATTACATCCGTCGGGTAAAACCCCGAATAATCGTAACTCGGTACGCGGATCATCAACCATTAACCTTTCACTTACACACCCTAGTATAGGCACCTCTCCCCATGAGCTTGGCCTCCCGGTGAAAACCAACTCGTTAACCCGGGAACCGCATGGGGCTTGGGCCGGACATTCACCTCATATTCACGTCATATCATATCATCTCTTTTGTTGTAGAGGCAGCTTTCGGCATAACCCCGATGACGCTTGTTTAGAGGGAACCCATACTAAGACACATAAATTTCCAGCTAAGCCCTACCCATAATCAGGTATTGTGGGGGTACTCAAAAATTGGAATGGTATCGCATCCAATCAATCATCAGTTTTAGCCAAAGTCACCAAGTCAACTTCGAGTGTCATATTCACCTTCAAAAATCTTTCAATGGAAAAATGACTAATCATTCCAAGGTTTTCACCATCATCATTTCACCAACACAAAGTTCCCATCTAGAGTAGTCAATTAGAATTAGCACTAGCCACTATGTGTGAGGGTGCTAAGTATTTGCTTCTAGGCTAAGTTTGATACTCTTGTACTAACTCCATACTAATCTAGTAGAATATAAATCACAAAGTACTTTGATAAAACAAAAGTAATTAAAGCTTGTAAAGTAAAAACTGGGAAATGGGATCATAAGCATGAAATAAATGGGGCAATGCCTTGCTCAAGGTGAGCTTTGCACTTTGCAAGAGTATTATCTTGCCTTGGTTGGGAAAGCTGGTCAAAGTGGTCTTCTTCTTCCTGGAAGTAGACCTCCTCCTCCTCCTGGTACTCCTCGGTACTAGCGTCTAAAATACGAATACGGGGTACACAATCATCACACCAAACTAATCTACTAAACTAATGCACAAGCATGGTTCACACATTTAAACTAGCATCACCATTTACTATTAAGTTGGTGGATGTGTTTTTCTTATTATTTCAGAAAAATAATTTCCTCTCATACTAACTTAAATGTTACTTTGAATTATTTAGAGAAATAATTTCCTCTCATTATCTTATTAAGATTTAATTTCTCTTATGCATAATATGTGACCTAGGTTGACCCAAGTCAACCTCTTCACACTTAGCATTTGGAGAAAAAGATTTAAATGAGGTGAGCACCTCATACTATTTAATTCTAGCATAACAAAGATTTAATATCACCACAATTCCTATGGGACCTAAATAACCAGAGTCTCCACTTTATTTGGAAATTGTGGTGACAAGATTTAAATGAGGAAAAATCCCACATAAGATTTAGTAATAGTTTTGGACAATATCTTTGACTAGAAAATAGCCATAGGGCTCTTAAATCAACTAAACTATGATCATCCAAAGTAAGCATGGCATATTTTTGTAAAAACAATTAGTATAAGTGAAAAGTGAATTATTGGAGGTGGAATTTACTGAAAAGCATTTATGGTTGATTTTTAAGAATTATTATAAGGCAGAAAAGTCCCTGCCTTGTTTATTTTGTCATTTCATTTCTACAAAAGATCTAGGGTTCTAGTCGGTGGCAAAGTGTAGACCATTTCATAAGGTTTCCAAAAATATAAAGTTTGTAAAATTTGGCCGAGTAGATTTGTCACAATTGAATTTCAAAGCTTGCATCAGATTGGATATTTCATATACTCTGGAAAATTTGAATTCAAACTGGTGGGCTTGCGC
>NC_061513.1:123954080-124012456 GCF_022539505.1 Lolium rigidum | reverse complement strand
GTATCACATTATCCAAGACATTATAGCAAATTACTACATGTATCATTTTCCAATTCCAACCATATAACAATTTAACGAAGAAGAAACTTCGCCATGAATACTATGAGTAGAAACTAAGGACATACTTGTCCATATGCTACAGCGGAGCGTGTCTCTCTCCCACAAAGTGAATGCTAGGATCCATTTTATTCAAACAAAAACAAAAACAAAAACAAACCGACGCTCCAAGAAAAGCACATAAGATGTGACGGAATAAAAATATAGTTTCAGGGGAGGAACCTGATAATGTTGTCGATGAAGAAGGGATGCCTTGGGCATCCCCAAGCTTAGACGCTTGAGTCTTCTTAGAATATGCAGGGGTGAACCACCGGGGCATCCCCAAGCTTAGAGCTTTCACTCTTCTTGATCATAGTATATCATCCTCCTCTCTTGACCCTTGAAAACTTCCTTCACACCAAACTTCTCATAAACTTCATTAGAGGGGTTAGTACATAATCAAAAACTCACATGTTCAGAGGTGACACAATCATTCTTAACACTTCTGGACATTTCTCAAAGCTACTGGAAGGTAATGGAACAAAGAAATCCATCCCACATAGCAAAAGAAGCAATGCGAAATAAAAGGCAGAATCTGTCAAAACAGAACAGTCCGTAAAGACGAATTTTATTGAGGCACCAGACTTGCTCAAATGAAAATACTCAAATTGAATGAAAGTTGCGTACATATATGAGGATCACTCACGTAAATTGGCATAATTTTCTGAGTTATCTACAGAGAATTTTGCCCAGATTCGTGACAGCAAAGAAATCTGTTTCTGCGCAGTAATCCAAATCTAGTATGAACCTTACTATCAACGACTTTACTTGGCACAACAAAACACAAAACTAAGATAAGGAGAGGTTGGTACAGTAGTAAACAACTTCCAAGACACAAATATAAAATAAAGTACTGTAGCAAAATAACACATGGGTTATCTCCCAAGAAGTTCTTTCTTTATAGCCATTAAGATGGGCTCAGCAGTTTTAATGATGCACTCGCAAGAAATAGTATTTGAAGCGAAAGAGAGCATCAAGAAGCAAGTTCAAAACAAATTTAAGCCTAACATGCTTCCTATGCATAGGAATCTTGTAAATAAACAAGTTCATGAAGAGCAAAGTAACAAGCATAGGAAGATAAAACAAGTATAGCTTGAAAAATTTCAGCACATAGAGAGGCATTTTAGTAACATGAAAATTTCTACAACCATATTTTCCTCTCTCATAATAACTTTCAGTAGCAACATGAGCAAACTCAACAATATAACTATCACATAAAGCATTCTTATCATGAGTCTCATGCATAAAATTATTACTCTCCACATGGGCATAATCAATTTTATTAGTAATAGCGGGAGCAAATTCAACAAAGTAGCTATCATTATTATTCTCATCAAGTGTAGGAGGCATAGTATTATCATCATTAAAATTACTCTCCATAGTAGGCGGCATTAAAAGATCAATATCATTATAATCATCATAAATAGGAGGCAAAGTATCATCAAAGAAAATTTTCTCCTCAATGCTTGGGGGACTAAAAAGATCATGAAAACCAGCTTCCCCAAGCTTAGAACTTTCTATATCATTATCAACAATGGTGTTCAAAGCGTTCATACTAATATTACTACCAGCATGCAAATAAGATTCCATGGGTTTTCTAATTTTCGCATCAAACAATCCATGTTTTAAATCAGGAAATAGCATAAGAAGCTCATTCTTGTCCATTATGCCAAACTAGTGTAAACAAGAAACAAAAAGATGCAATTGCAGGATCTAAAGGAAATAGCTTCGAGTACTTACAACGGCGAAAATAGCTTGATAGCCGAGATCCGGAGTGTGAGTACCTTTTACCTTTCCTCCCCGGCAACGGCGCCAGAAAATAGCTTGATGTCTACGCCCCCTCCTTTTCTCGTAGACAGTGTTGGGCCTCCAAGAGCAGAGGTTTGTAGAACAGCGAGCAAGTTTCCCTTAAGTGGATCACCCAAGGTTTATCGAACTCGGGGAGGAAGAGGTCAAAGATATCCCTCTCATGCAACCCCGCAACCACAAAGCAAGAAGTCTCTTGTGTCCCCAACACACCTAATAGGTGTACTAGTTCGGCGAAGAGATAGTGAAATACAGGTGGTATGAATATATATGAGCAGTAGCAACGGTGCCGGAAAATAGCTTGTCTGGCGTGTAGTTGATGGTGGTAGTATTGCAGCAGTAGTAACGCAGTAAAACAGTAAACAAGCAGCGATAGCATTATTTAGGAACAAGGCCTAGGGATTACACTTTCACTAGTGGACACTCTCAACATTGATCACATAACAGAATAGATAAATGCATACTCTACACTCTTGTTGGATGATGAACACATTGCGTAGGATTACACGAACCCTCAATGCCGGAGTTAACAAGCTCCACAATTCAATGTTCATATTTAAATAACCTTAGAGTGCATGAAAGATCAATTCGACTAAACCAAGTACTAGCATAGCATGCACACTGTCACCTTCATGCTATGTAGGAGGAATAATACACATCAATACTATCATAGCAATAGTTAACTTCATAATCTACAAGAGATCATAATCATAGCATACGCTAAGTACTAACACGGATGTACACACTGTCACCATTACACCGTGCAGGAGGAATAAAACTACTTTAATAACATTACTAGAGTAGCACATAGATAAATTGTGATACAAAACACATTGCAATCATAAAGAGATATAAATAAGCACTTCACTATGCTCTTCATAACAGTGAATAAGTATTCTGTGAAATATAGCCTAAGAGACCCACACGGTGCACACACTCGTCACCTTTACACACGTGGGACAAGGAGTCTCCGGAGATCACATAAGTAAAATTCACTTGACTAGCATAACGACATCTAGATTACAAGCATCATCATATGAATCTCAATCATGTAAGGCAGCTCATGAGATTATTGTATTGAAGTACATAGGAGAGAGATGAACCACATAGCTACCGGTACAGCCCCGAGCCTCGATGGAGAACTACTCCCTCCTCATGGGAGCAACAGCGGTGATGAAGATGGCGGTGGAGATGGCAGCGGTGTCGATGGAGGAGCCTTCCGGGGGCACTTCCCCGTTCCGGCGGCGTGCCGGAACAGAGACTCCTGTCCCCCAGATCTTGGCGTCGCGATGGCGGCGGCTCTGGAAGGTTTCTGTGGGTTTCGTCGAACGTCTTAGGGTTTTCGCGACGGAGGCTTTAAATAGGCGGAAGGGCAGCCTTGGAGGGGGCCTGGGGCCACCACACCATAGGGCGGCGCGGCCCCCCCTCTGGCCACGCCGAGGGTGTAGTGTGGGGCCCCCGTGGCTTCCCTCCGGCGGCTCTCGGGTGTTCCGGATGCTTCCGGGCAAAATAGGAACCCGGGCGTTGATTTCGTCCGATTCCGAGAATATTTCGTTACTAGGATTTCTGAAACCAAAAACAGCAGAAAATAGGAACTGGCACTTCGGCATCTTGTTAATAGGTTAGTTCCAGAAAATGCACGAATATGACATAAAGTGTGCATAAAATATGTAGATATCATCAATAATGTGGCATGGAACATAAGAAATTATCGATACGTCGGAGACGTATCAACGGCTTCTTGAGAACCGCCAGGGCAACACCCGGCGGAATAGCTTTCCGGGTTGAGCCAATCTTGGATAGGGCGTCAGCCGCCTCGTTGTTTGCTCGTGGCACATGGTGGAATTCGCAGCCGTCGAAGAAGCCGGATAGCTGCTGGACGTGGAAGCGGTACGAGGCCATGTTGGCGTCCTTCGCGTCCCAGTCGCCAGATGCTTGCTGTATGACCAAGTCGGAGTCGCCGAAGCAGAGTATGCGACGCACGCCAATCTCCTTGGCCAGCTTCAGCCCATGAATGAGCGCTTCATACTCCGCCACATTATTGGATGCGGTGACGTGGATCTGCAGGACGTAGTCCAGCCGGTCTCCCTTAGGAGAGGTGATGACGATGACGGCTCCCAAGCCGTTGCGCATCTTCGAGCCATCAAAGTGCAGCTTCCAATGTGTGGAATCCGGCACAGGCGGCAGGTACTGCATCTCGGCCCAGTCGACGAAGAAGTCCGCGAGGATCTGCGACTTGATGGCCATGCGTGCCTCGTAGAGGATGGTGTGGGCGGCTAGCTCCAGAGCCCACTTGGCGACCCGGCCGTTGGCGTCCTTGCTGCCAATGATTTCTGCCAAGGGTGCCGTGGCAACCAACTTGATGGGATGTTCCTGGAAGTAGTGCTTGAGCTTCTTGGCCGCCATGTACATGACGTAGGTGACCTTCTGGTAGTGGGGGTAGTTTTGCTTCGACTGGGAAAGCACTTCGCTGAGGTAGTAGACTGGGCGCTGAACCAGCTGCTCTCTGCCGTCTTCTTTGCGCTCCACCACCAGGACGACGTTGACCACTCGATTGGTGGCTGCGATGTACAACAGCATCGGCTCCATTGAAGCCGGCGTTGCGAGGATTGGCGCGGTTGAGAGCACGCGCTTCAAGTCACGGAAAGCTTCATCCGCCTGCGGTGACCAGACGAACTTGTCTGACTTCTTCAGCAACTGGTATAGGGGCAGTGCCTTCTCCCCCAGCCGGCTGACGAAGCGGCTCAAGGAAGCCAGGCAGCCAGTGAACTTCTGGACGTCCTTGAGGCACTGCGGCAGTTCCATCTTCTCCAGGGCACTGATCTTCTCCGGGTTGGCTTCGATCCCTCGCTGAGAGACGAGGTAGCCAAGGAGTTGGCCGGATGGCACACCGAATGTGCACTTGGCCGGGTTGAGCTTCATCCGGAATCTTCGCAGATTGGTGAAGGTCTCTCTCAGATCATCAAGGAGGGTAGTCGTCTCCTTGGTCTTTACAACGACATCATCCACATATGCGTGAACATTCCTGCCGATTTGATCCTGCAAGCATTTTTGCATGCACCTTTGGTAGGTGGCGCCTGCGTTTTTCAAGCCGAACGGCATAGTCGTGTAGCAATAAGCCCCATACGGGGTAATGAACGAAGTCTTTATTTGATCATCCGGATTCAAAGAAATCTGGTGGTAGCCTGAATAGGCATCTAAAAAAGACAACAGTTCACAGCCGGCAGTCGAGTCTATGACTTGATCTATGCGCGGCAAGGGGAAGGGGTCCTTCGGGCACGCCTTGTTCAGGCTGGTGTAGTCGATACACATGCGCCAGGAGCCGTTCTTCTTCAGGACCAGGACCGGGTTCGCCAACCAGTCCGGGTGCAGCACTTCCATGATGAAGCCGGCTGCCAGCAGCCGGGCGATTTCTTCACCGATGGCCTTCCTTCTTTCTTCGGCAAAGCGCCTGAGGGGATGCTTCACCGGCTTGGCTTCAGGCCGGACGTGGAGGTGGTGCTCAGCCAACTCCCTCGGCACACCCGGCATGTCTCTTGGAGTCCATGCGAAGATGTCCCGATTCTCACGGAGGAAGCTGGTGAGCTCTGACACGCGTACAGCACGCGTCCGTTGGGAACCCCAAGAGGAAGGTGTGATGCGTACAGCGGCAAGTTTTCCCTCAGTACGAAACCAAGGTTTATCGAACCAGTAGGAGCCAAGAAGCACGTTGAAGGTTGATGGCGGCGGGATGTAGTGCGGCGCAACACCAGGGATTCCGGCGCCAACGTGGAACCTCCACAACACAACCAAAGTACTTTGCCCCAACGAAACAGTGAGGTTGTCAATCTCACCGGCTTGCTGTAACAAAGGATTAGATGTATAGTGTGGATGATGATTGTTTGCGAGAGAACAGTAGAACAATTGCAGTAGATTGTATTTCAGATGTAAAGAATGGACCGGGGTCCACAGTTCACTAGTGGTGTCTCTCCCATAAGATAAATAGCATGTTGGGTGAACAAATTACAATTGGGCAATTGACAAATAGAGAGGGCATGACCATGCACATACATGATATGACGAGTATTGTGAGATTTAATTGGGCATTACGACAAAGTACATAGACCGCTATCCAGCATGCATCTATGCCTAAAAAGTCCACCTTCAGAGTTATCATCCGAACCCCTTCCAGTATTAAGTTGCAAACAACAGACAATTGCATTAAGTATGGTGCGTAATGTAATCAATAACTACATCCTTGGACATAGCATCAATGTTTTATCCCTAGTGGCAACAGCACATCCATAATCTTAGAGGTTTCTCTCACTCCCCCAGATTCACGGAGACATGTACCCACTATCGAGCATAAATACTCCCTCTTGGAGTTAAGAGTAAAAACTTGGCCAGAGCCTCTACTAATAACGGAGAGCATGCAAGATCATAAACAACACATAGATATAAATTGATAATCAACATAACATAGTATTCTCTATTCATCAGATCCCAACAAACACAACATATAGCAATACAGATAGATGATCTTGATCATGTTAGGCAGCTCACAAGATCCGACAATGAAGCATAATGAGGAGAAGACAACCATCTAGCTACTGTTATGGACCCATAGTCCAGGGGTAGACTACTCACACATCACTCCGGAGGCGACCATGGCGGCGTAGAGTCCTCCGGGAGATGATTCCCCTCTCCGGCAGGGTGCCGGAGGTGATCTCCTGAATCCCCCGAGATGGGATTGGCGGCGGCGACGTCTCTGGAAGGTTTTCCGTATCGTGGCTCTCGGTACTGGGGGTTTCGCGACGAAGGCTATTTGTAGGCAGAAGGGCAGGTCAAGGGGCGTCACGAGGGGCCCACACACTAGGTCGGTGCGGCCAGGGCTTGGGCCGCGCCGCCTCGTGGCCCCACTTCGTCAGCTCTCCGGTCTTCTGGAAGCTTCGTGTGAAAATAGGCCCCTGGGCGTTGATTTCGTCAAATTCCGAGAATATTTCTTTACTAGGATTTCTGAAACCAAAAACAGCAGAAAACAAGAATCGGCTCTTCGGCATCTCGTTAATAGGTTAGTGCCGGAAAATGCATAAATATGACATAAAGTATGCATAAAACATGTAGATATCATCAATAATGTGGCATGGAACATAAGAAATTATCGATACGTCGGAGACGTATCAAGCTCGCTTTCCTATTTCTTGCTCAAGCCGGCACCGATGGTGACGTACTTGTCCGGCTGCGCCGGGTCCAGCAGGATCTTCTTGGTGTGGTCGGCCGGCTGGAAGTGAGTCGTCCCAGCCGGGTTGCCTGCAGCCGGCATGTCCGTCTGCGCGGCCTTGGCCAAGGCGACAGCGTCGTGGATGAGCTGCTTCTCGGTGGCGATGACCAGCGTCTGGGCCATCTTGGAGCTCTGCGTGGCGCAGTCCATGGAGCGGCGATAGTCGCCGGCGATGGTGATGACCCCTTTAGGGCCAGGCAGCTTCATCTTCAGGTACCCATAGTGGGGCACCGCCATGAACTTGGTCAGGGCCGGCCTGCCCAGGAGTGCGTGGTAGGGACTGACAAGGTCCACCACCTCGAACTCGACCCGCTCGGTGCGGAAGTGGTCCGGCTTCCCGAACATCACCTCCAGCGTGATCCGGCCAATCGGCTGGCAACAATGGCCTAGCACAATGCCATGGAAAACGGTGGGGGTGGGATGCAGCTCGGCTTCTTGGATGCCTAGCTTGCGGGCGGTGTCGCGGTAGAGGATGTTGATGCTACTGCCCCCATCGATGAGGACGCGCGAGAAGCGCACGCTGCGCCGAGTCGTGCCAATGGTGGGGTCGAGGACCATGGCGTAGCTGCCCGGCTTCGGAAGGACAGCCGGTGTGTCGCGGCGATCAAAAGTGATGGCTTGCTCTGACCAGTTTAGGTGCTCGGGGGACCGGCGGTATGACCGCGTTGACCTCGAGGAACGGCTCTGCTGGCTCGTCTTGTCGTCGGGCTCGGAGGTGAAGATGATGTAGGTAGCATCTTCGGCCAGGTATCGGCCATGGTGCACTTGGTTAGCCTCGTGGTGCTCGAGGTTGGCGTTCTCTGCGCCGGCTTGGCCACCTGGCCCGCCGGCTGGAGGGAGCGGGGGTGGAGGCGGGAGAGGTTCGCCGCTTGTCAGCCGCTTCATGAAGTGGCAGTCGCGGGTGGTGTGGTTGGAGGGGTTCTTGCCGCTGTGGTACTTGCACAGCGAGTCGAGCATTTGTTCGAAGGTGTACTTCGGCTTCCACTGCCGGTCTTGCTTCTGGCGACGACTGCCGCCTGCCGCCTGCCGTGTTGTCCGACACGGCTGCCACGTGGGCGGAGCCGTACCGGCGGTCCGGCTGGTCGCTGTGCCGCTTGCCGCGGTAGTTGTCCCGCCGGCTGCCGTGAGAGGCGCCCTCTGCCGGCTTGTGCTCAGCCGACTTGTGGTGGTCCCGCCTGGAGGGAGCCGGCGTCGGTTCAGCCGGCGCCTTGCCGGCTTCTTCAGCCAGCGCGTACTTGTCGGCGATGGCCATGAGGGAGGCCATGGTCTTGGGCTCGCTGCGGCGCAGCTTGTGCCACAGCATGGTGTTGGGCCGGCAGCCGCCCATGAAGAAGCTGGTGGCCTGGATCTCGTGCACGCCCTCGCAGGAGTTGCGCGTCTCGCACCAGCGCGTTAGGTACGCGCGATCCGTCTCGTCCGGGCCCTGCTTGCACATCTCTAGCTGTTGGGGGCGACCCGGCTGGTGGTAGGTGCCGGTGAAGTTGCTGATGAAGGCCTCCTCGAAATCAAGCCAGCCGTTGATGCTGCTGATGGCGTGTAACTCACACGTTCGTTGGGAACCCCAAGAGGAAGGTATGATGCGCACAGCAGCAAGTTTTCCCTCAGAAAGAAACCAAGGTTTATCGAACCAGGAGGAGCCAAGAAGCACGTTGAAGGTTGATGGCGGCGGGATGTAGTGCGGCGCAACACCGGGGATTCCGGCGCCAACGTGGAACCTGCACAACAGAACCAAAGTACTTTGCCCCAACGAAACGAGTGAGGTTGTCAATCTCACCGGCTTGCTGTAACAAAGGATTAACCGTATTGTGTGGAAGATGATTGTTTGCGGAAAACGGTAGAACAAGTATTGCGGTAGATTGTATTTCGGTATAGAGAATTGGACCGGGGTCCACGAGTTCACTAGAGGTGTCTCTCCCATAAGATAAACGACATGTTGGGTGAACAAATTACGGTTGGGCAATTGACAAATAAAGAGGGCATGACCATGCACATACATATTATGATGAGTATAGTGAGATTTAATTGGGCATTACGACAAAGTACATAGACCGCCATCCGAGCATGCATCTATGCCTAAAAAGTCCACCTTCGGGTTATCATCCGAACCCTCTCCGGTATTAAGTTGCTAACAACAGACAATTGCATTAAGTATTGCGCGTAATGTAATTAGTGACTACATCCTTGAACATAGCACCAATGTTTTATCCCTAGTGGCAACAGCACATCCATAACCTTAGAGGTTCTTGTCACCCCTCCAGATTCACGGAGACATGAACCCACTATCGAGCATAAATACTCCCTCTTGGAGTTACTAGCATCAACTTGGCCGGAGCATCTACTAATAACGGAGAGCATGCAAGATCATAAACAACACATAGACATAACTTTGATAATCAACATAACAAGTATTCTCTATTCATCGGATCCCAACAAACGCAACATATAGAATTACGGATAGATGATCTTGATCATGTTAGGCAGCTCACAAGATCCGACAATGAAGCACAATGGGGAGAAGACAACCATCTAGCTCTTGCTATGGACCCATAGTCCGAGGGGTAGACTACTCACACATCACTCCGGAGGCGACCATGGCGGCGTAGAGTCCTCCGGGAGATGATTCCCCTCTCCGGCAGGGTGCCGGAGGCGATCTCTGGATCCCCAGAGATGGGATCGGCGGCGGCGGCGTCTGCGGAAGGTTTTCCGTATCGTGGCTCTCGGTACGGGGGTTTCGCGACGGAGGCTTTAAGTAGGCGGAAGGGCGAGGTCGGGAGGCGGCACGAGGGCCCCACACCACGGGGCCGCGCGGCCAAGGGGGGCCGCGCCGCCTATGGTTTGGGCGCCTCGTGGCCCCTCTTCGTCTCCTCTTCGGACTTCGGAAGCTTCGTGGCAAAATAGGACCACTGGGCGTTGATTTCGTCCAATTCCGAGAATATTTCCTTACTAGGATTTCTGAAACCAAAAACAGCAGAAAACAGCAATGGCACTTCGGCATCTTGTTAATAGGTTAGTTCCAGAAAATGCACGAATATGACATAAAGTGTGCATAAAACATGTAGATAACATCAATAATGTGGCATGGAACATAAGAAATTATCGATACGTCGGAGACGTATCGGCATCCCCAAGCTTAGTTACTGCTCGTCCCGAGCGAGGTAAAACGATAACACGGATAATTTACGGAGTGACATGCCATCATAACCTTGATCATACTATTTGTAAAGCATATGTAGTGAATGCAGCGATCAAAACAATGTATATGACATGAGTAAACAAGTGAATCATAAAGCAAAGACTTTTCATGAATAGCACTTCAAGACAAGCATCAATAAGTCTTGCATAAGAGTTAACTCATAAAGCAATAATTCATAGTAAAAGCATTGAAGCAACACAAAGGAAGATTAAGTTTCAGCGGTTGCTTTCAACTTGTAACATGTATATCTCATGGATATTGTCAACATAGAGTAATATAATAAGTGCAATAAGCAAGTATGTAGGAATCAATGCACAGTTCACACAAGTGTTTGCTTCTTGAGGTGGAGAGAAATAGGTGAACTGACTCAACATTGAAAGTAAAAGAATGGTCCTCCATAGAGGAAAAGTATCGATTGCTATATTTGTGCTAGAGCTTTGATTTTGAAAACATATAGAGAGCAATAAAAGTAAAATTTTGAGAGGTGTTTGTTGTTGTCAACGAATGGTAGTGGGCACTCTAACCCCCTTGCCAGACAAACCTTCAAAGAGCGGCTCCCATTTTATTTTATTTTTGGGTGGCACTCCTTCCAACCTTTCTTTCACAAACCATGGCTAGCCGAATCCTCGGGTGCCTGCTAACAATCTCATACCATGAAGGAGTGCCTTTTTATTTTAGTTTTATTATGATGACACTCCTCCCCACCTTTGCTTTCTCAAGCCATGGCTAACCGAATCCTTCGGGTGCCGTCCAACAATCACATACCACGGAGGAGTGTCTATTTAGTTTGATTAATTTGGGACTGGGAATCCCATTGCCAGCTCTTTTTGCAAAATTATTGGATAAGCGGATGAAGCCACTAGTCCATTGGTGAAAGTTGCCCAACAAGATTGAAAGATAAACACCACATACTTCCTCATGAGCTATAAAACATTGACACAAATCAGAGGTGATAAATTTTGAATTGTTTAAAGGTAGCACTCAAGCAATTTACTTTGGAATGGCGGAAAATACCATGTAGTAGGTAGGTATGGTGGACACAAATGGCATAGTGGTTGGCTCAAGTATTTTGGATGCATGAGAAGTATTCCCTCTCGATACAAGGTTTAGGCTAGCAAGGCTTATTTGAAACAAACACAAGGATGAACCGGTGCAGCAAAACTCACATAAAAGACATATTGAAAACATTATAAGACTCTACACCGTCTTCCTTGTTGTTCAAACTCAATACTAGAAATTATCTAGACCTTAGAGAAACCAAATATGCAAACCAAATTTTAGCATGCTCTATGTATTTCTTCATTAATGGGTGCAAAGCATATGATGCAAGAGCTTAAACATGAGCACAACAATTGCCAAGTATCACATTACCCAAGACATTAATAGCAATTACTACATGTATCATTTTCCAATTCCAACCATATAACAATTTAACGAAGGAGAAACTTCGCCATGAATACTATGAGTAGAAACTAAGGACATACTTGTCCATATGCTACAGCGGAGCATGTCTCTCTCCCATAAAGTGAATGCTAGGATCCATTTTATTCAAACAAAACAAAAAACAAAAACAAACCGACGCTCCAAGCAAAGCACATAAGATGTGATGGAATAAAAATATAGTTTCGGGGAGGAACCTGATAATGTTGTCGATGAAGAAGGGGATGCCTTGGGCATCCCCAAGCTTAGACGCTTGAGTCTTCTTGATATATGCAGGGGTGAACCACCGGGGCATCCCCAAGCTTAGAGCTTTCACTCTCCTTGATCATGTTGCATCATACTCCTCTCTTGATCCTTGAAAACTTCCTCCACACCAAACTTAGAACAACTCATTAGAGGGTTAGTGACAATAAAGATTAACATATTCAGAGGTGACACAATCATTTTTAACACTTCTGGACATTGCATAAAGCTACTGGACATTAATGGATCAAAGAAATTCATCCAACATAGCAAAAGAGGCAATGCGAAATAAAAGGCAGAATCTGTCAAAACAGAACAGTTCGTATTGACGAATTTTATTAGGCCACCAGACTTGCTCAAATGAAAATGCTCAAATTGAATGAAAGTTGCGTACATATCTGAGGATCATGCACGTAAATTGGCTTAATTTTCTGAGCTACCTACAGGGAGGTAGACCCAGATTCGTGACAGCAAAGAAATCTGGAACTGCGCAGTAATCCAAATCTAGTATGAACTTTTCTATCAACGACTTTACTTGGCACAACAAAACACTAAACTAAGATAAGGAGAGGTTGCTACAGTAGTAAACAACTTCCAAGACACAAAATAAAAACAAAGTACTGTAGGTAAAAACATGGATTATCTCCCATAAGCGCTTTTCTTTAACGCCTTTCAGCTAGGCGCAGAAAGTGTGTATCAAGTATTATCAAAGGGTGGTGCATTCTCAGCGGGGTGTGGAGTTTTCTCAACTATGTATCTTATATTTTCTATGTGAGTTTCAGAGGCTCCCTTTTCATTAGTCTTGGGCTTGCTACTCTCATCAAACAAATCTTCAGGAACAATCCAATCAAAATTCTTTTCTAGTGCCTCACACATTCCCAAGAGCTTGCAAGGTATTGATGTTTTAATATCCCCCTCATAATTAACTTCATTAGTGTACTTTTGTCTATCCTTTTCCATCCTCTCAATGGTACTGGCAAAGTTGGTATAAGAGCCTAGCATATTATATTTAGTGAAGACTTTTCTAGCTTCTCTCGCTATTCCCCCAAATTCTTTAAGAAGGGTTTCTAATACAAAATCTTTCTTTTCTCCTTCTTCCATATCACTCGAGTGTAAGAAACATATGTTGAATCACAGGATTAAGATTAACAAATCTAGCTTCTAACGCGTGTACTAAAGAAGCAACAGCAATTTCATAAGTGGGGGCAAGTTCTACCAAGTGTCTATCTTCAAAATCTTCGACCGTACTAATATGAGTGAAAAAATCTTCTATATTGTCTTTCCCAAGGATAGACTCTCGGCCTACCGGTATATCTTTAAGAACAAACTTAGGAGGAAACATGATGAAATAAGTAAAGTAAATGCAAGTAACTAATTTTTTTGTGTTTTTGATATAGCAAACAAGATAGCAAATAAAGTAAAACTAGCAACTAATTTTTTTGTATTTTGATTTAGTGCAGCAAACAAAGTAGTAAATAAAACTAAGCAAGACAAAAACAAAGTAAAGAGATTGAGAAGTGGAGACTCCCCTTGCAGCGTGTCTTGATCTCCCGGGCAACGGCGCCAGAAAAAGAGCTTGATGGCATGTAACTCACACGTTCGTTGGGAACCCCAAGAGGAAGGTATGATGCGCACAGCGAGCAAGTTTTCCCTCGGAAAGAAACCAAGGTTTATTGAACCAGGAGGAGCCAAGAAGCACGTTGAAGGTTGATGGCGGCGGGATGTAGTGCGGCGCAACACCGGGGATTCCGGCGCCAACGTGGAACCCGCACAACAGAACCAAAGTACTTTGCCCCAACGAAACGAGTGAGGTTGTCAATCTCACCGGCTTGCCTGTAACAAAGGATTAACCGTATTGTGTGGAAGATGATTGTTTGCGAGAAAACAGTAGAACAAGTATTGCAGTAGATTGTATTTCAGTATAGAGAATTGGACCAGGGTCCACAGTTCACTAGAGGTGTCTCTCCCATAAGATAAACAACATGTTGGGTGAACAAATTACAGTTGGGCAATTGACAAATAAAGAGGGCATGACCATGCACATACATATTATGATGAGTATAGTGAGATTTAATTGGGCATTACGACAAAGTACATAGACCGCCATCCAGCATGCATCTATGCCTAAAAAGTCCACCTTCGAGGTTATCATCCGAACCCCCTCCAGTATTAAGTTGCTAACAACAGACAATTGCATTAAGTATTGCGCGTAATGTAATTAGTGACTACATGCTTGAACATAGCACCAATGTTTTATCCCTAGTGGCAACAGCACATCCATAACCTTAGAGGTTCTTGTCACCCCTCCAGATTCACGGAGACATGAAACCACTATCGAGCATAAATACTCCCTCTTGGAGTTACTAGCATCAACTTGGCCAGAGCATCTACTAATAACGGAGAGCATGCAAGATCATAAACAACACATAGACATAACTTTGATAATCAACATAACAAGTATTCTCTATTCATCGGATCCCAACAAACGCAACATATAGAATTACGGATAGATGATCTTGATCATGTTAGGCAGCTCACAAGATCCGACAATGAAGCACAATGGGGAGAAGACAACCATCTAGCTACTGCTATGGACCCATAGTCCAGGGGTAGACTACTCACACATCACTCCGGAGGCGACCATGGTGGCGTAGAGTCCTCCGGGAGATGATTCCCCTCTCCGGCGAGGTGCCGGAGGCGATCTCCTGGATCCCCCGAGATGGGATCGGCGGCGGCGGCGTCTCTGGAAGGTTTTCCGTATCGTGGCTCTCGGTACAGGGGGTTTCGCGACGGAGGCTTTAAGTAGGCGGAAGGGCAGGTCAGGAGGCGGCACGAGGGCCACACACCACAGGGCCGCGCGGCCAAGGGGGGGGCCGCGCCGCCCTATGGTTTGGGCGCCTCGTGGCCCCTCTTCGTCTCCTCTTCGGACTTCCGGAAGCTTCGTGGCAAAATAGGACCACAGGCGTTGATTTCGTCCAATTCCGAGAATATTTCGTTACTAGGATTTCTGAAACCAAAAACAGCAGAAAACAAGAATCGGCACTTCGGCATCTTGTTAATAGGTTAGTTCCAGAAAATGCACGAATATGACATAAAGTGTGCATAAAACATGTAGATAACATCAATAATGTGGCATGGAACATAAGAAATTATCGATACGTCGGAGACGTATCAGCTGCCGGCTGGCAGGTTGTTGAGCCTGGTGCGGGCGGAGCCGACCAGCATTAGGGGGGAGTACCGCACCGCCCAGCGCTTGTTGCCTCTGGAGATGCCGACTGCGGTGGAGTAATCCAGCAGCCAGTCTTCCGGCTTGGCAGTGCTGTCGTACGTGGGTGTGTCGCGGGGGAGCTGGAAGCCGTCCATCATGGGCTCGTTGGCGATGCGGGGTCCGAAGCACTTGGGGCAAGCCGACCCCTCTTCTTCCGCGATGCGGGATTCGACCAGCCGATCGAGGCGATCCCTGGCGTCGGTGGGCTCGATGCGGGGGCCCAGCCGGGAACGCGCCGGCTGGCGAGTGCCGGCTGGCTCTGGAGCCGGCCGGTGCTGGCGCCTTGGCGCCGCCTGCTCGGAGTCATGCTCCTGGTTCCGGCTCGGTGGTGGCCGGCTGCGGCCGCTGTGGCTGCTGTCCATCCGGCTTGTCCGGCTTGAACCTGCGTGCGTGGCGCGGGAGTCCTTGCGTCGGCTTGGCGCGGGCGAGGCGGACTCGGCCGTGTCCCTGTAGGGGTCCTTGCTGTTGCCTGCGGCAGCGCGGACGGGAGGGGCTTTGGGAGCACCGTACCTGGGGTCCTTGGTCTGCTCAGCCGCAGCCTGGCACAGGTCAGCTACGCGCTGCGTCTGGCGGTGCAGCTCTTCTCCTTCGAGGAGGCTTAGCTCCTTGGCAGCGGCTTCGGCTGCGAGGATGTTCTTGTCGGGGGTGTTGTAGACGGGTAGCTCCATGGATGGAGCCGGCGTCTCCGCGCCGTCGCGCTCGATCTCGGCGCCTAGGCCGCCTCCTCGCCGGCGGATCATGCCGGCTCGGCTGGGGTTGTTGCCGCCTGGCGTGAAGCCATGGGCGTGCTCGTACTCGCGCTGGGTGATTTCCAGCTGGCGCTTGGCAGAGGCCAGCTCCTCAGTCTGCTTGAGGAGGAGCTGGCGATGCGCCTCCAGGTCCGCCTCGACGGTGGCGGTGTCGCCGCCTGTTGTGAGCGGAGAGCTCAGCTTGGCCCGGACTTCGTCCAGCCGGGATGGTGGCGGGGGCGCCTTCGGGCCCGAGCCGGATGCGTTGGGGTCGACGTTGCGCTCCAGGTTGGGGCCGCGAATGCGAGTGGACTTGACGGGGGGCTCCTCGCCAGCCATCATGACTTGCATGACGACGGGGCTGGCGGGAGCGCTGCTGGCGCCGGCTCGCGGAGGAGGGCTTGCGCAGCGCAGCACCTGCCGCGGGTAGCGCGGCGGTGCGACGGTGGCGACGTAGACGTCGTGGCCGCCGAAGGAGATGATGCGGCCGCCGGCAGGGAAAGGCCGGTCGGCGAAGCAGCCAGCGTTGTCGCTGATGCAGTCGAGGGAACCGAATCTCCAGATCAAGCCTGAAGCGACTCGCTCGCCGGTGGTGATGGTGAGGCCCGTCCGGATGAAGACACCGGCCGAGGACGTTGAATGCCCCACGGTGGGCGCCAAAGGTCGTGGTATCGTCACGGCATATGCTAAAGAGAGTGGTTCCTAGGTGGTCTCACGGCGGTATCCGGATGCGGGTATGGGGACGAGCGACACGGCGACGTACCCAGGTTCGAGGCCCTCCGATGGAGGTAACACCTCTACTCCTGCTATGGATGTATATGATGATCACACAATACAATGGTGCTCCTAGAGCTGTGTCCGGCTGCTCCTGGGAGGCTAAGGAAGATGATGGTCTCTCTCACAGGGCAGCGCTAAGGGTGGAATGGAGTGAGAATGATCGATCCCCTGCACGAGAGGGGGTAGTGCGGCTTATATAGGCACCGACACTTTACATAAAAGACCCTATAGTCTACTGGCCGGCTTGGCTGGCTCCGGCTTCCGCTCCTTCCCGAGGTACTGACGTCAGTAGCCGTTGAGGCCTCATGGCTTGTCCCATCCGGCTGCCGAAGTCAGCGGTATGGAGAGGAAGCGTCCATGTCGCCATCATGTCTTGTAGCCGGTACGGATCGACGTACGCCATGATGGCCTGTCCGGCGCGTGGAACTGTTGCTCCACAGTGCTCCGCACTTTACGGGAGATGAGGTCAGCGTGGACCTGCGAACCCGGACCACCTACCCAGTTCCTTCCAGTGCAAGACTCGCCAGCCTCGAGTCGGTCTGAGGTACAAACCCCCAGTCGGATATGGCTTGTAGAAGCCGGCCCAGCTACAGGGCTGGTAGCCGCAGCCAGGTCGACTAGGACTTAGAGCCAGCCGGCTTCCGGACCAGCCGGCCACGGCTCCAGCTGGCTGCTCCTCAGCCGGCCTTTGCCGCGAGCCGGCCAGTGGCCAGCCGGCTGCTCCACGTCCATTGCCCTACCCGGGGTCTTCCCCCCGACAATCTTGGTTCGCCACCTCATCGCTTCTAGTTGCTTGTGTGCTGCGTCATGACCTCGTTAGTGTTCTAGGCTCGCGTCTCTAGTACAGTCTAGCCTAGGACCAGCACAGTACCGTTGTTGAGCATATTTTCAATACTGCATCGCTGTTTTGACAATTGTTGTTTTTGCTACCATATATAAGCCTTCCTACTGCTCCACATATTGTCTCCACATGCATTGTATCAACACCTGGTAATCGCTTTGGCGATCTTTGGAGATGCTGATCCTTGTTGGTTGCCATATCGCCTTCCTCCTGTTTGGTAAGAACTTGTAAGAGCTTTGTATTTTTCTTGACGAATTGCACGTGAACCACCATATTTCGTAGTTTGTAGGCATATACATTTGTGCTTCTTGAGTACTAATCATGACAAGAACTACATCATCTGGTGTTGACCCGTATAAGATGACGAGCGCGGAGTTGCATGCTCACTTCACCCACCTTTTAGGTGGGCATGCACAGGACGTAGACGCGCGCCTTGGTGACGTTGACGCCAAACTCACCGACGCACTAGACAAGACCGATGGCCTCGAGGCAGCTTTCAACCCCAAGCTTGACGCCAAATTCTAGGAGATCTTGACTCGGTTACCGCAGCCTCACGACAACGTGCGATGACATGCACGCCGCGTTCCTCGTGCGGAGGTGCCTGCGGGTACCGCTCCTGCTGCTGCAGCCGCACCTGACGCGCCTTCTGATAAAGGATACGAAGATTATGAAGGGGACGAGGACGAGCGGGTAGATGAGAACGTGATGGACGGCGAGGAAGCCGAACAACCTGCACCTGGTCGTCCACGACAACTGAACCGCAACGCTCGCCCACCTCCACGTCCGGTACATGATGATGATCATGTTGCAAAACTTAAATTGAACATTCCACCATTTGAGGGCAGATATAATCCTAATGCATATCTTACATGGGAATTGGAAGTAGAGCAATGTTTTGCATGTTTACGCTATCCTGATCATTTACGTGTTAGTGCTCCTACTTGTGAGTTCACATATTTTGCATCTATTTGGTGGTCTGAGCATTGTAGTGTACATCATGCTGAAAGTGCATAGAGCCCCCATGTGTGTTTTTGGTAATTGATGTCTACAGGTGCTTCTATTCTTGTAGACAGTGTTGGGCCTCCAAGAGCAGAGGTTTATAGAACAGCAGCAAGTTTCCCTTAAGTGGATCACCCAAGGTTTATCGAACTCAGGGAGGAAGAGGTCAAAGATATCCCTCTCATGCAACCCCGCAACCACAAAGCAAGAAGTCTCTTGTGTCCCCAACACACATAATACACTTGTCGGATGTATAGGTGCACTAGTTCGGCGAAGAGATAGTGAAATACAGGTGGTATGAATATATATGAGCAAGTAGTAACGGCACCGAGAAAATAGCTTGATGCTACAACCGGCGTGTGGTTGATGGTGGTAATATTGCAGGAAGTACGAGATGCGATAGAACAGTAAACAAGCAGCGATAGCAGTATTTGGGAACAAGGCCTAGGGATTATACTTTCACTAGTGGACACTCTCAACATTGATCACATAACAGAATAAATAGATAAATGCTCTACTCTACACTCTCTTGTTGGATGATGAACACCACTAATTGTGTAGGATTACACGAACCCTCAATGTCGGAGTTAACAAGCTCCACAATATTCGATATTCATGTTTAAATAACCTTAGAGTGCATGATAGATCAACACAATTACACCAAGTACTAACATAGCATGCACACTGTCACCATCACACTATGAAGGAGGCATAGATCACATCAATACTATCATAGCAATAATTAACTTCATAATCTACAAGAGATTACAATCATAACCTACGCCAAGTACTACACGATGCACACACTGTCACCATTACACCGTGCAGGAGGAATATACTACTTTAATAACATCACTAGAGTAGCACATAGATAAGTAGTGATACAAAGCACATTGCAATCATAAAGGGATATAAATAAGCACTTCACTATGCTATTCATAACAGTGAATAAGTATTCTGTGAAATATAGCCTAAGAGACCCACACGGTGCACACACTGTCACCTTTACACACGTGGGACAAGGAGTCTCCGGAGATCACATAAGTAAAATTCACTTGACTAGCATAACGACATCTAGATTACAAGCATCATCATATGAATCTCAATCATGTAAGGCAGCTCATGAGATTATTGTATTGAAGTACATAGGAGAGAGATTAACCACATAGCTACCGGTACAGCCCTTAGCCTCGAAGGAGAACTACTCCCTCCTCATGGGAGACAGCAGCGGTGATGAAGATGGCGGTGGTGTCGATGGAGAAGCCTTCCGGGTGCACTTCCCTGTCCCGGCGGCGTGCCGGAACAGAGACTCCTGTCCCCCAGATCTTGGCTTCGCGATGGCGGTGGCTCTGGAAGGTTTCTCGTACCGTGGCTTTTCCGTATCGAAGTTTTAGGTCAGGGACCTTTAAATAGGCGAAGAGGCGGAGTCGGAAGGTCGACGAGGCGGCGACACAATAGGGGGGCGCGGCCCCCCCTCTGGCCGCGCCGGCCTACTGTCTGGTGGGCCTGTGGCCCCCCTCTGGCGGCTCGCGGGTGTTCTGGAAGCTTCGTGGGATTTTAAGACTCTGGGCGTTGATTTCGTCCAATTCCGATAATATTTCCTTACTAGGATTTCTGAAACCAAAAACAGCGAAAACGAGAACTGGCACTTCGGCATCTCGTCAATAGGTTAGTTCCGGAAAACGCATAAAATCATCATAAAGTATGAACAAAACATGTAGGTATTGTCATAAAACAAGCATGGAACATAAGAAATTATCGATACGTTGGAGACGTATCAGCATCCCCAAGCTTAGTTCCTACTCGTCCCGAGTAGGTAAACGATAACAAAGATAATTTCTGAAGTGACATGCTACCAACATAATCTTGATCCAATAATGATGTAAAGCATATGAACTGAGATCAAATCACTCAAAGCAAGTGTCTATATTGATATAAGAGATGATAATGCAAGAGTTTAAACAAGCTAGAAGTTTTCATGAACTATTGCTTTAAAGACATGAAACCGTACAAAGTTCATTAAAGATGTGTTAAGTATTCAGCGTAGAAGTTCTATCCTTCATTCCAAGCATCAAGTAAATTTTCACAACATAAGAAGGATTCAGTCAAGTAAACATAAACATGAACGTCATGAATCAACTGTTTCAAAGTCTACTCAACTGGTGAGCGCAAGCATTTGGTATTAGCACCAGGATGTTATGGCATAAAGAACATTAATGGGGGTTTGGAAGGCCAAAAGGAAGAAAGGCTTGCAAAGCTATAAGTGACCATTAGACAAGAGGAAGTCTTATGATCGAAGCTATGCAAGGAGTAGTGATTTCCATGCAACGGATGCACATAGAGCTATATGTGTATGAAAGCTCTCCAATGGAACTAGTGGGGGTGCATCCAACTTGGTTGCTCACGAAGACCTAGAGCACTTTTGAGGAGGCTCATCATTGGAATATACAACCCAAGTTCTATAGTGTAAATTCCCCACATAGTTATACTAGTAAAACATGAAAACTCTCTCATATGAAGTGTAGGTGCTAAACATGAGCACAAATGATGACTATGAATACTGCAGGTGCTAAAACATGAGCACAAGTGTGGATAAAAGATAGTAATGCTGCCCCCTTTTTCTTTATTCTCTTTTTTTCTTTTTCTTTTTCTTTTCTATTTTTTTCTCTTTCTTTTCTTTTTCTCTTTTTGATGGCCTCCATGGCTCTTTTCACTTTTAGGGGCAACATCCTAATATGACAACACACTTTTTGGTACAATTAACTCATAATGAATAAAACATGACGTATGAAACTGTATGCCTCTGCCAGTGTAGCAGGATGTGCAATGATCTAGCGTAACATGGCTAAACACACATCAGCTGTATATGATCATGCAAAGCAATATATAAATAATAAATGACAACATGACATGTAATGTAAAATGGATGTTGCATGGCAATATATCTCGGAACAGCTATGGAAATGCTGTGGTAGGTAGGTATGGTGGCTGTTTTGAGGAGATATATGGGCTTATGTGTAGGAGGACAAGAGAAAGTCCTCCCACGGGTTTGGATGTACCGGCGAAGTATGCACAATTCTCAATGTGAGCAAAAGGCAATGCACAGTACCGAAGAGGCTAGCAAATTTGGATGGTGGAAGTGCCAAAAACCGTAGCTTAACATTAGTCAAAAAGAACTCACAAGCTTATTGCAAACAACTAGCGGGTTCATCATTAAGAGCATGATTAAAATTTACTCCAAGGAGGGCCGTTCACGGTGGCACAAGTACCCCGCTAGCTCCCTCGACCTTTAGCACAACTTAGTTATTACGATGAACTCTCAGACATGGAAAGCTATCAAGTCCAACTACACCTTCAACTATTTAAATAGAGTTTGTAGTACGGCACAAGCTTAAAGACAACAATCCACTACTAATTTTAACTTATTTATCCAGCAAGCATTACCATCTAAATACCTCAAAACATTTGCAAAGAATCAAGTTATCAAAGCTCAATGATCTACAAGATTATGCAAGTGTTTCACTATACCACTACCACATGTAGCATTTCCTGAACCGACCAAATAACAATGAACGAAGCAGTTTCAACCTTCGCCATGAACATTAAAAGCTAAGAACACCTGTGTTCCTATGAACCAGCGGAGCGTGTCTCTCTCCCACACAAGGATGCTAGGATCCAACTTTATTCAAACAAAACAAAAACAAAAACAAACATACGCTCCAAGTAAAGTACATAAGATGTGACCGAATAAAAATATAGTTTCAAGAGAAGGGACCTGATAATTTGTCGATGAAGAAGGGGATGCCTTGGGCATCCCCAAGCTTAGATGCTTGAGTCTTCTTGAAATATGCAGGGATGAACCACCGGGGCATCCCCAAGCTTAGAGCTTTCACTCTTCTTGATCATATTGTATCATCCTCCTCTCTTGACCCTTGAAAACTTCCTCCACACCAAACTCAAAACAAACTCATTAGAGGGTTAGTGCATAATCAAAAATTCACATGTTCAGAGGTGACACAATCATTCTTAACACTTCTGGACATTGCTCAAAGCTACTGGAGGTTAATGGAACAAAGAAATCCATCCAACACAGCAAAAGAGGCAATGCGAAATAAAAGGCAGAATCTGTCAAAACAGAACAATCCGTAAAGACGAATTTTAAAGAGGCACCAGACTTACTCAAATGAAAATGCTCAAATTGAATGAAAGTTGCGTACATATCTGAGGATCACTCACGTAAATTTGCAGAATTTTCTGAGTTACCTACAGAGAATTAGGCCCAGATTCGTGACAGCAAGAAATCTGTTTCTGCGCAGTAATCCAAATCTAGTATGAACCTTACTATCAAAGACTTTACTTAGCAAAACAATGCAATAAAATAAGATAATGAGAGGTTGCTACAGTAGTAACAACTTCCAAGACTCAAATATAAAGCAAAATACTGTAGTAAAATAAACACATGGGTTACCTCCTAAGAAGTTCTTTCTTTATAGCCATTAAGATGGGCTCAGTAATTTTAATGATGCACTCGCAAGAAATAGTATTTGAAGCAAAAGAGAGCATCAAGAAGAAAATTCAAAACACATTTAAGTCTAACCCACTTCCTATGCAAAGGAATCTTGTACCCAAATGAATTCATGAAGAACAAAGTGACAAGCATAAGAGGATAAAACACGAGTAACTTCAAGATTCTCAACATAAAGAGGGGAAACTTAATATTATTAAGATGCATATAACCATGTTTCCCTCTCTCATAATAACTTTCAGTAGCATCATTGATGAAATCCACAATATACCCATCACTTAAAACATTCTTATCATGAGTCTCATGCATAAAATTATTACTACTCCCAACATAAGCATAGTCATTCTTATTAATTGTAGTGGGAGCAAATTCAACAAAGTAGCTATCATTATTATTATCATCATCAAATATACGAGGCATATTGTAATCATAATCAAATTTATCCTCCATAACAGGCGGTACCAAAAGACTACTATCATTATAATCATCATATATAGGAGGTAAAGTATCATCAAAGTAAATTTTCTCCTCAATGCTTGGGGGACTAAAAAGATCATGCTCATCAAAACCAGCTTCCCCAAGCTTAGAATTTTCCATATCATTAGCAACAATGGTGTTCAAAGTGTTCATACTAATATGTTCCATGGGTTTTTTAATTTTCGCATCAAACCATCCATGTCTTAACTCAGGAAATAGAATAAAAAGCTCCATGTTGCTTTCCATTATGCCAAACTAGTGTAAAACAAGAAACAAAAAGATGCAATTGCAGGATCTAAAGGAAATAGCTTCGAGCACTTACAACGGTGCCGAAAAATAGCTTAGTAGCCGAGATCCGGAGTGTGAGTACCTTTTACCTTTCCTCCCCGGCAACGGCGCCAGAAAAGTGCTTGATGTCTACGGGTGCTTCTATTCTTGTAGACAGTGTTGGGCCTCCAAGAGCAGAGGTTTGTAGAACGGCAACAAGTTTCCCTTAAGTGGATCACCCAAGGTTTATCGAACTCAGGGAGGAAGAGGTCAAAGATATCCCTCTCATGCAACCCCGCAACCACAAAGCAAGAAGTCTCTTGTGTCCCCAACACACCTAATACACTTGTCGGATGTATAGGTGCACTAGTTCGGCGAAGAGATAGTGAAATACAGGTGGTATGAATATATATGAGCAGTAGTAACGGCACCAGAAAATAGCTTGATGCTACAACTGGTGTGTGGTTGATGGTGGTAATATTGCAGGAAGTACAAATGCAGTAGAACAGTAAACAAGCAACGATAGCAGTATTTGGGAACAAGGCCTAGGGATTATACTTTCACTAGTGGACACTCTCAACATTGATCACATAACAGAATAAATAGATAAATGCTCTACTCTACACTCTCTTGTTGGATGATGAACACCACTAATTGTGTAGGATTACACGAACCCTCAATGCCGGAGTTAACAAGCTCCACAATATTCGATATTCATGTTTAAATAACCTTAGAGTGCATGATAGATCAACACAATTACACCAAGTACTAACATAGCATGCACACTGTCACCATCACACTATGAAGGAGGCATAGATCACATCAATACTATCATAGCAATAATTAACTTCATAATCTACAAGAGATTACAATCATAACCTACGCCAAGTACTACACGATGCACACACTGTCACCATTACACCGTGCAGGAGGAATATACTACTTTAATAACATCACAGAGTAGCACATAGATAAGTAGTGATACAAAGCACATTGCAATCATAAAGGGATATAAATAAGCACTTCACTATGCTATTCATAACAGTGAATAAGTATTCTGTGAAATATAGCCTAAGAGACCCACACGGTGCACACACTCGTCACCTTTACACACGTGGGACAAGGAGTCTCCCGGAGATCACATAAGTAAAATTCACTTGACTAGCATAACGACATCTAGATTACAAGCATCATCATATGAATCTCAATCATGTAAGGCAGCTCATGAGATTATTGTATTGAAGTACATTGGAGAGAGATTAACCACATAGCTACCGGTATAGCCCTTAGCCTCGAAGGAGAACTACTCCCTCCTCATGGGAGACAGCAGCGGTGATGAAGATGGCGGTGGTGTCGATGGAGAAGCCTTCCGGGAGCACTTCCCCGTCCCGGCGGCGTGCCGGAACAGAGACTCCTGTCCCCCAGATCTTGGCTTCGCGATGGCGGCGGCTCTGGAAGGTTTCTCGTACCGTGGCTTTTCCGTATCGAAGTTTTAGGTCAGGGACCTTTAAATAGGCGAAGAGGCGGAGTCGGAAGGTCGACGAGGCGGCGACACAATAGGGGGGCGCGCCCCCCCCCCTCTGGCCACGCCGGCCTACTGTCTGGTGGGCCTGTGGCCCCCCTCTGGCGGCTCTCGGGTGTTCTGGAAGCTTCGTGGGATTTTAAGACTCTGGGCGTTGATTTCGTCCAATTCCGACAATATTTCCTTACTAGGATTTCTGAAACCAAAAACAGCAGAAAACAGGAACTGGCACTTCGGCATCTCGTCAATAGGTTAGTTCCGGAAAACGCATAAAATCATCATAAAGTATGAACAAAACATGTAGGTATTGTCATAAAACAAGCATGGAACATAAGAAATTATCGATACGTTGGAGACGTATCATTAATTAATGACAATCCCTATGGACTAATGTTTGCATTGAGTCATATGTGTAGGAGTTGTTCATAGGCAATGCTTGAACCATGAGTTGGCTTGAAGGTTGCAATACGAAGAAATGAGGTGCAAGTTCAAGATGAGTCAACTCGTAGAGCTCACATGCTTGAAGCTTTCCATTCATATGTGTTCATGGAAAAGTGAAATTGCACCGAAGAAGAAGATCATCCATAGTGGAGTATGGGGGAGCAATCCGCAAGACCTCATCTTCATCAAGCAAGCACAATCAAGAACGGCGTTTCATCTTGTTGTCGTCAAGATCATCATCATCGAGCTCAAGTGGAATGTGCAAGGTTAAGGTTTTATCTTTATAGGGTTTCTTTCTTACCGTTCTCGTGGTTTAGTTGGGAGACCGGGTTATAGGTTAGTTGCCGCACTATCAAGGGGCTCTCGAGTGAGTAACTTGATCGTATCGTTCGGAGAGAGTTCAAACATTTGCATCCTTGCGTTATCTTTTTTGGTTGTTATTTGGATCTTATCCATATAGTGTTTTAGAGCTTGTACTTATTCTCATGACAATCTCTAGTTCATCGAAAAAGGAATCCACATGAAATACTTGTTGTGTTTTCGATATTGGAGTTTTTCCCGGTTCTTCATTTTGAGAGGTTTCACCTCTAAATGCAGGGAAACATCTACCCCAATTGATGTGGGCATTACCCTTCGGGTAACTAGTATTGCGCTACCTCCTACGGCCCAACCAGGGGCCCATGAAGATCATCCACCGACCAAGGTGGGCCGCTATGTTGGTTCCCATGAAGGATTCTTAAAGGACAAGGCAATAAGACAAAGAAACAAGGAAAGTTTAGATATAGCACTCTTTGTAACCTAGTCGTACCCGAACAGACCTCTTGAGACCTGGCTCACAATATAAGGGCTAGGAGAGGGGCCGCCGAGGGACACACAATCAATCTAGCCATAACCACCGCAAGTCGAGAGTTAGGTCATACACGAACTAGCTTCTCATCGAGTTCTTAGTTGAAGCCTGCGGCTACCCTATTGTAACCCAATATTCTCAATAATCAAGATCAGGCAAGCAGGAAGTAAGGGTTTTACCTCATCGAGGACCCCGAACCTGGGTAAATCTCTCTCCCCGTTTGTTTGGTATCGGATGTCTCGTATTAGCCTACATGATTCCATCAACCCTAAGCCCCTCAAGGTGGGCATTGCCGAGGAGTACCCTCGACACCAATTATTCTTGATATTTTCACTCTTTGTGGGGTAGCTCTTTTTATCCTATTTACAACTAAATTGGTTTCACCTAAATCCGAGTTTTCTAACTCAAGTTGTTGCAATTTCCTTACTATAGGTGTTACAGGTTTAGCTCTTATATATTGGCTAACACTTTCCCCTTTTGATCTTATACTCCGTGGTTGGACTATGATGTCTCCATGCATGATCTTGTAGAACTCTTCGTTGTGATTCCAACGAGCCAAAGATCATCAAATTCGGAGTCCCGATATGAAAATGGCGACATTTTTGGTGTGCAGTGCGCTGCCAGCCAGATTGGTCCGGCCACGGGCCGGACCAGTCCGCCCCCCGGTCCGGCCAAGCGGTCCTGGCTCTCAAATTAGTCACCGGTATTGGTCCGGGGCTGGCCCGGACAAGTTCGGCTGGCCAGATTGGTCCGGCCAAGCCCGAAAGGTCCGGCCGGGCGCGAAAATGGAGCCTTTTTCAAACGGCTAGTGCTCCTCCTCCCATATAAAAATGGGTCTTCTTTCCCACTGAGCGTTTGCTGCTCCTACTCTCTCTCTACCCCATTTTTGACCTTGAGAAGCTTCCTCTCCCTCTAATCCCTCCATGATTCTTGCTCATATTTGAGGAAAAGATAGAGGAGATCTAGATCTACATCTTGACCAAACAAATTCCTCTCTTTGTGAGGGAAATCCACTAGATCTAGATCTTGGAGAAATTTGGTGTACATCCTCCTATTTGTTCTTCCTCTCTTATTACCCCAATAGTTTTTTTAGCTTTGTTGGAATTTGAGAGAGAAGGACTTGAGCATCTTTGTGGTGTTCTTGCCATTGCATTTGGTGCATCAGTTTGACTTCTTCGCGGTGATATGTGGAGGTGAAAGTTCGTGAGACATACACTTTGGGAGCTTGTTCCTCTTGGGTCTTTGGACCATAGACGCCTTAGTGGTCTTTGTGGTGTTCTTGGGGCCTCTAATTAAGTTGTGGAGATTACCTCAAGCTTTGTGCTTTGTGGCTTAGTGGTGTTCTTGGGGCCTCCAATTAAGTTGTGGAGATTCCTCAAGGGAAAGGCCTTTGTGGCAATTTATTGGGAGCCTCAATTAAGTTGTGGAGATAACCCCAAGCTTTGTGCGGGTTCGGTGACCACCCTAAGGTTCCATATTGGATCGCGGACATCCCTTTTGGTGGGAATTCTTGAGGATAATACGGCGGCCCTCGTGCATTTGGAGTGACTTGTCCTCCACACCGCTCCAACGGAGAGTAGCACTCGCAAGAGTGTGAACTTTGGGATACATCGTTGTCTCCGCGTCACTTTCGTTATTCCTATATCCGAGCTCTTTACTTATGCACTTTACTTTGTGATAGCCTTCGTGCTTGAAGATATATATCTTGCTATCACATAGTTGCTTGAATTGCTTAGCGTAAGTTGTTGGTGCACATAGGTGAACCCTAGTTATATAGGTTTTGTGCTTGAGAAATTAAACGCTAGTTTGATTCCGCATTTGTTAAGCCATATTCGTAAAAAGTTTTAATAACCGCCTATTCACCCCCCTCTAGGCGGCATCTGTGTCCTTTCAATTGGTATCAGAGCCCGGTCTCTCACTATAGGCTTTACCGCCTTGAGAGTAAGGATGTCGGCTAGAGATTTAGTGCATGATCACACTTTTATATTCGATAGAACAAATTATGATGTTTGGAAAATTCGCATGCTTAGTCATTTTCGGCCCATTGACCCTCATATGGAGAGAATTGTAGATATAGGTTTTTCTCCTCTGGTGAATTCCCAAAATCTATCTTTAGAGGATGAGAAAAAATTATATCTCAATGCTCAAGCTTCTAACGTGCTTGTTCATGCTTTGAGAAAATGTAGATATTGTTGCAATATTGCCTTTCTGGAGCGCTCATGATTTATGGACAAAGCTTCAAGAAAAATATGATATGTCCAACATTATTGAGGATGATTTGTATTCCCTCCACTTCCGGCATTGATGAACTTTCATCCACTTCACCGTTGTGTTTCAAGACACAAGGAAATGCCAAGGTGAGTGGTGATGACCATTGCAATGTTGAGGGTGATCCTATTATTGATTATCCTTCATCTCTATCTCATTGCAATGCTTGATCTTTGGATTTAAACACATCTAGCACTATAAATGATTCACATACTTGTGTTGATAGTCCTTGCATACAATGTGTTAACTCCTCATCTAAATGCCATGGTGATATGCTTGCTATTTCTTTTTGCCATAATATAAATGTTTCTATTTCCTCTAGTTGTTGTGTGTCTAACAACGTAGAGGAAACCGGAGAATCCATTGGCAATGACAAGATCTTGGATGGAGCTTCAAGTAGCTCTTCTTCTCCATCATCTCAAGTTTCTCATATATGCCTTATGGCTAAAGCTTCTAAGGTATCTCATACCTCGGAAGCTAATCTTTCTCATAATGAAGAAGAAGAAGAGGAATTCATTGCATCTTTACATGACAAGGGTGAGGTTGTTCATCGTGCTCTTCGTAAAAATAAAATTGCTTGCTCTAAATTTGTTGAAATCTTAGTTTGTGCTATTGAGAGCCAAAAACTTATTGAGATGCATGAGAACACCATATTAAAAATGGGTGTTCTTGAACGCGAGTATGACGACGAAATATGTTCTCTAAAGGATGAACTTGAAGAAGAACAAACCACCAAAGAATCTATTGAGGAGACCTTTTCTCTAGAATTGTCTAGAATGAAGTAAAACCATGATAGAGATCTTAAAGTGGCAAATGATCTAAAGCTAAAAAATGGTAAGCTCGTGTTTGTGAATGCTAAACTCCTTGAGGATTTTGAGCAACTAAAAAATGGCTCTAGGGTCATTGAGAGTGCGCTCACCAAACTCACCGAGTCACATGAGCAACTTGAAGCTTCATATCTAAAAGAGCATGCCAAATTGCCTTCTACTATTGCTATTAATGATGATGCTTGTGCTACTAACTCTACATCTTGTGAAGCATCCATTTTGACGGAGAATGTTGAGCTAAGGGCCCAACTTGAATTGCTAACTAGCAAGTATGGGATTTTGGAAGAAAGTCATGGAAAGCTCTCTAGCTCCAATGATGAACTTCTATTGTCCCATGAGAAGCTGAAGTTGGATCATGAGGCTATCATGTCAAAGGTAACATCTTGTGAGCCTCATGTGGATACTAGCACTAATTCTCAAAATGCTATATTGCCATGTGCTAGTCCTATTAATTCATCTACTCATAGTATTGCAAAATCTTGTGATGAATTATCCTCCTTCCCTTGTTGCTCTAACAATGAAGTTTCTACTTCCTCTAGTATTTGTGTTGTTACTAACCATGTAGAGGAAATCAAAGAGCTCAAGGCTCAAGTCACTTCCTTGAAGAAAGACTTGAAAAAGGCTCATGAAGGGAAATGCAAACTTGACAAGATGTTGAGTGTGCAACAATCCCCCAATGACAAGAGCGGACTTGGATTTATCTCCAACAACAAGAAGAAGTCCAAAAGCTCCAAGAACAAGAAGGGCCAAGTTCAAGTCAAAGATCCGGCCAAGATTACTTGCTTCAAGTGCAAAATTGAAGGGCATCATGTTATATCTTGCCCATTGAAGAAGAAGCCTCTTAGTGAGAAGCAAGAAGGGAATCGGCCTCAAGTTCAAGGCCATGCCCAACCTCGGGTTGAAGAAAGGCCACTTCCCAAAAAGAATCAAGCCAATGCTCCCATTGTGGAGAAATCTAGTGAGAAGAAGGAGAAGAGAAGAACTTGCTACATATGCCGTGAGAAGGGCCACATCTCCTCTTTTTTCACTATTGGTACCTCATCCAACCCTATCATAATTTTTGATGTTTATTCTCTTCTCAAGGATGAGGGTGGCAATGTGTTTGCCAAATATGTTGGTGTTGAAAGTGGTGTAAAGAAAAGAACCATTTGGGTTGCCAACCTATTGTGACTAACCTCTTAGGACCCAACTTGGTTGGGGACCAACAAGCTAAAACTTGATCAATAGGTGATTGTGGGGGGCATTGGAGACTTGGCTACATCATGAAGAATCAAGGGATCTTCATCATTTGTATTATCTCAAGGCAAGTCTTTTGGTTATCTTGCTTCTATCATATATCCAATGTTCCTCCTTTCGGTAACATGTGGTCAACTCATTTATATTGAAAGTTACCCGCCCCTTTGCATGTGTTAGTTTTGTTCCTAACATGTGTTTGTATATGTTGTGCTTCCTACTTGCTTATCTTGGGAAATCAATTATATGTATGTTGGGTTGCACACCATGTATATGTGTTTGTGTTTGAGCCTATTTCATCTTGTTTGTATCTTATATGGCTCTTGTGAGTGATTAATGGACTATTCCATTATGGGGGAGTGATATACCTTTAGGAATCTCACAACCCTAAAAACGTGTGTACATAAGGAACACCACTTAGAATTGATATTGCAAGTTTATCTAGTCTCTATGTGGCATGTCATCCTCATGAAAAATTCAAATTCTATGTCCATTAATTATCTCTGTTGTTTATTTGTTGCCTTTGTGAAAATAAATTCTCTATCACATTATGGGGGAGTATTATGCTTTGTGCATTTTACAAGCCATAAAAATGTGTATATTTGAGGTTGTGTCCCATAGTATCGATATTGTAAATTATCTCGTTCCTATGTGGCATGTATTTCTCAAACAAGTCCAAATTTGCTTAAATGGCTTCTTTGCTAATATAATTATGGATCTTGTTTGTGAGAGTTTTTCTTGGCATGGTTTTCCACAATGTGTTTCTCAATATCCTTTTGGGAAATCATGTGCTTCTAGTTATGCCATTCATTGCTTTGCATGGTGGTGTAATTAATTGAAGCTATGAATAAACTCTCTTTGCATGATGTTTAAATCTTATACCATATGCTCTCTTTGGGCTGAAGATGATCTTGGATACTTGGAAACTATCACCGGAAAATATTTCCCAAATACCTCTTGTCCTAGGACAATTGGTAATCTATTATGAGGTAGATATTTATTGATCATCTTTACATTGGCTCTTGTGTTTAATTGCTTCATTTCTTGCCATGAAATGGTTTTTCATTTGACTCCCATGTGTTTTACTTGCATCTTATGGATATAATTTGTGTACTTAAACTTTCTTAGCATTTTATTGAATAAGGGTAGAGTGATGATCCCACTTTTGTGCATTTGGTATTCAAATACAAAATCCTAAATAATGCACTGATCTTGGGGGAGCTCTCCTATTTGTGTTAGAATGCTACTTTTATGATCCTATCTTTTCATTTATTGATATTTATCAAGTATTTGATGTTGGAATACAAACCTTTTCTTTTCGGTACTTGTGCCATTATGAAAAGTGTGAGTGTTTAGTTTATTTGTTGGAACCTTAATCGCTTGGGAGTTGGTCATCTCATTGCTTATCTTGGGTTTAATTAGCTTCTTGTAATGAGACACGTCTTTGAAATCAATCTTGTGTTGATTTGATTCTTTGATATAATTTGGACAATTATTTGTTCTAGATTCAATTAGTGTTTCATCCAAATTGTATTTTTGTTGGTTCTTGAAAGTCTCATCCATGCATATTTACTATATGTATATACTATGGCATGCTTTGCTTTCTTTGTTCCAATATATAGTGTAAAATCCAATAAATCCTAAATGGGCTAAGATGAGCATGAAATTCAATTTCATATCAATATGCACATATTTATGTGGAGTTTGTCCTATATGTTATAGTGTCTAACTACTTTGGACCCACTTAGTTTGGGAACCATTTTGTACTTAAATTTGTTTTAGGTACATGAAGATGCATTGGATATTTTCCAAATCCGGCAAGCTAGGATGATCAACGAACTCATATCTACTACATCCACACCAATGCTATCTTGGTAACAAGTATCTTCTCATGCATAGTTTTCTTGTATCCAACCTCGTGGTTGCATCTTGGCATGAATATCTCTATTTACAAATGTCTTAATGAAACCTCCTTATTGCAAATTGATTTCTTTCTTTTGGTATCCTTTAGTTGTGATACTTTTTGCTTTTCTCAAATCATCCCAACTATCTTCTTTCCCTTGTTGATATTTGTGATGTCTTTGATGTGTTTGTGTTTGAAGTTTATTAATGTACAATAAGATAAAATTGAGCCTTTGGGCATGCTATTAAGCAAATATCTTATTTGTATGTTGCATGACTTCGTTTTGGATATCATGTTTCAATTATTTTGTATCTATTTTGTGTGTACATGTTTCTTTGTGGATAAATATCTTTGTGATATTGTCTACTTAGAGAAACTTATACACGTAAGAGATGATAATTCTCCACTTGATATCTTATTTAATTGTTATGTGTTGTTGGTCATGCTAAGCAAAATCACTCTTTGAAGACTATGATGATGCTATTTTCTCATCCTTGTATTAGTCTTATAATATGATTGGCCATGCCTCTCACATATCCTTTTGGTTGAACATTTTATTATGGTGTCTCTTACTTGTTGCTCAACCATTAATTTGCTCCAATTGTTAAGCTTCATTTCTTATCTATGGTGTCTTGAAATTGTTTGTGGTTAAAAAGGTAATGATGGAGTGAGGATTCCATGTTGTGCATGTTCTATTCAAATACAACAATCTAATTTATGCATGTACCTTGGGGAGCTTCCTCAATTTATTTAAAGCACTATCTTGCGGCGATCATAAGACTTTATTTCACTTGGTATCTTTTTCTTTGAATAATATTATGGGAGTGGTGATACCATGTTTGTGCACCTATATTCCAATACAAATTGTCTATCTTTGTGCACAAACCTTGAGGAGCTCTCTTATGTTATTTATAGCACTCTACTTGATCTTATCATAATATCTATCTTTCATTTGGTTTCTTATTTTGGTTCATTTGATTGCTTGCTTCATGTGTTGAAGCTTCTTGACTTTGTTATCTTTTTTGCAATCTTTGACCCTAGATATAGTTTGAATCCCTCTGAGTATTCATCATTGGATACATGCATTTGATTCCACTCCCAATATGAGATATGCACACCTTATGTACGAATTCTCACTATATTGACCTCTCTAGATTTTTCACCCATTTCGGCAATCGATGTCAATGGGGGAGAAGTTTTGAGGGTTTAAGGGAATTGGGTTTATGCTTCTTTCTTTGTGCCAAAGTAATTTCCTTGATTGGTTGAATATTTAGAGGAAACTCCACTATGCTTTGATTGCCAATATATGCAATGAAATTCAAGTTCATTCACACATGCATAAATTATGGGGGAGTTAAATCTATATATTCAACTTGTTTGTTACTTTAATTCATTATATAAACCCTCTTGAAAAGATTGTCATCAATTATCAAAATGGGGGAGATTGAAAGTGCATAGAGCCCCCATGTGTGGTTTTGGTAATTAATGACAATCCCTATAGACTAATGTTTGCATTGAGTCATATGTGTAGGAGTTGTCCATAGGCAATGCTTGAACCATGAGTTGGCTTCAAGGTTGCAATACGAAGAAATGAGGTGCAAGTTCAAGATGAGTCAACTCGGAGAGCTCACATGCTTGAAGCTTGCCATTCATATGTGTTCATGGATATGTGAAATTGCACCGAAGAAGAAGCTCATCCATAGTGGAGTTTGGGGAGCAATCCGCAAGACCTCATCTTCATCAAGCAAGCACAATCAAGAACGACGTTTCATCTTGTTGCGGTCAAGATCACCATCATCGAGCTCAAGTGAAATATACAAGGTTAAGGTTTTATCTTTATAGGGTTTCTTTCTTACCGGTCTCGTGGTTTAGTTGGGAGACCGGATTATAGGTTACTTGCCACACTATCAAGGGGCTCTCGAGTGAGTAACTTGATCGATTTTTCGAAGAGAGTTCAAACCTTTGCATCCTTGCATTATCTTTTTTGGTTGTTATTTGGATCTTATCCATATGGTGTTTTAGATCTTGTACTTATTCTCATGACAATCTCTAGTTCATCGAAAAATGTATCCACATGAAATAGTTGTTGTGTTTTTGATATTGGAGTTTTTCTTGGTTCTTCATTTTGAGAGGTTTCACCTCTAAATGCATGGAAAAATGTACCCCAATTATTCTTGATATTTTCATTCTTTGTGGGGTATCTTTTTTCATCATATTTACAACTAAATTGGTTTCACCTAAATTCGAGTTTTCTAACTCAAGTTGTTGCAATTTCCTTACTAGAGGTGTTACCGGTTTAGCTCTTATAGGTTAGTTAAAAGTTTCCCCTTTTGATCTTATACTCCGTGGTTGTACTATGATGTTTCCCTACATGATCTTGTAGAACTCTTCGTTGTGATTCCAACGAGCCCAAGATCATAAAATTCGGAGTCCCGATGTGAAAATGGCGACGTTTTTGGTGTGAAATTGCACAGAAGAAGAAGCTCATCCATAGTGGAGTATGGGGAGCAATCCGCAAGACCTCATCTTCATCAAGCAAGCACAATCAAGAACGACGTTTCATCTTGTTGCGGTCAAGATCATCATCATCGAGCTCAAGTGAAATATACAAGGGTAAGGTTTTATGTTTATAGGGTTTCTTTCTTACCGGTCTCGTGGTTTAGTTGGGAGACCGGGTTATAGGTTAGTTGCCGCACTATCAAGGGGCTCTCGAGTGAGTAACTTGATCGTATCGTTCAGAGAGAGTTCAAACCTTTGCATCATTGCATTATCTTTATTGGTTGTTATTTGGATCTTATCCATATGTTGTTTTAGAGCTTGACCTTATTCTCATGACAATCTCTAGTTCATCGAAAAATGAATCCACATGAAAAAGTTGTTGTGTTATCGATATAGGAGTTTTTCCCGGTTCTTCATTTTGAGAGGTTTCACCTCTAAATGCATGGAAAAATGTACCCCAATTATTCTTGATATTTTCATTCTTTGTGGGGTATCTTTTTTCATCCTATTTACAACTAAATTGGGTTCACCCAAATTCGAGTTTTCTAACTCAAGTTGTTGCAATTTCCTTACTAGAGGTGTTACCGGTTTAGCTCTTATAGATTAGTTAAAAGTTTCCCCTTTTGATCTTATACTCCGTGGTTGTACTATGATGTTTCCCTACATGATCTTGTAGAACTCTTCGTTGTGATTCCAACAAGCCCAAGATCATAAAATTCGGAGTCCCGATGTGAAAATGGCGATGTTTTTGGTGTGCGGTGCGCTGCCAACCAGATTGGTCCGGCCACGGGCCGGAAGGTCCGGCTGGGCTGGACCAGTCCGGTCCCCGGTCCGGCCAAGCGGTCCTAGCTCTGAGATTAGTCGCCGGAATTGGTCCAGGGCCGGTCCGGATAAGTCCGGCTAGCCAGATTGGTCCGGCCAAGCCCGGAAGGTCCGGCCGGGTGCGAAAATGGAGATTTTTTCTCCAAATGGCTAGTGTTCCTCCTCGCATATAAAAAGGGGTCTTCTTCCCCATTGAGCGGTTGTTGCTCCTACTCTCTCTCTACTCCATTGTTGACCTTGAGAAGGTTCCTCTCCCTATAATCTCTCCGTGATTCTTGCTCATATTTGAGGAAAAGATAGAGGAGATCTAGATCTACATCTTGACCAAACAAATTCCTCTTTTTGTGAGGAAAATCCACTAGATCTAGATCTTGGAGAAATTTGGTGTTCCTCCTCCTATTTGTTCTTCCTCTCTTATGCAAAATATGGTGTTGCCACCCTGTGACACTACCCCCTGGCGATACCGTCCGCACATGCGTTGTGATTCGTGCTCCTTGAGTAGGTTTGTATCAAGCCCATGCATTAATTAGTAGAGATGTTGCAAATCACCTGGCCCGACGCACGCAAGCGCAGCGAGGCTGTGCATCAGAATCTGAAAAGTGGCACAGAGAAAAGGAGGGGTGTGCGGAGTGTGATCAGACTTGTCAAGGTCAGCGTAGCAAGCATGCAATAGTGTGCGGACAGCGCCTGGTTTACTGCCCAAACAATGGTCATAAAACTCCATATATAGGGTGCGTACAGCAAGCAGATAAGGTGGCAAGGTTCTTATCGCCATTGCCATCTAGAACTCCAAGATCCATCAAGATACCCGAGCTGCCCTCCAAAGAATGTATGCCCTTTTTCATGCAGCAGTTTTTTTCAACTGATTTCCCGCTGCAAGCTTGTTTCAACTCATCTACATTTGTTGTTCTTTGTTTGGATCTAAAACAGATGGCGGTGTTCATCTTCCCTGCATCGATTGCAGCCGCTGCAACCATAGTTTTAGCTACGACATTAGAGATCCCTTTCTTATTTGCGTTCGCAAGCGCATTAGCATGCTCCATAATCCTCTTGTTCCATTACAGGTCTATCGTAGAGGATCCAAGAGCGAGCACCATAGCCTGCGCATTTCTCTATTTCTCACGTGTAAGGGCAGAGCGTGACGCAAACGGACGCTGAGCGACCGTCGTCGTGACCAAAAATGCGTCTGTCTCCATGACACGCGTACAGCACGCGACCGTTGGGAACCCCAAGTGGAAGGTGTGATGCGTACAGCAGTAAGTTTCCCTCAGTTAGAAACCAAGGTTTATCGAACCAGTAGGAGTCAAGAAGCACGTTGAAGGTTGATGGCGGCGAAGTGTAGTGCGGCGCAACACCAGGGATTCCGGCGCCAACGTGGAACCTTCACAACACAACCAAATTACCTTGTCCCAACGTGACAGTGAGGTTGTCAATCTCACCGGCTTGCTGTGACAAAGGATTAGATGTATAGTGTGGATGATGATTGTTTGCAGAAAACAGTAGAACAAGTATTGCAGTAGATTGTATTCGATGTAAAAGAATGGACCGGGGTCCACAGTTCACTAGAGGCGTCTCTCCGATAAGAATAAGCATGTTGGGTGAACAAATTACAGTTGGGCAATTGACAAATAAAGAGGGCATGACCATGCACATACATGATATGATGAGTATTGTGAGATTTAATTGGGCATTACGACAAAGTACATAGACCGCTATCCAGCATGCAACTATGCCTAAAAAGTCCACCTTCAGGTTATCATCCGAACCCCTTCCAGTATTAAGTTGCAAACAACAGACAATTGCATTAAATATGGTGCGTAATGTAATCAACAACTACATCCTTAGACATAGCATCGATGTTTTATCCCTAGTGGCAACAGCACATCCACAACCTTAGAACTTTCTATCACTGTCCCAGATTTAATGGAGGCATGAACCCACTATCGAGCATAAATACTCCCTCTTGGAGTTAAGAGCAAAAACTTGGCCAGAGCCTCTACTAATAATGGAGAGCATGCAAGATCATAAACAACACATAGGTAATAGATTGATAATCAACATAGCATAGTATTCTCTATTCACCGGATCCCAACAAACACAACATATAGCATTATAGATAGATGATCTTGATCATGTTAGGCAGCTCACAAGATCCAACAATGAAGCACAACTAGGAGAAGACGACCATCTAGCTACTGCTATGGACCCATAGTCCAGGGGTGAACTACTCACTCATCACTCCGGAGGCGACCATGGCGGTGAAGAGTCCTCCGAGAGATGATTCCCCTCTCCGGCAGGGTGCCGGAGGCGATCTCCTGAATCCCCCGAGATGGGATTGGCGGCGGCGGCGTCTCTGGAAGGTTTTCCGTATCGTGGCTCTCGGTACTGGGGGTTTCGCGACGAAGACCTTAAGTAGGCGGAAGGGCAGGTCAGGAGGCGTCACGGGGGCCCCACACGCTAGGGCCGCGCGGCCCCCCTGTAGGCCGCGTCGCCCTAGTGTGGCGGCGCCCCGTGGCCCCACTTCGTGACTCCTTCGGTCTTCTGGAAGCTTCGTGGCAAAATAGGCCCCTGGGCGTTGATTTTGTCCAATTCCGAGAATATTTCCTTACTAGGATTTCTGAAACCAAAAACAGCAGAAAACATCAACTGGCTCTTCGGCATCTCGTTAATAGGTTAGTGCCGGAAAATGCATAAATATGACATAAAGTATGAATAAAACATGTAGATATCATCAATAATGTGGCATGGAACATAAGAAATTATCGATACGTCGGAGACGTATCAGCATCCCCAAGCTTAGTTCCTGCTCGTCCCGAGTAGGTAAACGATAACAAAGATAATTTTTGGAGTGATATGCCATCATAATCTTGATCATACTATTGTAAGCACATGTAATGAATGCAACGATCAAAGCAATGGTAAATGACATGAGTAAACAACTGAATCATATAGCAAAGACTTTTCATGAATAGTACTTTCAAGACAAGCATCAATAAGTCTTGCATAAGAGTTAACTCATAAAGCAATAATTTCAAAGTAAAGGTATTGAAGCAACACAAAGGAAGATTAAGTTTCAGCGGTTGCTTTCAACTTGTAACATGTATATCTCATGGATATTGTCAACATAAAGTAATATAACAAGTGCAATATGCAAGTATGTAGGAATCAATGCACAGTTCACACAAGTGTTTGCTTCTTGAGATGGGGAGAGATAGGTGAACTGACTCAATATAAAAGTAAAAGAAAGGCCCTTCGCAGAGGGAAGCATTGATTGCTATATTTGTGCTAGAGCTTTGGTTTTGAAAACAAGAAACAATTTTGTCAACGGTAGTAATAAAGCATATGTATTATGTAAATTATATCCTACAAGTTGCAAGCCTCATGCATAGATTACCAATAGTGCCCGCACCTTATCCTAATTAGCTCGGATTACCTGGATTATCACCGCAATACATATGTTTTAACCAAGTGTCACAAAGGGGTACCTCTATGCCGCCTGTACAAAGGTCTAAGGAGAAAGCTCGCATTGGATTTCTCGCTTTTGATTATTCTCAACTTAGACATCCATACCGGGACAACATAGACAACAGATAATGGACTCCTCTTTAATGCATAAGCATTCAACAACAATTAATTTTCTCATAAGAGATTGAGGATATTTGTCCAAAACTGAAACTTCCACCATGGATCATGGCTTTAGTTAGCGGCCCAATGTTCTTCTCTAACAGTATGCATGCTCAAACCATTCAACTCATGGTAAATCTCCCTTACTTTAGACAAGACGGACATGCATAGCAACTCACATGATATTCAACAAAGAGTAGTTGATGGCGTCCCCAGGAACATGGTTATCGCACAACAAGCAACTTAATAAGAGATAAAGTGCATAAGTACATATTCAATACCACAATAGTTTTTAGGCTATTTGTCCCATGAGCTATATATTGCAAAGGCAAAGAATGGAAATTTTAAAGGTAGCACTCAAGCAATTTACTTTGGAATGGCGGAGAAATACCATGTAGTAGGTAGGTATGGTGGACACAAGTGGCATAGTGGTTGGCTCAAGGATTTTGGATGCATGAGAAGTATTCCCTCTCGATACAAGGTTTCGGCAAGCAAGGTTATTTGAAACAAACACAAGTATGAAGCGGTGCAGCAAAACTCACATAAAAGACATATTGTAAACATTATAAGACTCTACACCGTCTTCCTTGTTGTTCAAACTCTTACTAGAAATTATCTAGACCTTAGAGAGACCAATTATGCAAACCAAATTTTAGCAAGCTCTATGTATTTCTTCATTAATAGGTGCAAAGTATATGATGCAAGAGCTTAAAGATGAGCACAACAATTGCCAAGTATCACATTATCCAAGATATTCTACCAATTACTACATGTAGCATTTCCCGTTTCCAACCATATAACAATTTAACGAAGAAGATTCAACCTTCGCCATGAATACTATGAGTAAAGCCTAAGGACATATTTGTCCATATGCAACAGCGGAGCGTGTCTCTCTCCCACACAATGAATGCTAGGATCCATTTTATTCAAACAAAACAAAAACAAAAACAAACCGACGCTCCAAGCAAAGTACATAAGATGTGATGAAATAAAAATATAGTTGCACTAGAGGAACCTGATAATGTTGTCGATGAAGAAGGGGATGCCTTGGGCATCCCCAAGCTTAGACGCTTGAGTCTTCTTGAAATATGCAGGGGTGAACCACCGGGGCATCCCCAAGCTTAGAGCTTTCACTCTCCTTGATCATATTGTATCATCTCCCTCTCTTGATCCTTGAAAACTTCCTCCACACCAAACTCAAAACAACTCATTAGAGGGTTAGTGCATAATCAAAATTCACATGTTCAGAGGTGACATAATCATTCTTAACACTTCTGGACATTTCACAAAGCTACTGAAAGTTAATGGAATAGAAAAATCCGTCAAGCATAGCAAAACAGGCAATGCGAAATAAAAGACAGAATCTGTCAAAACAGAACAGTCCGTAAAGACGAATTTCTAAGAGGAACCAGACTTGCTCAAATGAAAATGCTCAAATTGAATGAAAGTTGCGTACATATCTGAGGATCACTCACGTAAATTGGCATAATTTTCTGAGTTACCTACAGAGAATTAGGCCCATATTCGTGACAGCAAAGAAATCTGTTTCTGCGCAGTAATCCAAATCTAGTATGAACCTTACTATCAAAGACTTTACTTGGCACAACAATGCAACAAAACTAAGATAAGGAGAGGTTTCTACAGTAGTAACAACTTCCAAGACTCAAATATAAAATAAAAGTGCAGTAGTAAAATCATGGGTTGTCTCCCATAAGCGCTTTTCTTTAACGCATTTCAGCTAGGCGCAGAAAGTGTGTATCAAGTATTATCAAGAGACGAAGCATCAACATCATAATTTTCACAATTTGTCCCATTAGGTATCTTAGATGCTCCCTTATCTATAGTGGTTTTAAGAGCTTTATCAATTTTAGGCCTATAATAGCTTTTTGGTTTAGGCACCTTAGAGACATACATGAACTTTTGCTCCTTAGCCACATAAGCTTTCTCTCTAAACTTAATAGATGAAAAAGTTGAACCTAAGGTTCCCATAGCTTCTTCAAGTTCACTAATCCTTTGGGTTTGATTATCATGAATAGCACAAGCTTCTAAGATGGCAATTCTCTCATTAACTCCACCTAGAGATTTATCAAGTTTATCAGTGCTATCAAGTAATGCTCCCAAATTAGTCTCAATACTTGGAAGGTTTTGCTCTATGGTTTCCAACTTTTTCATGACATCTTCAAGAGAGGTTTCAATTTTAACTTCATTAACAGGCGGTATTCCAAATAAACTTTCAATAATGCAACTAGCTTCTAAGGCAGGAGTACCTAGGAAGTTACCTCCCGCGAGACAATCAAGAACATACCTATTCCAGCTAGAGATACCAACATAAAAATTCCTGAGTAGGATAGTGGTGGAGTGTTTCTTAGTGCACCTATTATGGGCATCACTAATTCTATACCAAGCATCTTTTAAACATTCCCCCCCCTTGTTGCTTAAATGAACGAATTTCAACTTCAGGATTACTCATTTTAGTAAAAGTAAATAAATCAAACTAGATAAAGTAAATGCGAGTAACTAATTTTTTGTGTTTTTAATATGGCAAACAAGATAGCAAATAAAGTAAAACTAGCAACTAATTTTTTTGTATTTTGATGTAATGCAGCAAACAAAGTAGTAAATAAAATAAAGCAAGACAAAAACAAAGTAAAGAGATTGGAAGTGGAGACTCCCCTTGCAGCGTGTCTTGATCTCCCCGGCAACGGCGCCAGAAATTTAGCTTGACACGCGTACAACACGCGACCGTTGGTGTCGAGGGTACTCCTCGCCAATGCCCTCCGATAGGGGCTTAGGGTTGATGGAATCCAGTAGGCTGACACGAGACATCGGTTCACAGACAAGCGGGGAGAGCGATTTACCCAGGTTCGGGGCCCTCGATGAGGTAAAACCCTTTCGTCCTGCCTGTCTGTTCTTTGATTATGAAAACAATGGGTTACAATGGGGTGCCGAATAGTTCGGCTGAGATCTAGTCGAGATTGCTGCTACTAGGGTTACCTAGCTCTAAGCTTTTCCTGGCTAAGATTGCTAAGATTGTTCGTGTCCCTTGGCAGCCCCTCTCCTGGCCTTTATATAGGAGGCCAGGTCTCAAGAGGTCTAACCGAATACGACTAGATTTACAATAGTTTAGATCCAATCTTTCCTTGTTTGTTCGCTTCCTTGTCTTGCCCGTCAAGGAATCTTCTGGTCAGCCGACCTAGTGGCCCATCTAGCCTTCGGGTGTCTTCATGGGCCTCCAGTTGGTCAATACAGGATAGGGCAACGTCAGTTACTTGAAGGGTAGTGCCCACGTCAGTAGCCCCCGAGTGTCTAGCCGAAGATAATTCGGGTTGAGACTAATGCATGCCTTCTTATGATATTCTTCCCCTTCATTGTTCTTATTCATCTTGATTCTGCTCCATCTTCCTTTTATCGGGTGCGCGTCAGCGCTCCCGATGGGAGTAGCCCCCGAGTCTAGGTACGGATGCTTGCAATCCGTGCGTAGACTCAAGTTGTACTACTCGAATACTTTCCTCTGCCGAGTTTTTCGCAAGTCTTCATAGGTCATCCGATACATTTTCTTTACGCAAAGGATAATGAGTAACGTGCCCAACTTTTGTTGGTTAACTGCTGATGGCAGAACAACGTTACTCTACACAGAATCAAGTCCCCGGGCATGATCCTGGAATGCAAAAAAATTTCAACGGGTGTGCACCACGTCCTCCCGATGGGAGTAAACGTCGAGTCTGGATAAAGACTCAAACCTTATTCCTTCGACTGCTTATGCTGTCGAATCTTCTTTTTATCGGGTGCGCGTCAGCGCTCCCGATGGGAGTAGCCCCCGAGTCCAGGTTCGGATGCTTGCAATTCGTGCGTGGACTCAAATTCTTCATCCGATAACTTTTTACGTTTCCTTAGAATGCTTCCAATTTATGATGTCATTGCCGACGTGTAACTACTGCGGGCTGATTTGACGGGTCTCATCATGATGGGCTAGCCCTAGCTCTGTTCAATCAGTGTTTTAGGGCTTGACCACTATACGCGTAACGACCGAGGTGGCTCCTCCATTTTCGCGCAATCGTGGGCGTAGTGGGCCGTCAGTTCCTCCCTTTCCTCAAGCGCCACGTGCTTACTTAACTCTTAACTTCTCCTTAAAATCTACAAAGGGCAGAAATTCTCAATCTTCTCCACGGTTCCCATAGCATCTCCTCATTCTCCCTCTTCTTCCTTCTTTCGCCATTGCCGCGCCGCCGCCACAGTTTTTCCAATCTTCCTCAGATCTCGTGATGGTGAAGAAGAAGAATGCCGCCACCGCCGCCAGCTCCACCAGCGGAGGTGCCGCTGCCAAGTCCTCCTCTTCTCTTCCGAAGGGGAGCGCCCCGAGCGCCCCTCTCCTAGCTCCGGCGCCGCCGGCGCCGTCGAGCCCAATAGTCAAACCTGGGGACTGGGTAGCTTCAACCGTCACCAAACGTGACGAGAAGAGGTCCCGAAGCTTAGGATTGATATCCTCCGACGCGGGAGATGTGATTCTTCCAGGTGCGATTTCTCGGCCTGATCCTCCTGCTGGATTTTCTGTGATGTTCTTATCCTTTCTTCACCGAGGCCTTTCGCTCCCCACTCATGGATTCCTCCTCCATCTCTTACGGACGTATGAAATCCAATTATGGCAACTTACCCCCAACTCAATCCTCCATGTTGCTGTGTTCATCACCCTTTGCGAGGCATTTTTGGGTATTGAACCTCATTTCGGGCTGTGGAAGAAGATCTTCTATGTGAAGAGATACAGCAGTAGTAATGGGTACTTTGTCACCGGAGGGGTAGGTTTTGTTGCTCGCTCAGAAGTTAATTACTTTAATTTCCCAATGAGAGAGTCCGTTCAAGGATGGAGGCTGAAATGGTTTTACGTCAAAGATTCCTCGTCACCCGAGTGTCGACTCCCCTGTTATGCCGACGTTTCTGAAGCCAAGCCCAAGGACTCTTGGAAGAACATCCTCTCAGCCGACGAAAGGGCCTCAGCCGAAGAATTGTTTGCCAAATTCCTTCGAATCAAAGAGGCTGACGGTCAAACTATGATCGGTACGGAGGTGGCAGCAGTATTCTTGAAGCGCCGAATCTAGCCAGTCATGGCCAGAGTTCACCCGATGTGGTTGTACTCTGGTCCAAAGGATGAGACCAGGATTAATGCTGCCGATCTATCAGAGAAAGAGTTACTTGATGAAGTCCGTCGTCTTACTTCCTTCAACCAGGAAGATTCGATTCCGCTGATTTCTTCTTATGCTCCCCTTGACGCTGATCATCCACCATCCGGGGTATTTTCCTTTCTTCACATTTCTACTATAGCTTCTTGCTTAGCCGACATGATTACATTTGTCCTTACTTGTCATTTTTCTTTGCCAGATCCCTATGGCTTCTGAAAATACACGTGATTCACCGGATGATACTTCTGAGGGGAGAGGCTCCTCAATCCCCGTAGATTTTCACACCACCGATCAAACAGGTCTAGAGGATGAATATAATGGTCCGATGAATCTTGAAGTTGCCCACGCTGATCTTCCCCCCTCAGCCGATAACACTCGTATCGCAGATGGATCAGTGCGTAATATCGACTCTGATCGTGATACTTTTGTTGATGCAGCTGCGGAAGGGGCCAGAGCTTCTCCTGCGAAGAGATCAACCGGCGGCTTCGCCGATGAAGATGATCTCTTCGACATGTAAGTAGTTCTTTTCTGAAAGTTATACTGTGCCTTTTTGATTTTTCATACCCATGTTATAATCGCAGTCGACTGTTTACTTTTGCAGTGATGAGGGCTTTATCGAGTCTCCTCCTAAAAAGGCCAAATCTGATGCTGTTTCGCCGGTTGTGGTGGCTTCCGAAGCTTCAGCTCCTAAGGCTGCCCCTACGGCTCAAGCATTGACCGCGTCTTCCCTTTCCAAAGGGAAGGATACTTCTCCAACTGCTGCTACTGCGGCTCCTTTTTCTGTAAGTCCTCTTCTGATCGCAAATACAGATTTCTTGGAGCGTGCCTTTTTTAATTGTTTTTCTTTCTCTTTTAAGGATCTACGTGGCGTTATCTCTAAAACTAGCCCGCCTGCTGGAACGGGGGGTGCGTTCTCCGTCTCCCCTATTAGCGACGTAGACTTGGAGGGGCGCCACTCTTCGGGTGTCTCCTCGGACGACGCTGTCGATGATGTCCTCCCCCGACGAATAGTAGGCGTTGCAGATGAATGGCGTGTCGCTTGACCCTAGTCCATGCCTGGTGTCGCTGTTCATGCAGTAATACGAGGTCATCTCCGAGGGCACGGGGTCATCAGATCCAACCGACATGGAGGATGCTGAACGTGGAGTCGATGGCGCGGACGCACTCGACGGGTTTGCCTGGCCAGCCGAAAGGTCGGGTGTTGATGACGCACTTGGGCTTGTCGATCTGGAGATAGGAGATTCCAGCAGCCGGAGGATTCCTTCTGAGTTGACGTTGTAGTGGACGCTCCCGAACGCCATCTCCATGTTGCCTTGCAGACCAGAAAAGGTGGAGCGAGATGATTCGCTGTGCGGGGTAAATTCGTAGGAGCCAAAACGGATCGGGATTCCCAGATGAGGCAATGATGGCGCGGATGAAGCTGCTGATGACATGACGGGTTCAGCCGATGTCCGATCTTGTGCCGACAGGTTTCCCACAGACGGCGCCAATTGTCGAGGGTACTCCTCGCCAATACCCTCCGATAGGGGCTTAGGGTTGATGGAATCCTGTAGGCTGACACGAGACATCGGTTCACAGACAAGCGGGGAGAGCGATTTACCCAGGTTCGGGGTCCTCGATGAGGTAAAACCCTTACGTCCTGCCTGTCTGTTCTTTGATTATGAAAACAATGGGTTACAATGGGGTGCCGAATAGTTCGGCTGAGATCTAGTCGAGATTGCTGCTACTAGGGTTACCTAGCTCTAAGCTTTTCCTGGCTAAGATTGCTAAGATTGTTCGTGTCCCTCGGCAGCCCCTCTCCTGGCCTTTATATAGGAGGCCAGGTCTCAAGAGGTCTAACCGAATACGACTAGATTTACAATAGTTTAGATCCAATCTTTCCTTGTTTGTTCGCTTCCTTGTCTTGCCCGTCAAGGAATCTTCTGGTCAGCCGACCTAGTGGCCCATCTAGCCTTCGGGTGTCTTCATGGGCCTCCAGTTGGTCAATACAGGATAGGGCAACATCAGTTACTTGAAGGGTAGTGCCCACGTCAGTTGGGAACCCCAAGTGGAAGGTGTGATGCGTACAACAGTAAGTTTCCCTCAGTTAGAAACCAAGATTTATCGAACCAGTAGGAGTCAAGAAGCACGTTGAAGGTTGATGGCGGCGAAGTGTAGTGCGGCGCAACACCAGGGATTCCAGCGCCAACGTGGAACCTGCACAACACAACCAAATTACTTTGCCCCAACGTGACATTGAGGTTGTCAATCTCACCGGCTTGCTGTAACAAAGGATTAGATGTATAGTGTGTATGATGATTGTTTGCAGAAAACAGTAGAACAAGTATTGCAGTAGATTGTATTCGATGTAAAAGAATGGACCGGGGTCCACAGTTCACTAGAGGTGTCTCTCCGATAAGAATAAGCATGTTGGGTGAACAAATTACAGTTGGGCAATTGACAAATAAAGAGGGCATGACCATGCACATACATGATATGATGAGTATTGTGAGATTTAATTGGGCATTACGACAAAGTACATAGACCGCTATCCAAGCATGCATCTATGCCTAAAAAGTCCACCTTCAGAGTTATCATCCGAACCCCTTCCAGTATTAAGTTGCAAACAACGGACAATTGCATTAAGTATGGTGCGTAATGTAATCAACAACTACATCCTTAGACATAGCATCGATGTTTTATCCCTAGTGGCAACAAGACATCCACAACCTTAGAACTTTCTCGTCATCGTCCCGCATTTAATGGAGGCATGAACCCACTATCGAGCATAAATACTCCCTCTTGGAGTTAAGAGCAAAAAATTGGCCAGAGCCTCTACTAATAACGGAGAGCATGCAAGATCATAAACAACACATAGGTAATAGATTGATAATCAACATAGCATAGTATTCTCTATTCATCGGATCCCAACAAACACAACATATAGCATTACAGATAGATGATCTTGATCATGTTAGGCAGCTCACAAGATCCAACAATGAAGCACAATTAGGAGAAGACGACCATCTAGCTACTGCTATGGACCCATAGTCCAGGGGTGAACTACTCACTCATCACTCCGGAGGCGACCATGGCGGTGAAGAGTCCTCCGGGAGATGATTCCCCTCTCCGGCAGGGTGCCGGAGGCGATCTCCTGAATCCCCCGAGATGGGATTGGCGGCGGCGGCGTCTCTGGAAGGTTTTCCGTATCGTGGCTCTCGGTACTGGGGGTTTCGCGACGAAGACCTTAAGTAGGCGGAAGGGCAGGTCAGGAGGCGTCACGGGGGCCCCACACGCTAGGGCCGCGCGGGCCCCCTGTAGGCCGCGCTGCCCTAGTGTGGCGGCGCCCCGTGGCCCCACTTCGTGACTCCTTCGGTCTTCTGGAAGCTTCGTGGCAAAATAGGCCCCTGGGCGTTAATTTCGTCCAATTCCGAGAATATTTCCTTACTAGGATTTCTGAAACCAAAAACAGCAGAAAACAACAACTGGCTCTTCGGCATCTCGTTAATAGGTTAGTGCCGGAAAATGCATAAATATGACATAAAGTATGCATAAAACATGTAGATATCATCAATAATGTGGCATGGAACATAAGAAATTATCGATACGTCGGAGACGTATCACACCACCTCCAGCAGCGCGACGCATAGTGACCGGACCGACGCTGAGCGGACGCGCAAAGTGTCCGCTTGATCCTCGCACGGCCCGCCTGGCAGGGACACAACTGATTCGTCATCCGTGTGATTACTTGCGGGTGGCGCGCTGCAGCCTTTGCAGGGCCGCATTAATGGCGCGCCTCGGCTTCCGCGAGCATGCGCAGCTAGGCGGCGTTGCAGTGGTAGGCCATTGAAGGCGAGATGGCATCCGAGCCTCTTAAAGGAACGCTGCCGGCGGCCATTTCCCCGACCAAACCATTGCCACATCCCACACTATCCACCCCACCGACGCCATGGGATCCGGAGACCCAGCCGCCGGACATTTCCGAGGAGGAGGCCATTGCCATGGCACTGGCCAACAGCGAGCAGGACGAGCTCAACGACCTCGCTTTGTGGGACGGGCTCGCAATCCAGCTCCGCGAGTCAGCGCTCGCGCAGGGGAGGCCGGCGACTCCTCCGGCCACACCGACGTGTTCCAAAGACCGCGCTCCGCCTGCTGCTCCGGCGTGGGATCCCTGGCCACAGCCTCCTGCCCATGCGGCGGTACCTCCTCCACCGCCAGCGTACGAGCTTCCATGGCCGACGCCGGAGTTCATTGACCTCGTCAGCGACGACGAGCAGCAGGCAACACCTACTTTTACCACGCCTTTATGGCTTTTTATGTTTTTTTATTAACTAGCAAGGTGGCCCTCGCAATGCGAGGGCATGATCTTTAATGTGTCAAAAAAATTACCATTATGATATTTTAAGGTCTAAATATGAATATCCAACAAATTCCATTTGTTTAGGTGCAGGTGTGAATCTCTAATAGGTGCACACAATTTAGGTGTTTTAGATATAGTTATATAGATCTAACGGTGGTGGTGTATTAATAAAAAGATGATATCAAATCGACGATCATTTTTTTGAGATATTCTAACAAAACTCTTTGTTTTCTATTGGCATCATATCAAACATCATCTACAACTTTAGGAACGAATATAAACCTTAAATCTTTTAGTAAAAAAATTGGTGGCTTTACTTTTTTCTAGAAAGAAAATATCGGATAATTTATAACATTGATGATTTTTTGTATCACAATAAGAATCGATCTAAAACTATCATCCGGTATAGATATCAACACTTATAAGGAACCATAATCTTAACAAATCACATGATAATCAAAGAAATTGAACGTGTTCAAAGCTTATAACATTTTTTTTGAATTATCTCCATCATTTGGTCACCATGTTTCCAGTAATATACAATAGAAGACCATATCTATAATTCCATACATTGCATAAAAATGATTCAAACATAATTTTCTCTGTTTTTATTTTTACGTAACTTTAGAAAAATTCCTTTGTTCATAATTTTAATCACCATATCGGCATCACTATGGCGGTCCTAATCATTGATATCCTCCTATTTGAGCATATTCTGCAACAATCAAATCTTCATAATTAAACTTTTCCAAAAAGCATCATATAAAAGGACTTGAATTATCTAATTTGTGTTTTTAGATTTCTCATCGCTTGTTTTGTTTGCTATATTACTTGCTTTGTTGGTTTCATTTGGGTCAGCAGGCCAATGATATCAACACAAAACCATAGTTATAAATTCAACTTTTTATATACGAAAAAACCAATTCATAAGTATTGTTTATCGATGTTTACTCTACTCTCCAGGGCATCACTGTCAGTAAATTCGAGCAATAGTCCAAAGAATCTGACTTTTCTTCAAAAACTTCCTACACTATTGTATCAAGACGAAATTGATTTATGCTCGCAATCACTGAAGATCTCAGGCATGTACATGGACTCATCTTCAATAATGGGCTTAAATCAAGGTTTAAAATAGCATGCTAAAAAAATAGTGGCGGCATCCTCCAAATGCTATGCACACTATATCGTGAATAGCGCTCTATATTCTAAATAGTATTTTGAAAAAAACAGCAGATGAAGTCTAAAAATAAAGGATTTCAGTCCAAAAGTGATAGATTCATACATACATAATCACATAAAAATAGTTCCTCCAACTTTTTAGACGCCTAGCATCAATATTTCACGCCCTAACAACATTATATAAATTGTTTATCAATAATTATTTGTATTACTGATAGTATCTTCATAACTAAAAGAGGAATCAATAGTTTGATGTTCATCACCACAACAACTAAAGGGAAATTTCTTCTTTTCTTAATGAGGAAAACTTAAATCGAATCAATATGCTGGAAAAAATAGCAAGCTAACGATGTGATGTTTTGGCGCGATATAACACGCTATTTCGCAAAAAGCGTCATAGCAAGAAAAATTACTAAAATTTAGCGTGGACTGTCAAAATATGATATAGCGCGCTATTAGCGAAGAAATAGCTTTCTATTTTAAACCTTAGCTTAAATGCATCATTTTTCTTCCAGTAGTTGCATATATTGCACTGGCCAATGTAGAAAGATTATATGATGCAAAAACTGAATATGTAAAAGTAATACCATGGTATGCACGTTATAATCACACCATATATGCTAAAATCATATTGGTGCTAATAATATTCCTCAGTATATTAAGTGTGTCTCAAAATCGCCTTTATTGTGTATGTTTCTATCTTCTGGTCAAATCATTGTACAATACAGGTGCTATATACGTCAAGGCTTAGAAAAATATATGCTAATTAGTAAAGCGAAAAATTGCCAACTTGTGGACAATATATCTTTGTGAAGCAACTGAAGTATCATTCAACCATCCATTAAAAGTAATCTGAAGTATCGTTCATTAATTTTATCGATATAATAAATAATTAACTGATTAAGAACTGAAGCAACCATTGATCTGTCAATTATAAATGACTAAACTATCACCGATCCATTCAATAAAGTAGCCCCGACCTGATAAACCATGAATCAGTCAGAATATTTTTCTACAATGTGGATGGTACATATTGGAGGTGATTGGGTGCTGGCGTTCACCTTGTAAAAGCGATGGGAAAGGGACCTTCCCAATTCAAACGGTGATTTTTCGATGAGACATGTGAAGCACTTGATGTCGCAATGACGATGGCATGTTGTACATTATTTTTTACTGCTTCATTCAAAATCTGTTGATAAGATTTGTCATAATGCAAATATGTGTCAAATCGTGAGCGAATTGTTTTATAAAAAAAATTATAGTTGCGATGCAAATATATCATTGCCATAAACTAATATGTTTCGGTAGCATCCATGCAATTTTAATGAGCCATGCAAACCGCAAGTTAGTTCATGCACAAAATAAAAAAGAAAATTGCAAGGAGAAATCAAAATAAAGATTTATACCTAGATACCATGTTTACATGCTGGTATACCAGCGTCATCTTGGACAAAAATTAATTCATGACTCTTCATTATAGCTGCTTCATGTTACACTGAATGGGAAATCACCCAAACCTGCGATGTGATGTAATAACCCCAACATGCAACGTGGTCCTTCATATATACACCATGCAACCTGCGATGTGATTTCATGAATCAAAGAGAAAGTTATACATGTGCCCTGCTCAAAAAAAAAGTGTATATATGCAAGGAACAGCTATACATTTGTGGGAGATCTGAATGATTTGAGGGAACCTACCAATTTAAGCAACTATCTCTGCGCTGCAATTTGCTGCTGCTGACCGTGTCGTGGGTTGACGTGCAACTGTGTGAGCCATCAGGGACTGGAAAGGGCCGGCCGGTGCCTTCGAGCAATGTCAGTTTCTTTTCGAACCACGCCCAGCCATGTCATCTTGGCGTCTTTCTGCCGAATCCGTCAATCAGTTCACGTACCAAGAGAGGATGAATGATGTTTGGCTGGTGCACGTCGCCTGACAGTGGCGCAACGGTAGTCTTTCGGCAAAGATGGCGCGATGGCGCTATCTTGCGTCTTCCTTTCTGTTGCATCCATCTATATTGGTTCAGATGTTAAGATAGCAGGAAAGGCGTTGGGCTGGCACATCGCCGTTAATTGGCGACGGCATGCTGGCAAAGATGGCGCGGCATGAGGCAAGTCTCGAACCACGATGCATGGTGTATATATGAAAGACTTACTGAAAGCACCGATGCATATATGCTGGCGGCAGCGTTGCTTGAGACACACCGGAAGATCGGAATACGGCGGCAGCGGCATAGTGCGTGAATACACTTTTGAACACGGCGGCGGCGGGGTCTCCTGAGACACTCCGGGGGATCGGAATACCGTCACATCGTAACTGAATATAGTCTTGAGACGGCGGTAGTAGGCTGCTATCAGACTGAAGAGAAAAGGCTGGATACTTTTGAACTAACAATCTAGAACCAAATTAATCTCAGAAATCTCTAAAAAAGTAGACGGAACGGTTTAAAAAAACCTCATGCATACCTTGGCTTTGGGCTGTTCGTCCGGGCTGGATGCATGAGCCAAATCAAATTACATGGATCGATCCATGTTGCAAGCTGCACGGCTGCATGTTATCTATATGAGGCAAAGAGTGAAACCTGAATACGGTAGCTGCTTAAGTAGATTCCACGGACTGAGCGCATCACAACAAATATGACACCATAAGATTGGAATACGTACTGAGCTGGCGGCGCGGAGGGCATGCACTTGGAGGAGATCGGCTGGTTCGGAGACGAAAAGGAAAATACGGCGGGCGGACGGCGGCCTGAGCATGCGCTAGGAGAGTCTTAGGTTAGGTTTTGTTTTTTGATGGAGCACGTAACCTATCAAAGAAGTGCAGAAAAAAAATGAATGGCATTGGTGGGTAATTTTGTGTAACTATATTTGTAAATTTTTTTCTAAGATCCATTGGCTGACAGTGGCTGATTACTTATTTTAACGGTTAGATGTTTCTAATTTTTGTGGGATTTTCTAGAGTATTTCCTTTTTTCTGGTGAGCCCGTAATTTACTTTTAATATATAATAGATGTGAATTATGGCTTCATGAATGCAACAAAAAAATGCATCGTGTCGCTGGAGCCACCCCCGATGCAAACGGACTTTACTCCAGGGAGTCCTTCCCACATGATCCTCTGATTTTCCTCTATCTATGTTATTATTGCCTTACGGGTTTGTGTGTCTAGTTCTTCTTTGCACCGCCCGGACGATTTCGACCATTTGGGCCGATCCAAACGGTCGAGCCGCTGGAGATGCCCTAATAACCGGACCTGCTGCAATGTTTCGAAACTACTACTCCGGTATGTTTTTAATGTAAACTTAAAGTAAATTAGTCGTGCATGCGGACAAGCCGGTCTGGGCTCCATGCTGCCCCGGATTCAATGATGCATGCTTTGGACACGCGAAGTAGCTAAGAGCAAGTACAATAAGTCCTAGTCAGATGGCTATAAGGATTAAAATAATATATTGTGGTCTAGTTGGAGGAGAGAGAAGAGGAGTGGGCTCTTATGCAAGAGCCAGCTCTAGCACGTGCTCCTAGGCACTATGTGAGAGTGAATGGTGGGCCATGCACTAGTAAAATAGTACAATTTTATAGCTCACTATTATACATGTTAGCTCTTAGATGACTATAGATGACATGGCACTTGGCTTATAGCCAACAGTTGGCTACTATTGAACTTGCTCTAACGATGCATGCATTCACATTTCTCGATGTATTTTTTTAGTGTATTGAAGTGTCGTACCAGCTTGCTCAGGAATAGCTTGTCTCGTTGCACCAGTCTAGATGTCCTTGTCTCCAGTGATCCAGGGGGCAGCTGCCATGCGTATCGTGTGTTGTGCGGATAGTTTGTACAGTACGAACCGAGCAGGTGCTTGTTGTGAACAGTAATGGCGCAGGGCCACGCGTGCGTACGGAGTGACGCTTTCGTAGACATTGTGATGACCCAGCGTACCACTGCATGGTGTAGTACACAAGTCGTTGACATAACACAAGTGAAACACTGTTCCACTCATATTACATCTCTCAGAGTGGTACAACAGAAACATATGCGAGTCCAAGGTATGTCTATAGAAGTACACACGAACTGTTTACATAAGATCAACACAACCTCCTACTTTACAGTGAGGTAAAACTTCAAATAAAGCTCCAGAAGAACGACTCGTAGTCTATCTTATTGCTAACTCAAGATTATGAGCTACTTGGCTTGCTATAGACAACTAGTTACTTAGGTGCTAGGATTAGGGAAATGTTCCCTTCTATTACTAGTCTAAATTCCACTCTAGTTGATACAGTAGTTGACTCCGTTGGCTTCTTTGATTGCTTCTTCACCTTGTTGCAGTTGACTCCTTTGTCTTTGAGTTCCACGGTAGTTTCTCCTTCGGTGCCTTGCTCTAAGAAGGGGGTTCAAACGAGATAGAATGAGTACGAGCGTACTCAGCAAGTTCATATTAGGAAATATGTGTATCATGCACTAGCTACAGCCATAGACCGTAAAGTCATAGGCCAATGCAAGTTTTCATAAATATTTCTTCAAAAGGTTTATTTTATTCTGAAAACTATGCCCGTCGCTCTTCACGAGTTGACCGAACTTCGTGGAGTTCCTTTCCTGCCGCGTTCGCAGCTCCCTTCCCGAACAGGGAGTGACAATCACAATTCAGTATCCTCTCGCAGAGGTGCGTTACTTTTCCCATAAGAGAACTTATCCTTGATACCAACCGGGTGATCGTTCCCGTCCACACTTCCTTGGTGTGGGGCCGGTGTAAGGTCCAAGCCAATCACCGCCTTCTCCGCGACCCTGCAAACCCACCCTTTTGTCCAACCGTACACCTCCAGTAGACTTCCCCCGATAATACGGCTTTACTCATGGTGTACCCCGGACAATCCCTCATAGATGGTAGAGATTAACATCACTAATGGATGGGGATTTAAAAGGATATCCCAACCTATTGCGGCAGGTGCCTCCAACACCCCACCGTCTCTACCAATCCGTTGGCGTGCGTAAGGGAAAAGATACAGCTGACTTCCCGCGAGCCATTATAGATCTTATGGTCAACGCGATATGTACGGCGCTAGAATCACTGGACGGCATTGGTAATTAATCCTAGGGTGATATAACCCATGCAATGGAACCTCCACCATATCAACACATACCATGGTTCCATTGCCCACCACATAGTCATATTCATAATTGGAAAATAATATTTTGCTTTTCAATGCATGAGTGATAAGTATAGTACTTTGCATATAGTTTGATAGAAATAATCAAATGACATGAGCAAGCGATGAACTTGCCTTTCTTGATCGAAAGATTATGCAGGCAAAAGCTTCGATACGTGAGAACTCCAAATGCTGAAATACCATCATTGTCCGGTAAGGACAATGTTTAAAGAACTGGCAAAGATGCTATAATGCATAGTATGAGATGCAATCGTCCCGAGCGTATCCTAACCTCGATGATTTGGGATGGATGAGTTGTAAAGCTTCTTTAGGGTTGGTTGCACTTTTAGAATGGTTCTCAAACAAGGTTCTTATTAGGGTTTGGTTTTATTAGCATCATAACCAAGTGATGTAAGATGTCATAACAATCATACACATAAAGAATAGTGGTGGAATAATATGTAAAGAACAGTTGTCAATTTTAAGTTCTACAGAACATGATTGATGATTACTTATACTATACTTCAAAAGAATAACTTTTGAAGAACATGTTGTTTAAGAAATATTTAGTATTTCAAAGAAGGATTAGGCTTCTAAGGTTTGATTGTCCTTTGTACTTCAAAAGAATAACTTTTGAAGAACAAGTTAAATACGAATATGAACTACTATACATAGGAGCTATGTAACTCTAGGGTTTATTATTGGATTCCTTTAGTTCACTAATAGGAACTAGTTAGATTCTTAAGTTGGATGGATCTATATACAACAAGTATGGGTAGTTTTGTTACTAAGGTTGATCATAGGGATTATATCAAGGAATAATGGTCAAGGTGATGCTATGAGTTAGGATTTACTATTGCTACACAATGGCTTTACTAAGCAACACTAATGGTTCTTAGACTAAGTGGTTTATTAATTTTCCACAAGAATTAATAATTAGGGTAACTTCTATTTAAATTTAAATTTAGGAACTAGGGTTTTATAAATTACCATTAATATTTAAGTGGATGCATTTATGGTAAAGAAAATTAATCTTAACATTTTACTTAGTTACTGAATAGTTAAAATTTGATTTTTTTTAAACTTAATTATTTATTGAATTCAAATTGTGTTTTAAAATAAATGAAAAGGCATAATTAACAAAGTTAAAAATAAGTGGATTTTTGTTTTGACACACATTTTTGTTTTATATTTTATTTGAATAGAGTTTATTTTTGTGAGCATTTTGATATATTATTTGAATTTTTCTGAGTTGAAATGAATTTTATATGATTTTGCAAAGTTTCAGCTTATTTACTTGGATTTTAAATCAAACAGAAAATCTAAAGGTACCGGTTCACACCCTAGCTACAGAGACTGACAGGTGGGGTCTAGGCCACGTCGACCGCCACGCTGGCGAAGACTAGTCAACAGCCACGCGTGGGGCCAACTGACCACGTTAGCTTCGCCGGCGGCTTGTCGCCGGCGACCAGACGGAAATAACGCCGCCGATTTATGACCTCCCGGGATGCGCGAATAAGATTTTCCTACTCCCCTCGAGTTACTGAGCACGATGGTGTTGTTGGTTTGGCGAGGGGATCACCGGAGCTATGCCGGCGACCATGTCCCGCGGCGGTTTACTCCGGCGAGCACACGAACTACGGCTACGGTTGATGCCAGGAAGCAATAGAGGGCTCAATCGATGCGCAAACATACCGTGAAGCTTCTCAGATGGTCGCCGAGGTGGATTGTGGACAGAGGCGAGCTGGGATTCGCCATTACCGGCGATATGCTGTGGAAAGGATCGACGAAATTCGCCCCCCACACGGCTTCCCCGGATGCACGGCTATGCCGGGATGCTCTACACATCCGAGCGCTTCTCCTAGACCTCACGGTGAGCTCCGGGGTGGCCTCTATCGTCGGCGCCATGATCAACACCGGCGAGCAATCGAGGAAGAAGTCGAGGATTAGAGAGGATCTGGGAAGAAATGGATGGGCGGCGAAGGATTAGGGTTCTACGGCGGAGCTGCTGGACATATTTATAGGGCACGGCGAGGTCCATATCGTCATTCCACCGGCGGCAATGGCCGAGATGCGACGGCGACTATGAAGTTCATCTGGGCACGAATCTGGATGCAAAAGGGATAAGACGGACGCGAGAGATATAGGGAGGAGTTCTAGAAGCTTCGGCGGCGTCCGGGACGTCCTTATCGTCGACGAGGACAGTGTCTACTGGCTCTGCCGCGGTGTCGAGCTCGGAGAAGAAGACGATGACGGCGACCTTCTTTTTAATCGTGAAACGGTACGCGGACCGTTTCCCGTTGGGCTGTGCTACGTCTTGGGCTTCTGCTGGGTAGGCTTCATGGGCTGCGACGGTCTGCTGAGGTCCACCAGGTAAGACTCTCCTTTTTCTCCTTTTTCTATTTTCTGTTTTTATTTTCTATTTTGAATTTGTTATTTGAATTCAAATTTGAATTCTGTTTTGTTTTGTAGGTTCTAAAACATTTGAATATCAATATCACTTGATAATAGTGGTTACTGCATTGTCTTGTTGTTTAAACAAATATTTAGTTTAGGATTTAATTGATATCTTATGAGGCTTGAGTAAAATATAAATGGTTTAGTTATTTATTTCAATTCCCTTTTTAATTTAGGAACC
>NC_061513.1:123907214-123953980 GCF_022539505.1 Lolium rigidum | reverse complement strand
TGTAACTCTAGGGTTTATTATTGGATTCCTTTAGTTCACTAATAGGAACTAGTTAGATTCTTAAGTTGGATGGATCCATATACAACAAGTATGGGTAGTTTTGTTACTAAGGTTGATCATAGGGATTATATCAAGGAATAATGGTCAAGGTGATGCTATGAGTTAGGATTTACTATTGCTACACAATGGCTTTACTAAGCAACACTAATGGTTCTTAGACTAAGTGGTTTATTACTCTATAAGTAGGGTTTAGTTGGATAAGAGCATGTGTTGTGAATTACTACACAAGGTTGGTACTAGGTTCATTATTATAGTTCTACTAGGGTTGGATGATTGAGGTTGATCTTCATGGTATGGTATATAGTAATAGGGATCAATGGTACTAATTCAATTAACAAGTTAGGGTTTATACCTAGGTGACACTAGTGGATCATATAGGCTTTAATTAAGAATAGGGACATGAAATGATAATCTCATGTGACTTGGTTTTATGCTAGTGGATCATAAGAATGCATTCAATTGTTGCTTATTAGGGTTCTATATGTCAAGTAAATCTCACATGATCACATGTGACACATAACTAGGGTTTTAGAGTTGCTTCTAAGGTGGAATGATCACATGAAATAATGGAATCAAGGTCTTACTTAATTGAAACTAGGGTTTCTAAATTATGGTACAACTCCTAAAATGATGATTGGCAATATAGGTGTGGTTACTAATTACTTTGAATTAGAATTAGTAATGGTTTAACATTTTATTAATTTTCCACAAGAATTAATAATTAGGGTAACTTCTATTTAAATTTAAATTTAGGAACTAGGGTTTTATAAATTACCATTAATATTTAAGTGGATGCATTTATGGTAAAGAAAATTAATCTTAACATTTTACTTAGTTACTGAATAGTTAAAATTTGATTTTTTTAAACTTAATTATTTATTGAATTCAAATTGTGTTTTAAAATAAATGAAAAGGCATAATTAACAAAGTTAAAAATAAGTGGATTTTTGTTTTGACACACATTTTTGTTTTATATTTTATTTGAATAGAGTTTATTTTTGTGAGCATTTTGATATATTATTTGAATTTTTCTGAGTTGAAATGAATTTTATATGATTTTGCAAAGTTTCAGTTATTTACTGGATTTTAAATCAAACAGAAAATCTAAAGGTACCGGTTCACACCCTAGCTACGAGACGCGACAGGTGGGGTCTAGGCCACGTCGACCGCCACGCTTACGAAGACTAGTCAACAGCCACGCGTGGGGCCAGCCGACCACGTTAGCTTCGCCGGCGGCTTGTCGCCGGCGACCGACTGAAATAACGCCGCCGATTTATGACCTCCCGGGATGCGCGAATAAGATTTTCCTACTCCCTCGAGCTACTGAGCACGATGGTGTTGTTGGTTTGGCGAGGGGATCACCGGAGCTATGCCGGCGACCATGTCCCGCGGCGGTTTACTCCGGCGAGCACACGAACTACGGCTACGGTTGATGCCAGGAAGCAATAGAGGGCTCAATCGATGCGCAAACATCACCGTGAAGCTTCTCAGATGGTCGCCGAGGTGGATTGTGGACAGAGGCGAGCTGGGATTCGCCATTACCGGCGATATGCTGTGGAAAGGATCGACGAAATTCGCCCCCCACACGGCTTCCCCGGATGCACGGCTATGCCAGGATGCTCTACACATCCAGGCGCTTCTCCTAGACCTCACGGTGAGCTCCGGGGTGGCCTCTATCGTCGGCGCCATGATCAACACCGGCGAGCAATCGAGGAAGAAGTCAAGGATTAGAGAGGATCTGGGAAGAAATGGATGGGCGGCGAAGGATTAGGGTTCTACGGCGGAGCTGCTGGACATATTTATAGGGCATGGCGAGGTCCATATCGTCATTCCACCGGCGGCAATGGCCGAGATGCGACGGCGACTGTGAAGTTCATCTGGGCACGAATCTGGATGCAAAAGGGATAAGACGGACGCGAGAGATATAGGGAGGAGTTCTAGAAGCTTCGGCGGCGTCTGGGACGTCCTTATCGTCGACGAGGACAGTGTCTACCGGCTCTGCCGCGGTGTCGAGCTCGGAGAAGAAGACGACGACGGCGACCTTCTTTTTAATCGCGAAACGGTACGCGGACCGTTTCCCGTTGGGCTGGGCTACGTCTTGGGCTTCTGCTGGGTAGGCTTCATGGGCTGCGACGGTCTGCTGAGGTCCACCAGGTAAGACTCTCCTTTTTCTCCTTTTTCTATTTTCTGTTTTTATTTTCTATTTTGAATTTGTTATTTGAATTCAAATTTGAATTCTGTTTTGTTTTGTAGGTTCTAAAACATTTGAATATCAATATCACTTGATAATAGTGGTTACTTGCATTGTCTTGTTGTTTAAACAAATATTTAGTTTAGGATTTAATTGATATCTTATGAGGCTTGAGTAAAATATAAATGGTTTAGTTATTTATTTCAATTCCCTTTTTAATTTAGGAACCATATCTATTTAAATGATTTGAAGTTTAGAACATGTGCATGGTGAACACATTTTATTTTTTTCTAGTGCTTAACCATAGTGATTATGCACATATAGTTCAATTATGGATAGGGTTTAACAAATGGTAAAGGAAATGGAATGGTGTTATGATTTTATGTGGATGATAGTTCTTAGGGTTTAAGAATTTGATGATGCTTCATTAATTGAAATATAAAATAGGCATGAGGCATGGCAGGGTTTTACTTATAATCCAAAGTGATACTTGGATTGAAATGCAAAGGTGATCTAGGGTTTTAGTTGTGATCACCCAATTGATACACAACCAAGAATTAGGATATGAACATAAGCTTTGATTATGTTTTATTGGCTAGCTAGGGTTACTCTAGTGTTTGGATAAACAAGGTTTAGGTTTAATGACATCACTCCTCCATACAAGGCATGAGGATTGGTTTGGGGTTAACTACTGGTGATATACTTATTATTTTATATGATAGATGAGATCTATTAATCATATGTGTTTAACTTATCATCTATATTTACAAGGTATAATCATGCATTAGACAAGATTCACTCATTCCTCACTAATCCCTTTTTAATATTCCTCTCATCACACTCATCCTAGATTCTTAGGGTTTATAATAAATACCAAGTTGTGATGATCATGGAATTGGTTTGCTAAGGTATTGTGATTGAAATAGGGTTCTCACCTCCAAGATTAAATATTGACTTAAACATCTAGGATTAGTACTACTCTAATATTCTTTTATGGCATGGCTATGATTAGTATTATAACTTCTCTCACTTCTAAATGTCTTGGAATATTCTAAGGTCCTACTCAAGAGATGATGATATGATCCTCTAAATATATGGTTTCCCTAGGAATTCTACCTTGGTATCTTCTGTAGCTTGTTCTTCGGAAATCTGATAAACCTTCTTCTTGTGGTATGCCTCCACCTCCTAGCTTCTTCATCTTGATCCTAGCTAATTCATATGGAGTGGCTCTATGTGTTTGTTCCCATGTATCATGGTACTTGATGAGCAAATGGATGAAGGGTGTGTCTCTATTTATAGGCTTGGGCAAGCTCTAGTGTCATGACACATAGGTGGTGACTCTTGTGTTGGTTTGATGAGTAAGGTGCTTGGTTGTCATGCCCTCATCCATAGCAATCCTTTGAGCATGAGGTGGCAAAGCTTGGAATGCAAGTCATGTAGATATTTTCATCCCATGTGGCATAGAGATTATCCTCTCATATGATTTATTTTTGGATAGCCAAGTGGCATTTGCTACTAAATATCTTGTGGATAGTTTTATTATTATGGATGAGTCACTATATCATATTTGATTGGATTTATATTATAATATTGATCAAAAGATCAAGGTTGAAGGTTATTCCTCAAATTTGGATAGTTGGTGTTTGATTTCACCAAGGCATGATCATATGAGTTTCAAAATACTCATAGTCAGTTTGATTCAAATAGTTTGAACTATAAATCGTAATGTAAATGGATTTAGTTTTATGATATTCCATATACTTAATAAGTTATGATTTAAATAAGAATGTGTGGCTTTTATGCACTTTAGACCCTGTGGTTTACCTTATTTGGTAATAAGTTTAGAAGTGAATTTAATTTTCACACAAAGGTAGTTGCTAACTTTTAAGTGTTAATAAGTTAGGGTTTGATTCTTAAAGAATGTGTTGTTGTAAATATAATTCCATTTGACCTAATCCATAGATCAAATCATCTCTACCCAAAACAAGGTTTTAACAAAGATCACGGTGAAGTTTATAGCGCTTGACTTGATGATCTACTTCGGTTCCAGCAAGTCAAGTGAAACTTCGATTCATTGTGGTAAGTTTTATTTGAAAGCGCGAAAATTTCCCGGATTTTCTATGCATGAATGCAATGCACGCTTTGGTGTTCTCTCATTTTATAGCCTCTAAACCTGGGATATTACAGACATTGAGTGACTATTTGGTGCTAATACCCTAGTTAGGAATGTTGGACACGATTTGGTTAGTACTAGAGCTATATATTGCATGCGCTGCTTGCCAAGTATATCGGGATAGCTAGGCATGCATGAAACTTGCAATACACCTAGATAGGTGAGCGCCATGCATGCAGGCGACAGTCCGCGGCAAGCAGCGCATGTAATGGTTGAAAAGTAAATTGGCACAGACAATGGGTAGAAGTAAAAGTAAAAGGAACCGTATATGCACATCAGCGCGGCAAGCAGCTTTGCCATTCGGATACATTCAATGATATGAAAAGTGAACTGCCACAGCCGATGGGTGCAGCGCGGCACCCGCTGCGTCTTGCTGCTCCTCGCTGAGACGTCACCTAGTGATTAGGACTTGAATCGATTACCAGCATGTTTCGGCGTGTGCTAAGCACATCGCGACACATGCGGATGGAGGCAGCACGAATCTCGAACGCTCCATCAGACGACAGTCAGAGGGGGGCAGTGCCACCCGGTGGCAAGAAATCCACACTCCTCTCTTATTCCCTCAATAGTTTTTGTAGCTTTGTTGGAATTTGAGAGAGAACATCTTTGTGGTGTTCTTGCCATTGCATTTGGTAAATTGGTTTGACTTCTCCGCGGTGATACGTGGAGGTGAAAGTTCGTGAGACATACAATTCGGGAGCTTGTTCCTCTTGGGTCTTTGGACCCTAGACGGCTTAGTGGTCTTTGTGGTGTTCTTGGGGCCTCCAATTAAGTTATGGAGATTACCTCAAGCTTTGTGCTTTGTGGCTTAGTGGTGTTCTTGGGGCCTCTAATTAAGTTGTAGAGATTCCTCAAGGGTAAGGACTTTGTGGCAATTTATTGGAAGCCTCCAATTAAGTTGCGGAGATAGCCCCAAGCTTTGTGCGGGTTCGGTGACCACCCTAAGGTTCCATAGTGGATCGCGGACATCCCTTTTGGTGGGAATTATCGAGGAGAATACGGTGGCCCTCGTGCATTTGGAGTGACTTGTCCTCCACACCGCTCCAATGGAGAGTAGCACTCACAAGAGTGTGAACTTCGGGATACATCATTTCTCCGCGTCACTTCGGTTATTCCTATACCCGAGCTCTTTACTTATGCACTTTGCTTTGTGATAGCCTTCGTGCTTGAAGTTATATATATTGCTATCACATAGTTGTTTGAATTGCTTAGCGTAAGTCGTTGGTGCACATAGGTGAACTCTAGTTATATAGGCTTTATGATTGACAAATTAAACGCTAGTTTTATTCCACATTTGTTAAGCCATATTCCTAAAAGTTTTAAACCGCCTATTCACCCCATCTCTATGCGGCATCCGTGTCCTTTCATATGCTAATTTTCCTACTACTTGGGTTGGTTTAAAACTTGCTATGCGTACTCGTTTTGTCCCTCCACATTATCAACGTGATTTGCTGAAAAAGTTGTCTCGCTTAGAACAAGGAAAAAATTATGTAGAAGACTATTATCAAGAATTGCAAACTGGCATGATTCGCTGGGGTATTGTAGAGGATAATGAGGCTATGCTTGCACGTTTCTTTGGTGGTTTGAATAAAGATATTCAACATATTTTAGATTATAAGGAGTACAACACTATTACTCGCTTGTTTCATCTTGCTTGCAAAGGTGAACGTGAAGTGCAGGATCATCAACCACCATGGAGAAGAGCTAATATTTTTGCTGATCGTATATCGTCATGGTCTCCGCGACAATCAGCGCCACCATCTGTGAAGTTGCACCGACACCTACTACCTCCAAGTACACCGCGCCTGCATCACGAGCATCACCTGCTGCAACTCCACCACAATTCGATGGTCCTCCTCGGAGTTCCTCTTTCATGGCCTCCCCGGGGAAGACGCGCGACATTCAATGTCGCAAAATACTTGGGCTTTGGACACATAGAGAGAGAATGCAGAACTAAACATGTGATGTTGGTGCGTGAAGATGGAGAATATGATTCTGCAAGTGACTTTGATGAAGATACATTGGCCCTTATTGCTGCACGTGATGGCGCCAATTCTGATTCTGAGAGAGAGATGTAGGTAATGGAAGCTGACACTACTGATCAGTACATGAGCCTAGTTGCACATCGTGTGTTGAGCGTGCAATTGAGCTAATCTGAGCATGATCAACACCACAATCTGTTTCAAACAAGAGACGTTGTAAAAGAGCGAGCTATACGGATCATCATTGATGGAGGGAGCTGTAATAATCTGGCTAGCGTTGATATGGTGGAGAAGTTTTCTCTCCCTACAAGACAGTGCACACAACCATATTACATTCAATGGTTTGAGAGCTCTCGGAAGCTCAAGGTAACAAGAACTACACGTGTGCATTTTACTATTGGTACATATTCTGATTTTGTTGATTGTGATGTTGTACCTATGCAAGCTTGTTATTTGTTACTTGGTAGACCTTGGCAATATGATAGAGAATCTGTTCATAATGGTAAAACTAATCAATATTCTCTTATGCATGATGGAAAGAAAATTGGTCTCAAACCTATGACACCTGAACAAATTTTAAAATATGATCTTGCTAGAGTTACTAGAGTAAAAAACAAGGAGAAACATGAGAGTGAAAATCAGATTGCTGCTGCAGATTTTGTGCCACATAAGACTAATACTAAATCTGATTCGAGCCATGCTACTGAAATTCGTTTGAAAAATCTGTGTTTGCTTGCTAGCAAATCTGATATTGCTGAACTTGATGTGAACATTACTCAATGTTATGCTATTATTTGCAAATAAGTTCTGTTTTCATTTGAGGATATGCCTCCTTCTTTGCCACCCGCGCTTGCTAACCTTTTGCAGGAATTTATTGATGTGTTTCCAAAGATGTTCCACCTGGATTACCGCCTATTCGTGGGATAGAACACCAAATTGACTTGATTCTAGGAGCTTCGCTGCCCAACCGTGCACCATATCGTACCAATCCTAAAGAGACCAAAAATATTTAGCGATAAATTCAGATTCTCCAAGATAAAGGTTACATTCGTGAGTCTCTGAGCCCATGTGTTGTTCCTATTATCTTGGTATCTAAGAAAGATGGTTCTTCACGCATGTATACTTTGATGATATAACTACTATACTAAATGTGAACGATTTCGATTTTTCTCAGTTTTTTGGGATTTTTTTTGGGCACTCATGCTGGTTGACACGTGTAATTCTGTGTGTCCCTTTGTTTTTGTGTACGTTTTTGGGGGCAGGTTGTACTTCTTTTTTACCGGCCTCCACTGTGATTCCTATTGGTTGGCCCCCTTTTGGTGTATGTAATGCTTTCTCCCCACCGCCTGGTCATTCGCTTGCGGGGCCCGCTTCCATCTGTTCGTGCGGAGTGGCCGGTGCTGTTTTATTGTCGCCGCGTCTCCTTCCTTCCTTTCCTTGCTCCGTCCGCTCTGCTTCAACTCCAACTGGTTTTCCATGCCCCGTCAATCGGGCCGGCGGCCTGCGCTCTTGCCTGCTAGCAATGGCGCTGTTCCTCATGTTGTTGGAGGCCCGCCTGCTGCAGATGCTTTTCCCGCTGGCCGCCGCCGCCGTGGTGGCCGGGTTGGTCGCGGGCGGATGGGCTCTCCTGTGGTTCCGCTGCCGTCCGGCGGGGATTCGGTCCGTCGATCTTCAGCGCGTTTCTACTCTGCTCAGTCTTCTGCCCTTATTGGGTCGCCCATGGCTTCTGTCCCTCTGTTAGGGTCCTCTGTTTCTGGTAATATTTACTGTTAGATTCCTTTGTTTTTGCTGCCATTTTTGATTTCTTGGTTCTCTCCTTTGTTTGTTGCTTAGTTATGTGTGCTTCTTATGTTCTTTCTTTGGTGATACTTTGGTGCAATGTGCAGGTCATGTTGCCGCTGATTCTTCCGTATCTGCATCTACTGCTCTTGCGCGTCGGCGTCGCGAAATTAGGATGGGTAAACGTCCCGTTCTATCGGACGGTATGTCTTTTAGATTCCATCGATTAATGAATCACCTTCCGTTTGTAGAATATTTATTTATTACCGTCAGCTTTCAGTGTTTTTTCAGTCGGCACATCAGTACGTTTGTTAAATCTTGCTTATTCAGTTATGTTGAATGTATGTGTCCTACCATATTCATGGCTTTACAAGTGTTGTAATGAGTGGAATGGGGGTCTTCTTTGCTTTAGGTGAGAACCATGGCAGCCGGCGTTGTGTCGTAGATGAACGAATGAATTGTTCGTCAGTAAAAGGTTATGGCATAATTTTTGTTGACTGCTGGTCTTTTCTCCGCAGCCAAGCAATACATATGTGTGCATTCAGTTGTCTGTTAGTTTTCAAGTTTTACTATGATTTAGTGTGATTTTCTTTATCATAACCATTCTGTTTTCGCTTATTCAGTTATCTGGAATGTATGTGTGCTACCATATTCATAGGTTTACAAGTGTTGCACTGAGTGGAATAGGGGTCTTGCTTGCTTGAGGTGAGAACCATGGTCGACAACTATGAATTGTTTGTCAGTAGAAGGGTATGGCTTAGTTTTGCTTGACTGTTGGCTTTACCTCTGCAGCCAACCAATACATATATGTGCATTCAGCTGTTTGTTAGTTTGCAAGTTTTAGTATGGTTTAGTGTGACTTCCTTTATCAGGACCATCATGTTTTCAGTACAGGTACATGGGGTTCTTAGCTTAGTAACAGAAAGTTTTGTCATAGGAGAATTTTATTCTGTAGTTCACACATCAGTTTTTCAGGATACATGTGATGGTTTTTTTGATTAATATACATTTCTACGTATTAGGATAGAGTTGTTTCTGCCTTTTTATGATCGGATGCGTTATATGGGGGTGGGGTTGGAATTATAGACCAGGGGAGGCTATGGGGGTAGAGGTCTCAACGTATTTGCAGTTAAACACCTTATTGTAGCTGTTCTTCGATAGGTCTATCAGACATGCAGTAACACAGATAATCCAAGTTTTGGATGTTGTGGTTTTGGTGGTGATTCAGACGAACTGCTTGAGATTGTTTGTAGTGGCAGCAGTATTGTCTAGATCTAGCTTTTTTCAGACCTATGTAGCCTGCTTGCAGTGAAGAGTTATATGGTGTATGGGTTCGAGGGTTACACACTGGTCGTATCCTCTATCCTTTTGCTAGCATTTCTTGGTCATATTATCATTGGTGTTTTGTCTATCCCGGAACGCTAGCCAAACGAGGAATTTATGATGAAGTGGTATGAAAGCACGTCAAACCCATTTATATCTGTTCCATATTAACCCCCTGTTGTTCAGCAGTGTACAAAATGTTTTGGGGTGGGTGGTTTGCGTGTTATCACCATAAACCTTGCTTCTCCCTGCGTGTCGGTACTTGCTTTAGTAGAGCTCAACATATCGATAATAGGTTGCAATTGTAGCTCACGACTTCAGCAGTGAAGGACAGAGGTTGAATCATTTCAATTCTACCGCCTGATGACGTGAGTCTTCCCATCCAACTTGGGAGGTGCATGTGGGTCTTATTTATTACTGGTTGTAGCAGTTGTTTTGATATTTTCTTTACTGAGAGAGGGATAGCTAGATATGTGTAAGGCGGTTTAGCGATGCTACAGTCCAGAACTGAGGCAGCATTGGATACATGTGATGTTGCTGTAGTTTTTTTACTATGTTGATTCACTTATCTAACTCTCTGTGTGCCACAGTATTCAAACCTGGACAAATGCTATGTGAGCAATTGAAGGGTTTTGCTTGCTCCAGCTGACAGTTATGGTTGACAAGGTTGTGCTCTATATGGACGAACGCATTGTTCGACAGTAGAAAGCTATAGCTTTAGTTTTGGTAATTGCATGTTCTTCTTCTAAGGCTGTATGTGTGTCGCGGTATTTACACTTCTGGAAATGCTATAGTTGGTAGACAAAGGGTTCTGGTTGTTTTTGTTCAGATCTGTGGCTGATAATGTCATGTACAAAGTTGTAGATTTAGTTTTGTTGGTTCTGAGGCTTTTCCCCGTTGCCGCTTATCATATGTGTGTAAATTAAGATGTTCCTTTACTTCGAGGTTTTATTATGGTTTAGTGCCGCTTCCTTCAAGAAAACCAGAATTTTGTCGCTACATCTACATGCTGTTGGTGAGCTAACAATAAAAACTTTTCTCTTTGGAGAATTTTTGTGCGAATAGCACTTTTTTCAGAGATACTGGCCCTTTTTATCTATGTTGTTTGTTGACTGGCGAAAGTGTTTGTCTGTACTTCCGGCGTGCTCTCTTGATTTGTTGGTTTTTTATTCTTTGATTTATTACATTGCTTTTCTAATTGTTTGTGCTTATTTTTTTAGCAGGGGATTCTTCGGTTAGCATGTCAATGCCTGCTCCTACTTCTTTGGTGCCTACTGCCTTGTCATCTCGCCTTCCAGTGCACTATAGAGCCTCTTCTGCTGTGTTGCCTCATTTCAGTCCTTCTTCTTCTCCTGCTGGGCTGCTGTCAGTTGATTCTGCTTTTCAATCTGTTGTCATACCGGATGTGCCCTATGTTCTTGGGCCTGCATGTTCGTTAGTGACTGGTTACCCGACGCCATCTGGTAGGTTTGTTTCTTCTCCTGCTGTTTCTAATATTTGTATGACATGTGCTATTGTTAAATGTTTCTACGCTTTTTCGAATCTTGCTTTGCAGTGTTTCCTCTACCATTTGCTGATGGTAAACAAACGTTGGTCAATCGTCGTAGAAGGTTGGTCCTTCACGCCTTCCAGCGTAAAAGAGCCAGAGGTCTGTTCTTCTCATCTCTTATGTTGTTTCTCTTTGTTGTTCATTTTCTAATTTCTGCCTACTCATTTGGTGTTCTCTTACTGGTTTCTTTTATGTAGTTCCTCTCGATGGTCCGCCATTACCGACAAGCGTATTGCCTTGTTCAAAGGTTGGCGATAGATTCCTTTCGTTACATTTTGTCCTTCTTTTCGTGTACCTATTTGTTTGTTTCATTATTTCCTTCTGGTTGTCTTTTGTAGCTTTGGCGCCTGAGCGTTCATACTACGGTGCTCCTGCTTATCGGTGTGAGAGATGCGGCGCGCTGTTCTGGTTCTTTGAACGGTGTAAAAGATCGTCTATTGGAAAAGGCCGGTTGCCGGTTTTCTCCCGTTGTTGTCTTCGTGGAAAAGTGTCGTTGCCACGTTTTAACGATTGGCCTTCTCCTCTTAAGGAGTTGCTTTCTTTTAGTTGTGGCTCCGCTTCTACTCATTTCTATCGCCTTATTAGGCATTATAATTCCCTGTTTGCTTTCACGTCTATGGGTGCTGACATTGATAGATCTGTTAATTCTGGAGGTGCTCCCTATATTTTCAAGATGTGTGGTTCAGCTTACCATCGGATTGGTTCTCTTTTGCCCCATGAAACAGATCCTCCAAAGTTTGCACAGCTCTATATAATAGATTCTGGTGATGAAGTCCAGAAACGTCTTGATCTGTTTGGGCAGGAAGATATCGCTGAAGGCAGCTGCACTGAATCAGCTGATCCGCTAATTGTTAAAGAGCTTACTGAAATGCTTGATCATCACAACCATTTGGTTGGGCAGTTCAGATTTGCTCGACGAAGGTTACAGTCTCCTAGGTCTGAAAATGTTACCATCAGATTTTTCGGTGATGAAGGTGGATCACATGGAACCCGTTTTTATGGCCCGACTGCTTGTGAGGTTGCTGCTTTGATAGTTGGTGATTTGACGCCTGAGGTGAATCGTTTTGATGTCATCGTTGAGACTAACTCGCATGAACTAAGGCGTGTGCCTCCTTTAAACCCTTCTCTTATGGCTCTGCAATATCCGCTGCTTTTTCCATATGCTGACAAGGGCTTCCATCTGGGGATTAAATATGTTAACCGGTCTTATTTGTCTGGTCAAATGACATCACGACAGGTCTCTGCACCTTCCTCTTCTTCATCTTCCACGCTAGATGAAACTGGTTTGTCGCCTCGGGACGAGGTGTCTATGATGGAATACTATGCATACTACTTCTACTATCGACAGCATGAGCCTAATCCTTACACATGTTGTGGCCGGCTTAGCCAGCAAATTATTGTCAACGCTTATTCTTGTGTTGAGGCAGGCAGGCTAGCTTATCATTTTTTAAATCAAAAGACCCTTTGTTCTAAGACGTATCAGGGGATCACAGATGCCATGGGTGAAGGTAGTTCTACTGGAAAAAATATTGGTGTTGAGTACATACTTCATTCTAGCTTTACTAGTGGTCCTCGATATATGGTTCAAAATTACCATGATGGTATGGCTATCTCTCGGGTACATGGTGCGCCGGATCTTTTTATTACTTTCACATGTAATCCTAAGTGGCAAGAGATTACTGATGCTTTGTCCTTAGAGCCTGGACAGTCTCCATCGGATCGGCCATATATTGTTACACGGGTTTTCCATATGAAATATAATGAGTTCCTTGCCGATGTGAATAATGGTAATCTCATTGGGCCTATCAAAGCATGTGAGGCCTTCTTTGTATTACTTTATCTTCTTCCTTTCAGTCCAATGTATCTGTCGACTGTTCTATGGGCCTCTCTCATGTCTATGGGCCTTACTGTTTTCTTCGGTTTTTTATATATTATTTCCATCTTATTTGTTTGCACTGGTGTTATCTCCTTTACAGATTTATATGTTGTGGAATTTCAGAAAAGGGTTCTACCACATACACATACTCTCATATGGCTGAAAAAAATATCCAGGAACCTTCTTCCGCGCTGATTGATGGTTTTATTTCTGCTGAACTTCTGGATCCTGAGAAGGACCCCTTAGGTTATGTTCTTGTAGACGAATTCATGGTGCATGGTCCCTGTGGTGATTTAAACAAGAGATGCCCTTGCATGAAAGAAGGAATTTGTTCTAAGCGTTTTCCTAAGGCTTGTAATGATGAAACGTTGGTAGATGACAAAGGTTTCCCTGTTTATCGTCGGCGAGATGACGGTTGTTTTGTTCTTAGGAACAAGGGCGCTGTGAAGCTTACCAACAAATGGGTTGTTCCTTATAACCTAGGGTTGCTAAAAAGGTTCCAGGCCCATATTAATGTAGAATGGTAGAAAAACCAATTTATTGAAGTACCTTTTAAATATGTTACAAAGGGACCTGATGTTGCCCGTGTTCGGTTTGAGACTCAGTCTAATTCTGTGACATCTGCTGGTCCTACTATATCTTGTGGTAGAAATGAAATAGAGGAGTTTGTTAAGTGTAGGTTCGTGTCAATTTTCCTTGTTCTTAGGTTTGCTTATCTTATGCATCTATTTATTGGTTTCTTCCTTGGTATATCATATGCACTGTTTTTTCTTTCTTTTGCAGATATCTCTCGGCATGTGAGGCCTGTTGGCGCATGTTTGGATATGATATCCAAGGTAGGCAGCCTTCTGTTGAGCGCCTTGTTGTGCACTTGCCCGGCATGAACAGAGTCATTTTTCATGAAGATGATCCTTTGGTTTCTTTAGTGGAGAATTCGCTTCGTTACAAAACGATGCTGACTGAATGGTTTGCGGCTAATCAAAACCACTTGGATGCCAGGTCGTTGACCTATTTGGACTTCCCTACTTCTTGGGTTTGGGATGCTCCCAATAGGGTGTGGAACAAGAGGGTTGAGAAGAGGAAGATTAGTAGCAAGATTGGAAGAATATACCATGTACATCCAAGCTGTGGAGAACTATTCTTCATGCGTATGCTGCTATTGGTTGTCACTGGGGCCACTTGTTTTGAGGATCTCCGCAGGTACAATGGAACATTGCACGATACGTTCAAGCAAGCTTGCTAGGCTCGAGGACTTGTGGGTGATGACAATGAGTGGTTCAATCTATTCGAGGAAGCCATTGTATGGGCAACTCCTTTTCAGCTGAGGCACCTGTTCATGACGGTTTTGCTGTATTGTGAGGTTATCAACGGTAATACTCTGTTTGATCGGTTCTGGTCTAGCATGGCTGAGGATATATCTTATAGAATTAGTACTTCTCTTGGAGGATATGTTGTGCCTGATGTTTACATCCAAGATGAGTTACTGAAGGAGTTGTCAATTATATTCGCTAAAAATGGGTCTTCGCTTGCTTCATTTAACATATCTCCACGCTGTCTGCCAGTGAATAGAGGATCTTACAACAGACTGATAGCTGAGGAGACACAGTCTGATGTACATGATTTGCAGGTCCAAGGAGAGTCTATGCGTGCACAGTTAAACTCTGGTCAACGCATTGTTTTTGGTCAAATTATGCATTCAGTTGACAAGCAAACACCAAAAATCTTTTTCGTTTCTGGTAATGGTGGAACTGGAAAAACATTTCTCTGGAACTGTGTTGTTACAGTGCTCCGGTCGGAGCGTCGGGTTGTTCTTGCTATTGCATCTTCTGGAGTAGCTTCTTTATTATTGCCTAATGGTAGGACTGCGCGTTCCCGCTTCCGGATTCCGATAGATGCCACAAATAAATCTCAGTGTAATATTTCAAGTGGTTCCAGTATGGCTTTATTACTTGAGGAAACCAGTTTGATTCTCTATGATGAAGCTCCAATGACAAGCCGCTATTGTTTTGAAGCTCTTGATCGTACTTTAAGAGATGTCCTCTCTTGCAATGATGCCAGTAAGTCGTCTCTTCCTTTTGGTGGAAAAACTGTTGTGCTTGGAGGTGATTTCCGTCAAACTCTTCCGGTGATTGAGGGGGGTTCGAGGAATGAAATTATCGATGCATCTCTTATTGCGTCACCGCTTTGGCGTCATGCATGTCAGCGTGCTGAGTTTAAAAGAGAATATGCGCCTCAATCGACCTGGTTTATCATGTTTTGAGCGTGAAGAGCTTTCTATTTTTTCGCAATGGATATTAGATGTTGGCAATGGTGACATCCCAGGGCATGCAAGAGATGGAGAAGATTATGGTTCTTGGATAACAATTCCTGATGATCTTATTCTGCGTCCTACCTCCTCCAACGTAGATGCATCAATAGAGAGTGTTTATGAGTCTTTTTTCTTCAACTATTCTTCTGCTCAGTACCTTGCAGACCGTGCAATTATGTGTCCAACAAATTCAGTCATCGATGAAATCAATGATGCTGTTTTCACCTGTGTGCCTGGCTGTTCTAGGAGGTATCTAAGTTGTGACTCCATATCAAAGTCAGCTGACCATGTTTCTGATGCAGAATTACTATGTCCTCCAGAATTTCTTCACCCAGTGAAACCTAATAATTTTCCTCACCATCAGCTGGACCTGAAAGTTGGTGTTCCTGTTATGATTGTGAGAAATATCAACCAATCATTAGGCCTCTGCAATGGCACTCGGTTGTTAGTTGTGCGGCTAGGCGAAAGAGTGCTAGAAGCAGAAATAATTACAGGGTCGCACAAAGGCAACCGGGTCTGCATTCCAAGGATTGTTCTCAATTCTGTTGACTCTAAATGGCCATTTACATTGCGCCGCTGCCAGTTCCCCGTCCGTTTGTGTTATAGCATGACCATAAACAAGAGCCAAGGGCAGACACTTTCTAAGATTTGTGTTTATTTGCGGAACCCTGTGTTCTCTCATGGTCAGCTCTATGTCGCGGTGTCACGGGCTACTTCGCGGAAAGGTCTTAGGCTTCTGATCGAAGATGAGAACGGTAAACCAACTGATAGGACAAAGAATATAGTCTACAAAGAAGTTCTCATGAGTGTTCTGTAGGTTTTGAGAAAGAAGGTAATGTTTTTTATATCTGTTTCATTGTTTTTTTCCTTGTGATTTGTTCCTGTGTATGTTTTTCCTTCCTGTAGTAAGGTCTGTTTTTTTTTCAGGTAGCCAACGTTTTCTGCAGTGTTCACAGATCACTTCTGCGGTCTCTGCCTTATTTTGGCTCATCGATGGGTCATTATGTCATCTGTTTGTTGACCCTGTTCTATTTCCTTTTCTTTGAATATGTTCTTTGTACGTGCTCTCTGCTTCTGTGTGCTGTACGTACTTATTATATGTTATCTATGGGAATACCTACTATATGGTGTGCTTTGTGAGCATACGTGTACTTTCTGCTCTGCTTCAGATATGATCGTACTGTTATTTTTCAGTTCATTCTTTTTACCCGTGTGCCTCTGTGGATGACATCATGATTTTCTACTTAGGAATTTCGTCAAATGGTTTAGTTGTTCTGCTTTCATGTTGCATAGTGCTTCTTATTCTACGCTGCTTTACTACTTGCTGACACAGGACGAGGAACTACAGATAATCAGCACTTGTTTACTGACTTCAATTTCCTGAGATACTCAAATATCTGAATTTTTTTCGTTTGTAGTGGGGTCTAATCTGTTGCCGCATGCTTCTTATTCTACTATGCTTTACCACTTGCTGACACAGGACGAGGAACTACAGATAATCAGCACTTGTTTATTGACTTCAATTTCCTGAGATACTGAAATATCTATAAAAAAATCGTTTGTACCGGGGTCTAATCTGTTGCCGCATGATACGTGTGTTGGAATGAAGCACCCAAAAGGGTCCCCTTTTGCTGTCCAACGGTTTGTACTCCTTTACCTGTGAGTACAGTAGAGGGCTAAAAATGTTCTCTTGGATTAATAGCATACATTTAGTATATGTGCATTCCGTTTCAAATTGTCGTTTCCTCCTTTTGTGAGCTCAATTTGAAACAGCTAAAGAAGCAAACGCTATGGATTTATTGCAACTAGCTGAGGAAGTAAACATTATGGATTTACTGCAACGTTTTTTTCCTTTCATGGTCTTTCCAGTTACTTGTTTCTTTGTTTAAAAAGGTTTGTGTACTGTATTTCACTATCGATGTGGACTTCTATACTCAAGTTCTTTTATTAGTGGGAAAATATAACAAATGGTAATACAGAATTACATATCTAATGCAATGAACTTTTGTTGTTACGATTTGCAAAGTTGAACCTATCGAGACACCGATTGATGATACACGTAATTTATGTATATGAGGTCCACATGAAATTATTTGGATAGAGCGAACCTGGAGATTTAGAAGATCAGCTTTTCATATATTATAATGTCGTTATGTTTTCTTAGTCATAATTTGAGATTTTTTTCCCATAATATTGTTTGGCTCATAACCTCCTTATGGAAGTAGAGGAGGTCACTGCTGGTTATGTGAACACAAGGAGTATACCATAGAGTTAGAGACCAAATTAAGAGTTGAGATTTTATATCAGTATGTTCGAGAAATTGATTGAAATTCTATGGATGTTCGTGTTAAGAAGTTGGGTATCCTTCAAATTCTCGACAGTAGATGATTTTTTTCTTCAACCACGACAATGATTACAGTAGATGGAAAAGATAGTTGATTTGCAGTAAGTTAGATGCTGTCAATTGAAGGGCTGCGGTTACCTTGGGCCTATGTGTGTCCATGTAAGTTCCTTTAGTTTGAGTTTTCTTCACAAATTTTTGAACTGTTATTTTTTTTGTTAGGTCTGACAGGTAATTAGGTATTTATAAAAGGTGCAAGAAATTTGAGTTTTACTAACAAGAAGTTCGAATAGAAGACTTCTTGCACTACTTATGTTGCACCATTCCCTAGATATTTCAGATTAAAATGGAGCTACATAGGGAAAATGAGCACTATGTCAGCAAGTTATATGATGTTGTATTGTTCAAGTGAATCAAACACTACAGCTATAGGCCGTACCATTTATTTACTCATCATAGGTAATGGGAATTTGGTAATCAGTTATCTACATGGTACCGTCCCATCGCTTTCCAGCTAAAGATGTCCACTTGGGCTCCTGCCATTGGCCCAATCGGCGGATGTCACTCAGCTTCTCGCCACCACTCCTCAGCACCCGCGTGCCCACATTGGAGAGGGAGGCGTAGAGGCTCACTAGCCTATCCCACCGGTGTGCCCCGCCTGCAACTCACTTGCTCCCTACATCACCAGAAAGGGAGCACTGCGTGGGTCCAGTGGAGATTTCACTGCTGCCTCTTCCATCTGTGCGAACATATTTTCACCCACGCCATATCCAGTGGCCGACGAGGGGGTTGCGGCCTCTGCATTCTGTCTGCAGCTGCCACCCTTTTATCGCCCACATTAAAAAACAAACTGAACAACGACATTGGTACAATGCGCCTGTCGCTATGCTATTGTGCCCTTACCTCTTGCCTAACGACACCTCTCTGGATTTCTCTATGCTGTTTACCTGATATAGATGGGGCGTCTCGCTCTAATATCTCCACCTCCTGTCGCTCCCAGTCCTACATGGATCACTCTAGCGTGGCGTCGATGGAGAGGGTGTTGTTGGCAGGCACCAAGTCCTTCAGCGACCTAGCGATCGCCTTCTCCACCGCGGCAACCTCGGCGCGCTGGGCTTCCTCCTCGACGAACTGGTTCGCAGCGGCCTCCTTCTTCGACGATTTCTTCTTTTGCCCGTGTGATGGAGAGGAGGTGAGTTGGTCGCGGATGATGAGGGCGCTGTCGTTGCGCCCTCTGGTTGGCGGTGGTGAAGCCGACTCATTGACGAAACGCGGTGTCACCGCTTACGACCGCCCTTCTCCACCTCCCGCCAGGAACAACGCCAACGGCCGCCGCCTGTGGTGGAACGCGTCTGGCCGCACCCTAGCGAATGCGCTCGCGAACATCGAGGGAGGGAACTCCCCCGTTCCGGGGATGCCGCCCCAGAGGCGGCTATCGTCTCGCGCCGACGCGGTGGTTCCTAGACGTCGAGGAGTCCTATTTTTACCGTTGGGGCCATAATTCTACCATCGTCATCCATCTCACACCGTGCCATCCCCTCGCTTTCCAACTAAGGATGCTCCCTTCGATTTCATGTACCGATTTAACCTTCACCTGATATAGATGGGACGTCCGCCTGTGCTATCCAACAATTCAATCTGACCTTCTATTTTTACCGTTTTCACCATGATTCTAGCATCGGATTCCATCTGACACGGTGGCATCCCCCTCACTTTTCAGTTACGGATGCTCACTTGGATTCTATGTAGCAATTCAATCTAACCTTCTATTTTTACTGTTGTCACCAAAATTCCTTCATCGGACGCCATCTGACACGGTGGCATGCTTTCGCTTTTCGGCTAAGCATGCTCATTTGGATTCCTACCTCAATTGGCGGATGCTACTCGGCTATCGGCCACTGATCCTTAGCGCCAGCGTGCCCCCATTGGAGAGGAAGATGTCGAGTCTTACCGGCTTCTCCCACCGGTGAGTCCTCTTGCCCGTGTGGCTGATGTGCTCCCTAGCATGTTTTCCTCCGCCCTCTTTCATCCGCCTTAATGTGTTTTCCTCCTGGCATCTCCTATGGCCGATCAGGGGGTTGCGACCTCTGCATTGTGTCCACACTTGTCACTTTTTCGCTGCCCACATTAGAAAACAAGCTTAACAGCGTCATTGGTACAATGCGCCTATCGCTATGCCGCTGTGTCCTCACCTCTTTCTTACCGACACCGCCTTCGATTATTGGCCCTAGCTTCACCACCACTGTTTTTGCTGAGTTGAGATGCCAAACCATAGCAACTGCATCAGCGCTAGCGGGGACAAGTGTTTATATCTAAGAGACAACATACGTTGGAGAGTTGAACATTAGGAAAAACCATCACAATTGCGACTAAGATCTAAATAAACCACCACTTTCCATATTTTCAGCAAAAAACACCGGTTTGGTGTAACAATGTGACAAATACCCATCGCTCTGTGAAATGAGGATGTTTTAGCGGTTTTACCACCAAAATGACAGATTGGGTCCATTGTCAGCCTCACATGTCAGATGTTGTCCACTCCGCATGACCCATGTTAGAGGAAGAGATGATCAGAAACCTATCGACCTTTGCTATGTGGATATACACATGTCGCCCTTTAAACACTTGTGAGCCCCAACAGGTGACACGCCTACCCTAATATTTGTTGATCCACCGATGTATCTATGCTGCGGCTGTTCGATACTGATTTGAGAATTTGTTTTTACCTGTCATCATCAAACCAGCCACCGGCGGATCAATCTAGCGTCGCTAGGATCTTGCCACCCCTGCCTTCAACCCACCAAATAAACTTTCTATTGTCCATGATACGATCTACCAACTTGCAACCTTCTTGGCTGTAAAGATACAACCTATGAATTTTCTACGCTGTGTACATGTTCTTCTCCTTTTTAAACAGGCTGTCATTCATACTGCATCAATAGAGTTCCATTTTATTATATGTGAGTCCATAGAATTGTCACGTTTTAGTTCATAGGTATAAACAGGTAAAAAAAGTCCTGCTACAAGCCCACAGGATGCTTATCTCTATGTTGTGTACTTTGGTGCTAGCCCACCTTTTGCCTATAGTTTCTGCGGCCCAATAATCGATTGTCAACTTCTTTAGCCCACTTAAGTTCCATCGGATGTTGAGGACGAATTTTCACCAACCCTCATGGTGAGTCATTGACGCCACGCGTTCGCCGCCGATGCACTCCAGGCTACACGTGTGCTTGCGCCGCATCGATGTGTCGACTTTCCGCCTCCGCAGGTTTATACGCCCTGGTCGGCCTCCTCTGCTGATTCACTTCTTCTTTCCAGGTTGTTCTCTCGGTTCTTCCTCTCCTTTCTTCCAGGTCTCTTCTTCCCCATGATGCCCAGTCTCTTCCTTATTCTCTTCGATTTCTCTGTGCAGAGTGGTGACCAAAGATGGACTGCACGGCTCTGAAGGATCTTGGTCCGGACTCATTTCGAGCAAAGATTAGGGTTCGATTTGCTAGAGTCTGGGAGTTCCGAAGCCCAGATAAGGCAGCTTTGTATACTGTTGATTTCGTGGTGTTGATGGACATGTAAGATTTTCTTACTTTGCTTTTTCACCTGCCATATTGTTTAGATTTATCTTTTGTATCCGTTTACCAATGTTCCAAGCTCTGAATGATCCCTGTCCCAGGCTCTTGACCACCCTTTTTTTTGTGGCCTGATGTACCCTTTTAGATAATCCTGTGTGGCACATTTTAAAATTTTCTCCACTTTGGCACCTGCCATATTGTTTAGATTTGTCTTTTGTATCCGTTTAGCAATGTTCCCAGCTCTGAATGCTCCCTGTCCCAGGCTCTTGACCACCTTTTTTTTTGTTGTGGCCTGATGTACCCTTTTAGATAATCATGTATGGTACATTTTTAAATTTTCTCCACTTTGGTTCACCTATGTTGTTCAGCTACCGTAGATAAGATATTCCCTAGATAAACTTTTCACTAATGAACATGAACAGACCGTGTTCCTTTTCGATTTAGTCATCTATACTTTGTTGCCATGGTCGATTTAATCTGTTAGTGCACTGTGTTCCTTTTTTGTCCATTTATTTAATGCTACATTTGTTCACACCACTCCATTGTCTTTCCATACATCGAATTCAGTTATAAATTTGTATAGGTTAGTTTTGCTTACTGCAATCACCCAAACAATCTATCTGTATTCCATGTGCATCAGGTGTTATAGATTTAACACATTTTTTATATTCTTTCAAGATATGTTTACTTTCAATTATATGTGTTGCTGCATCTGAAAAGGTGTATATGTTTACATTTATTACATATCAGTAAGTCATATGGTCTCCGTGCCACTTGTCTTATGCTACGTCATCATTCACGTGATTCAGCCATAACTTCTCTTGTAGTTTTTGCGATATTAGTTGCTTCTTTCCCATGGTGATAAATGATTTCACCTTGACATAAAGTATGTCTGTTAATCATCTGCATCTGCTCATTGTGCATATTCTCATGTGCCTATAGCGCCTCCTTATTTTCTTCTTTTTCTTCATGTGATGACGTATGTATGTTGGAGTTTTATTCTTATTTTTTTCATTAGCGTTGTATGAACCAAATCCTTAGACTGTGGGTGCCTTAGTAAGCAAGTTACTGCGAATATTTATTCCTTTGTACAGGCCAATAGGTTAGCATACCATTTTTTTAAAGCAACAACCTCTGTAGTTTGAGATGTAATCAGGGCATTACTCATGCTGTTGCGGAAGGGCTACTGCGAAAAATCTGAGTGTTCAATACATACTTCGTTCGAGTTTCAGTAGCGGTCCTGGGTATATGGTCTTAACTCTGCCATAATTTGCAGAAATCCACAATGGAAGGTTGGATCCTAGGAAAGAGATGGGAGCAATTTAAAGATCTGATAAAAGAAGGATCAGTCTACACTGTTGAAAAGTTTGATTTGGCCAAACCAAAAAAGAACTATCGTTCAGTGGATAATCCTTTAAGGATCTGTTTCACTTAGAGGACAAAAGTGGCAGAGATTGTGCCACCGCCTGAGAACTTTCCTATATTTGCTTATACTGCTCTTCCCTTGAGCATGTTATCAGATCGAGTTGACAGTGTTATTACCTTATCTGGTACACACACAACCAGATGAAACATGAGTCCATCCTGCTACTATGTTACATTCCTATAGCTAATTTTTTTTTTCTCCCTTTATCGAAAAAGCTAATTTTTTCTGCATGCCGCACGCGCAGATGTGGTTGGCCTGGTGAACAAGGTGACGCCCCTACTACTTCCTCCATCTGGAAAAGCTAAAAGCCATAGGCGACAGCTATATATCACAAATGGCAGGTGAGTCTTCCTGATAGTGCTAATTTTATGTGCTATAGTGTTACCACTCTTTAATTTGTTTTCATTGGACCTCATAAAGCACACATGCTACTGTTACATTGTGGGGAGAACAAGCTGATTTGCTTGATGTCGATGAGCTGATAGCGGCATCAGCTCAAGGGCCAATTATAGTTCTTTTTGTTGGCATGACAGTTGGCGAGTATTCAGGTCAATATCTATCATCTTCTTCTTCGTTTTCAGTACCTGTGATCTTCTTCTTCATTTTTGCTCCTCGTTCCATCTCCATTCGGTTCATGATACCTACATTATTTCTTCCTCTACAGGTTTACTTGCCCTTCAGAGTACGTCAGTAACAAGATGCTATGTAAATGCACCACTCCCAGAAATTGCTGATGTCCGAGAAAAGTATACTGCATCATGAGCTCATCTCCATTATTTGTTTTTTTCCTATTTATTGACCATCATTCATGTTTTGCATATCTTCCAGGACAAAGGATCTTCCATACCACATAGAGTGGCACACTGGAAAGACCAAAAATGACGCTGAGCCAATACCTTCATCGATCACAGAGATATCAACGTTTGAACCAAATGATATCATGGTCCGCCCATACTGTTTCTAAATTGTGTTCTAACAATTATAACATACCGTCATGTCTATCCAACGATCTGTGTTCATACATCTATTGTGCCCTATCTGTGAACTCCCACTGCTAGCTTACTTCTTATTCATACAACAGTACTAATCTACATATGTGTTCTGTTTTGGTACAATTTAATTTTCTTCATGTTCACTTACCTTCTTTTTTTATGATAGCACGAAAAAACAACTATTCTCTACCATGTTATGGACACCAACAAATTATTTGTTTAAGATTTTTGTACCGATATTTTTCTTATATTTATTGTATTGCAGTATTATACTAAACAAGCTCGGTATGTTCACTCCCTGTTGCCAAACTCAAACTTACTCCTACATATCTCATCCAGTAATTATGTAATGAAATTCTCTATCTTTGGGGTCCTCCATAGTGTTATCACAGATTATTCTTTTTGGTGTTATTCTTTCTGACAAAATACATGGCTTTTTACACTGTATAAATGCTTTTCTCCTCTTAACTAATCTTTCTCCTGTGCATAACTAGGGAATGCGTTACAAAATTTCTTTCAAAATCACCGAGATCCATGAAGGCGATGGGTGCTATTATATGAGTTGTACAGACTGCTGGAAAAAATTGATCCCAGAAAGTGGGAGCTACAGGTGTCCTGATTGCACCACAACTGTACCTTTACCAAGGTGAGCATACTTATATTCAGCCTTTCTCTTATTGGTCCTATACCTACTGTGCTTAGACTTATAATTTCCTCATGGAGAATACTGACACATTCTTTACATCTCTTCTGACACTAACTTATCAGGTACAGGTTTGTCGTCCGAGCAGTTGATACCAACTCAACAGACAAAGATGATGCAAAATTTGCTGATCTGTATTTCTTTGGCCCGAGAGGAGAAGCTGCCGTTGGACAAAAAGCGCTATCACTTCTTACAAGTGTTAATGAGCAGCCTACCAGACTACCAGATGACCTGCTCGCTATTGTAGGAAAGGAGTTTGTCACACACTAACTTTTGCAACCTTGTTTAATTGTCCTGAGTGCAAAAATTAGGGGGAACAAAAAACTTTTTCGAAAGGCTAACTAAGATGAATTGCCTTGATCTGTTTATAGATGTATTGTCTTGATCTGCTTGTTAAGTTTACTCTTGAGAACAACGCATCTAGTGGTAAAACAATCTAGCAACTCACCTAATAAAACACATGTGTGGCCCTGGGAAATTCTTTTCCTTTCCCTACCAGTACACAAAACCCTATGCTTGGTGTTTTACCATAAAGTACCTCAACACACAATCTCTAGTCTCCAGAAAAATAGTGAAGCCATGGTAACTCTTGTATTACCTTAACCTCCTCTCTTTAAAAATAATTGAACCTTTTGACCTAAACCACAAATATACCTCTTTTTGTTTTGTCATATGACTCAAAATATTAATCAAAGGATCTTGTCAAAAACCTTTCTTTTTAAATTTTACTATGACCACCTTTGATCATGGTATCATAAAAGGTTTTCCAAAAGATGTTTTTATTTTGGCACAAAGTATTTACCAAATGGTTTACCATCACTTTATGTGACTTCAAAATATTATGAAAGCTTTTATGTGTAGTTTTGGGTTCCTAAAATAAAATGAATGGATTCATATTTTCTATTCCTCTATGGATCATTATACTCTTATAAAACCTCTCCTCTTCTTCAAATATTTCAAGTAAGCCTATTTGATTGTACAAATATAAATCAAAGCCTTAGACACCAAATCTAAGGTATTTGAATCTGTGATCAAATACCCATGCATGGCATTGCCTTTGCCATTAATACATCTCACATATCTATCAAGATCACAACTCCTTATATTCATGATCTTGGTGAATGAACTTTGGTTCATCAAATGGATAACCTCCATTTGTTTTTAATCCTTTCAAAATCATCCAACTCTACATTGGCAATAATTGAAATTCTCAAATTTGGGGTTTCCCTTCCACTTAACCTAAAACCCTAGAAAACCTCCTTCTCCATACACAACTATTTCTAGTCTTACCAAACCTTTTTCAAAAATCTTTGCTCAATTAAAGATAGGAAGGTGTTCATTTCCAAAATTGAGTTCTAGGAGATCTCTTTGTTTCAAATTTACTCTTGGTTTCTTTCCAACTCTTGCAAAGTGGTGCAAACCCGGACTTTGCATGGGATTTGTCCCATCACATTTCACACCCACCCCTCTACCTCTCCCTCTCTCTCTCTTTTTGCATCAAACATGGCCGGGCCATGTTTTTGCTTGTGCCTAACCCTTGCACCCTCTTTGCCCGATCTAAACCCCCCAAAAACCACCCCTGCACCTCCCTCTAGGCCTTCCCCACCAACCTAAGTCGAGCAGCCCAAAAGGGGCCCAACACCAAACCCTAACCGAGAGGGAACGAGAGAACAACAGCTCTGGAAACTCCCTCGCTCACCTTCCCTCCCTTCCCGCGTGCCCCTCCCTCTTGCTGACGTCCCCACCCTTACGTCACGCTCCAGCACCGCCCCTACGTCAGCCCTCGCCTCTCCATTGGTCGCTTCCACCGCTAGCTCGCCCTCCCGTTGGCCACAGCCACCACCCACACACCTCCCTCCGGCTATAAAACCCGCACCCTGCCCACTCCTTTCTGCACACCCCACGGCTCCTCTCCCCCTCCCTGAGCTCCCGCAACATGCACCTAGAAGTTCCCTAGCCGCTGCTCGCCGGAGAAGGGCACGCCGGCATGATCACCGCAAGGGTGGCGAGCCGGTGGAGCTCGCCCCGACACCCTTTTTCCCTCCCTCTCTATTCCGTCTTGTTTGCCATGTTCTTCCCGTCCTAACGCATGCCTCCACATCGCCCAGGACCGTCGGTAACCGCCGCTGTTGAAGTTCATCCGGGAGCATCTGCGGAGAGGATCCGTCGAGCGAGGCTGCTGCAGGAGGGTATGGCGCCCTGGACGTGCCCCTTGGACGGCCTCGAACCGCCGTCGACCCGCCACCGCCTTACCGTGACCTCGCCGTCAACCTCCGTCGCCTCCAGGTAAGCGCCTGGACGCCCCTGTTCTTTTCCCGTCCGCTGCACAGAGGAAGAGGACGACGAACGCCTCGACGTCCAAATCGTGCATGCATGGCCGTTTTGGCCACGTCGGCCCAAGTGGCCTGGCCCGCCCGGGGCCCACTCCCTTTTCTTTCTCTTTTTTTTTCATCCACCTGGAAAACATACCTGGGCCGGCCCAATACTGCCACCCCGCACGGCCCAGAGAACTCCCGCCCGTTTTAAATGTTTGAAAAATTGAAATTTGCTGTAGAAACCAGTGGCACTGTTTTGAGAATATCTAGAGTTTTACTAACCCAAATCGAGTGAAACCAATTGCGTTAGTTCAGAAATTTCAATACCTTTCAAATGCCACTGGTCCCATATTTTTAGGATTTTTGTAAGATTTTTAGTGCATTAAACATGTTCACTGGTTATTGTTTAGTATTTGTAATTCCTAAAATGTTAGGATTAATATTTTTGGATGAATCCAATTGTGTTGACCTTGTTTTGTTACTGTCCATCTAGGACAAATACTTTTAGTCTCTGTTCAAGAAATTTTGTATCTGTTTGCAAGTGTGTGTGTGTCACATGCATGGTTGTACCAAGACTTTTGTTTATTTAAAATCTTTAACCAACTTTTTTAAAAAAAAATTGGTCAACCAATGTTTTATTCTTGCAAAACAAAACCTCTGCAACTTATCCTTAGTTCTATTATCTGGCTTAATTTTTCAAATGGTGTGGAATAATTGTTTACTTCCTTTTTATTGGTAGTGTTTTGTAACAAAATAAGATAAGAAGAATGATTTGTGCTTTTCCAAAAATGTTTGATTATAAAATATAAATGTTTGTGGTTCCAAACTTATGCACTTTTCCTCTTTCTAATGTTATCTACCAGGGGATACTTAGTTGGGCCATGGTGATGCCGAGAGAGGCATTTGCTAAGTGTGATACTCTCATACCTTTACTAGGTAAATAAAATGGGTTCTCTTTTAGTTGCTTGGTAGTATATATAAGTACTTAATATGTTAGACTTATAGAGTGATTAGCTTTTGATTGTTGATTGTTGCATGCTTGTTATGATTGGTGCAATGTGTTGATTGTGTTCTTTTATATTTTCCGGCGTTAGATGCGAACAATTCGGAGAAGAAGGAGAAGTGGTTCGGGCGAGGATTTTATTTTTATTGTTGGGATTCTTATATTGATGGAGTTGAAGAAGTCCAGGGACAAATAAGCTAAGGCAAGCCATCTCTTGATCTCTGAATGTTTAATCACATATTGTGGTTACTTTGTTGTTATTCTTGTCTCTCGATCTATCTTGTGTTGTTTCTACTTATGTTGATGGAGCATGCTCACCATGAGCATGTTTATTCTCTTTGACACCTCACCTACAACCCCCTTTAGTGAAATGGTGGTCTTCATCATCATGTTCTTGGTGTACCCCTCTAAGTGTGATGGGTACGCCCACTTGTCTTGTGTGTGTTGACCTCTTGACACCCTTTTTGCACCCCATAGTGGTATGGTGGTTAGCATCATGCCCTTGTCGTATCTTAAACCCCTTGTTGATGCCATGCATACTTACTCCCAAGTTTGTGAACCCCTTGTTGCTGTTATACATACTTACTCTCGAGTGTGTTGAACCCCTTGTTGATCTTATGCATGCTTACTCTAAGCATGTATGCCCCCTTGACCACCTATATTATCATCTTCTTAGTGGTATGATGATTAACATCAAGACCCTTGTTGAATCATGCTATTTATGATGTCCCTATGCATGCTTATCCTAAGTATGTATGATCCCCTTGACACCTCAATTATCATCTCCTTAGTGGTATGATGGCTAGCATCACGCCATTGTTGTCTCTTAGTTCTTACATGAAACTATAGGTTGGGAACCCCTTGGAAAAATACCTTGTTGAAAAGAACTTCTGAAAAACCTTGGGTGAGTTGGACTTACCTAAGTGTGTGTTTATGAAAGAAAAGGATCTTGGCAAAGATGGTTGGAAAGAGAATCTTGTTTATGAAAACTTTGGCGTCTAAGTATTCACCCGTGACAATTAACCCGCGCAACCACAGCTACTCCAACGTGGGCACGGAGCTTAGCTTGACGTTTGTTCTTCTTAGCATGAGGCACCACACAACTATACAAGGGTACGGTTACCCCCGAGTCCGGGTTGTCATTGTTGGGACAATAGTATAACGGGAGGCCTTCGGGGCTGACCCGTCCGGAAGACACTATGGGTCTCCTGGCTTGGTGGTGGAGCCACGCTCAAGAGGAGGTGAGCTGCCACGGTGCCGGGGAGGTACATACTCCATAGGGTAGGACCTCTTGCTAAGTCGAATGGGCGAAAGGCTATGTTCGGGTATCCGTCGTGGCATATGTTGTTATGCGGGGATGATGCCCACACAATAGGTATCCGGATAGAGGTGGGGAAAGTGTGCAAACTCTGCGAGTAAAATCTATTCGAATAGCCGCGTCCGCGGTCATGGACGGTTGGAATGGCTGTTGCTTAGCCTGATGAGTTTTGTTTTACAAAGTTGTTTGACAAAGGAAAGGAAAGAACTTGTTTTGAAGTACCGGAAGGGTACGGGAAAGGATGTGTCGACCATATGGAGATGGTCGGGAAGGATAAATAAAATTGGGTTACCCCATCCTAGTGTTTTATGTTGTGGAACTCTTTTGAAGTAACTTCTTCAACAAAGATATAGAGAATGTCATAGGATATCTTTTAGATTATCTTCTTCAACAAAGATATAGAGATGTCATAGGATATCTTTTAGAGTACCTTCTTCAACAAAGATGTAGAGATGTCATAGAACCCTCTTAGTGTTCCCTTTAACTGCGAAGTTGGGATGCTATATCCACAAGAGAAACTGATTCTCTTCCACATGCTATATCCACAAGAGAAACTGATTCTCTTCCACATGCTATATCCACAAGAGAAACTATTATTTCTCTCTTGTCTTCCTTAGTTAGAATTGTTATCACCTTCTTGATGGTTTGCGAGTACAATTCCAATGTACTCACGGCTTTGTCCCTTGGCTATTTACTTGGCCAGACTTGGAGGAACTCGACAGGTGAAGAAGGAGTTGACGACGTCTATGCGAGCTAGGAACGTCTTCCCAGTCAGTTGCCTGTAGGGTTAAGGCAGATGACTTGGGCTCTACGCTGCTGAAGTGATTCCGCTACTCTGATGATTAGATTAGGCCCTTCGAGGCTAGTATGTAAAGATTGGTCATGTGACCTTGTTGTAATTTTCTTATTCCATTTTGTAAAGGATAATGAAATTTTGATATCAGTTCGGTTATGTGTTCACGGCGCACTGATCATGGGATCGTGAACTGTATACATAACGGGTATTTTGGACAGCTAGTCCGGGGTCCCCACAGAGCTGGTATCAGAGCTATCCTGACTGTAGGAGACCTTAGTTAGCATGGACGTTAGTTAGGAAACAAGTACATGGGAAAAAAATATTTACGAAACAAATTCTTTCTTTAGTCGGAAGCATAGCTTCTACTCCTCTTATTTCTTCAAAACTTCTGAATTCTTATCTCTCCGCTTTATTAAAAATGTTTGAAAATTCTTATTCTATTGTCTCATCCACTTTAAACCTACATATTGGACGATGTCCCCAACTCAGACCGGAGACTCGAAACTCAAAAATCAATCAATCCCTCAAGAAGACGCATGTATCTCCAACAGCAACTATTGAAGATTGGATGCCGACATAGTGTGCACATAAAAGAATAATAAGATCACGTCTTTGGATTAACACCAAAGTCTGTCAAGAAGCTAACATTGTTCCTCCATGGACTCGCACTTTTTGCAGTCGTCTGGGATCAAGTCCTCAGTTCTTGACTAGTAATCTTTAGGCCAGCCACACGAAGAACTCGACTTCGGGAGCACCTCAACAGCTACCCCTTCAAAGACCTCACGTCCCCGGGATGTCGAGACTAGAAGAATCTGCACAGTTTTAGCCTCTGCCTCAACATTGACGAGTCAACACCAGACCACTTCACCACTAACTGCTACAAGGATCCAAGTGGAAGCCAATATCAACGATATGAAGACGTCAACATATGCGACCAGCCCCAAACCTATAGGATGGATAGGACAAACTCGATCACTTTGATTGAGCTACCCCCACGTATTAGGTATCTCTAGATACTTAGAGTGCCTTGTTTGTTGTGCTGATTGCTTGTAGTTTCCTTGTGTGCTTCCTTGAGTGTCATTTGTTTGTTTGTTGTGTGTATGATTGTCTTGGCCTTTCGGTCTGCAAAACATTCTTAGTGTGATAACCCAATGTAGGAAGCCTCCCTAAGATGTTTTCGCCCTCATCTACCTTGCCGTTAAAATGCTAACTGCTAGTTTTTGGAGAAGTTAGCCTTGTTAACAGTTGTTTTCAACCGTAGGAAAAAGTAACCCATACCCCTATCTTCGATAAATACTTTCAAGATCAACTGAAGCATCTCTACTACGCCAAGAAAGCAGACGCCCATACCGTCAAGATTAACCGCACCTCTGCGAGAAGACATACTAACTTTGTCTAACCTTGGAGTATATTCGCGCTAACCTCGAGGATATCTTTTTGAAACCACCCTCTAACACACCGTCCAACAAGCTGAACAATAGCGTCAAAGCCAAGCTACATCACATGGTTCATCTGGTCCTCACCAAGTGAAGCTCCTGAAGATATCTCAAGACTCAAGACTTTTGGCGTAGTTTACCCGCTAACTTCTTAGCTGGTAGAAGTCAGCACCGACTCGCAAGCTGAAGATTGTCTTCGACGACCTTTGTTTCTGCTTCATATGGATACCAACCAGGATCTCCAGCGACTTACTAACTTACCGCGCGTTATAAGGTTTAGTAAACACCGTGAGTGTCTCTTGAAGTTGTGGTCTGCACGTTGCCCCTGAAGATTCTTCAACTGAATACGGAAGATCGATGACTTCTTCAGAAGCCCCAGATGGAACCACAAGGCAGAAGCTTCGAATTTTTTTTTTCGAAAGCCTGATGAAAAATCTTAACGTCTTCCACTAAAAATTAGAGCTAACCCTAAAAGTTTTACTTTTCTAAAACACCGTTGGAAACGTGGGACTACACTAACCCCTCTTGAAGCCGTGGACTACACAACGCCTTCTGAAGATGTTCGACTCAAGACAAGAGATCAAGGACTTCTCCAAAAAGCGCCCGACAAGACCCGTGGCTGAGGCTCTAATTTTTCAGGAACCCCGCTGAACAATTTTATGGGTGGAAGACTTCGTCTTCCACTAAAATAGTAAGCTAACTCTAAAAATTTCTCAACCCTGCTAAAGCACCGTTGGAGTGCACTAACCCTCGCAGAGTCTTGAACCCCGATAGGATCGTTAAGAAGTTTCAGATCTAACACCTCCATGGAGTAGTCAACCTCTTCATAAGGCTCACCTCGGCAAGAATCCACCATGTCTCCCAGAAGTTGAAGCAACGACCTTCTCGACAACAACACATCTACAAAAGAATGGAGGCTAACTTTAGTTAAACTTTACAACCTCCCTAGTCCTACGCTTAGTAATCTCGGGACGAGATTATTTTAAGGGTGGAAGATCTATCATACACTAACTTTTGCAACCTTGTTTAATTGTCCTGAGTGCAAAAATTAGGGGGAACAAAAAACTTTTTCTAAAGGCTAAATAAGATGAATTGCCTTGATCTGTTTATAGATGTATTGTCTTGATCTGCTTGTTAAGTTTACTCTTGAGAACAACGCATCTAGTGGTAAAACAATCTAGCAACTCACCTAATAAAACACATGTGTGGCCCTGGGAAATTCTTTTCCTTTCCCTACCAGTACACAAAACCCTATGCTTGGTGTTTTACCATAAAGTACCTCAACACACAATTTCTAGTCTCCAGAAAAATAGTGAAGCCATGGTAACTCTTGTATTACCTTAACCTCCTCTCTTTAAAAATAATTGAACCTTTTGACCTAAACCACAAATATACCTCTTTTTGTTTTGTCATATGACTCAAAATATTAATCAAAGGATCTTGTCAAAAACCTTTCTTTTTAAATTTTACTATGATCACCTTTGATCATGGTATCATAAAAGGTTTTCCAAAAGATGTTTTATTTTGGCACAAAGTATTTACCAAATGGTTTACCATCACTTTATGTGACTTCAAAATATTATGAAAGCTTTTATGTGTAGTTTTGGGTTCCTAAAATAAAATGAATGGATTCATATTTTCTATTCCTCTATGGATCATTATACTCTTATAAAACCTCTCCTCTTCTTCAAATATTTCAAGTAAGCCTATTTGATTATACAAATAAAAAATCAAAGCCTTAGACACCAAATCTTAGGTATTTGAATCTGTGATCAAATACCCATGCATGGCATTGCCTTTGCCACTAATACATCTCACATATCTATCAAGATCACAACTCCTTATATTCATGATCTTGGTGAATGAACTTTGGTTCATCAAATGGATAACCTCCATTTGTTTTTAATCCTTCCAAAATCATCCAACTCTACATTGGCAATAATTGAAATTCTCAAATTTGGGGTTTCCCTTCCACTTAACCTAAAACCCTAGAAAACCTCCTTCTCCATACACAAATATTTCTAGTCTTACCAAACCTTTTTCAAAAATCTTTGTCAATTAAAGATAGGAAGGTGTTCATTTCCAAAATTGAGTTCTAGGAGATCTCTTTGTTTCAAATTTACTCTTGGTTTCTTTCCAACTCTTGCAAAGTGGTGCAAACCCGGACTTTGCATGGGATTTGTCCCATCACATTTCACACCCACCCCTCTACCTCTCCCTCTCTCTCTTTTTGCATCAAACATGGCCGGGCCATGTTTTTGCTTGTGCCTAACCCTTGCACCCTCTTTGCCCGATCTAAACCCCCAAAAACCACCCCTGCACCTCCCTCTAGGCCTTCCCCACCAACCTAAGTCGAGCAGCCCAAAAGGGGCCCAACACCAAACCCTAACCGAGAGGGAACGAGAGAACAACAGCTCTGGAAACTCCCTCGCTCACCTTCCCTCCCTTCCCGCGCGCCCCTCCCTCTTGCTGATGTCCCCACCCTTACGTCACGCTTCAGCACCGCCCCTACGTCAGCCCTCGCCTCTCCATTGGTCGCTTCCACCGCTAGCTCGCCCTCCCGTTGGCCACATCCACCACCCACACACCTCCCTCCGGCTATAAAACCCGCACCCTGCCCACTCCTTTCTGCACACCCCACGGCTCCTCTCCCCCTCCCTGAGCTCCCGCAACATGCACCTAGAAGTTCCCTAGCCGCTGCTCGCCGGAGAAGGGCACACCGGCATGATCACCGCAAGGGTGGCGAGCCGGTGGAGCTCGCCCCGACACCCTTTTTCCCTCCCTCTCTATTCCGTCTTGTTTGCCATGTTCTTCCCGTCCTAACGCATGCCTCCACATCGCCCAGGACCGTCGGTAACCGCCGCCGTTGAAGTTCATCCGGGAGCATCTGCGGAGAGGATCCGTCGAGCGAGGCTGCTGCAGGAGGGTATGGCGCCCTGGACGTGCCCCTTGGACGGCCTCGAACCGCCGTCGACCCGCCACCGCCTTACCGTGACCTCGCCGTCAACCTCTGTCGCCTCCAGGTAAGCGCCTGGACGCCCCTGTTCTTTTCCCGTCCGCTGCACAGAGGAAGAGGACGACGAACGCCTCGACGTCCAAATCGTGCCTGCATGGCCGTTTTGGCCACGTCGGCCCAAGTGGCCTGGCCCGCCCGGGCCCCTCTCCCTTTTCTTTCTCTTTATTTTTTTGTTTTGTTTTTTTTCATCCACCTGGAAAACATACCTGGGCCGGCCCAATACTGCCACCCCGCACGGCCCAGAGAACTCCCGCCCGTTTTAAATGTTTGAAAAATTGAAATTTGCTGTAGAAACCAGTGGCACTGTTTTGTGAATATCTCGAGTTATACTAACCCAAATCGAGTGAAACCAATTGCATTAGTTCAGAAATTTCAATACCTTTCAAATGCCACTGGTCCCATATTTTTAGGATTTTTGTACGATTTTTAGTGCATTAAACATGTTCACTGGTTATTGTTTAGTATTTGTAATTCCTAAAATGTTAGGATTAATATTTTTGGATGAATCCAATTGTGTTGACCTTGTTTTGTTACTGTCCATCTAGGACAAATACTTTTAGTCTCTGTTCAAGAAATTTTGTATCTGTTTGCAAGTGTGTGTGTGTCACATGCATGGTTGTACCAAGACTTTTGTTTATTTAAAATCTTTAACCAACTTTTTTTAAAAAAAAATTGGTCAACCAATGTTTTATTCTTGCAAAACAAAACCTCTGCCACTTATCCTTAGTTCTATTATCTGGCTTAATTTTTCAAATGGTGTGGAATAATTGTTTACTTCCTTTTTATTGGTAGTGTTTTGTAACAAAATAAGATAAGAAGAATGATTTGTGCTTTTCCAAAAATGTTTGATTATAAAATATAAATGTTTGTGGTTCCAAACTTATGCACTTTTCCTCTTTCTAATGTTATCTACCAGGGGATACTTAGTTAGGCCATGGTGATGCCGAGAGAGGCATTTGCTAAGTGTGATACTCTCATACCTTTACTAGGTAAATAAAATGGGTTCTCTTTTAGTTGCTTGGTAGTATATATAAGTACTTAATATGTTAGACTTAGTAGAGTGATTAGCTTTTGATTGTTGATTGTTGCATGCTTGTTATGATTGGTGCAATGTGTTGATTGTGTTCTTTTATATTTTTCGGCGTTAGATGCGAACAATTCGGAGAATAAGGAGAAGTGGTTCGGGCGAGGATTTTATTTTTATTGTTGGGATTCTTATATTGATGGAGTTGAAGAAGTCCAGGGACAAATAAGCTAAGGCAAGCCATCTCTTGATCTCTGAATGTTTAATCACATATTGTGGTTACTTTGTTGTTATTCTTGTCTCTCGATCTATCTTGTGTTGTTTCTACTTATGTTGATGGAGCATGCTCACCATGAGCATGTTTATTCTCTTTGACACCTCACCTACAACCCCCTTTAGTGAAATGGTGGTCTTCATCATCATGTTCTTGGTGTACCCCTCTAAGTGTGATGGGTACGCCCACTTGTCTTGTGTGTTGACCTCTTGACACCCTTTTTGCACCCCGTAGTGGTATGGTGGTTAGCATCATGCCCTTGTCGTATCTTAAACCCCTTGTTGATGCCATGCATACTTACTCCCAAGTTTGTGAACCCCTTGTTGCTGTTATACATACTTACTCTCGAGTGTGTTGAACCCCTTGTTGATCTTATGCATGCTTACTCTAAGCATGTATGCCCCCTTGACCACCTATATTATCATCTTCTTAGTGGTATGATGATTAACATCAAGACCCTTGTTGAATCATGCTATTTATGATGTCCCTATGCATGCTTATCCTAAGTATGTATGATCCCCTTGACACCTCAATTATCATCTCCTTAGTGGTATGATGGCTAGCATCACGCCATTGTTGTCTCTTAGTTCTTACATGAAACTATAGGTTGGGAACCCCTTAGAAAAATACCTTGTTGAAAAGAACTTCGAAAAACCTTGGGTGAGTTGGACTTACCTAAGTGTGTGTTTATGAAAGAAAAGGATCTTGGCAAAGATGGTTGGAAAGAGAATCTTGTTTATGAAAACTTTGGCGTCTAAGTATTCACCCGTGACAATTAACCCGCGCAACCACAGCTACTCCAACGTGGGCACGGAGCTTAGCTTGACGTTTGTTCTTCTTAGCATGAGGCACCGCACAACTATACAAGGGTACGGTTACTCCCGAGTCCGGGTTGTCATTGTTGGGACAATAGTATAACGGGAGGCCTTCGGGGCTGACCCGTCCGGAAGACACTATGGGTCTCCTGGCTTGGCGGTGGAGCCACGCTCAAGAGGAGGTGAGCTGCCACGGTGCCGGGGAGGTACATACTCCATAGGGTAGGACCTCTTGCTAAGTCGAATGGGCGAAAGGCTATGTTCGGGTATCCGTCGTGGTATATGTTGTTATGCGGGGATGATGCCCACACGATAGGTATCCGGATAGAGGTGGGGAAAGTGTGCAAACTCTGCAGAGTAAAATCTATTCGAATAGCCGCGTCCGCGGTCATGGACGGTTGGAATGGCTGTTGCTTAGCCTGATGAGTTTTGTTTTACAAAGTTGTTTGACAAAGGAAAGGAAAGACCTTGTTTTGAAGTACCGGAAGGGTACGGGAAAGGATGTGTCGACCATATGGAGATGGTCGGGAAGGATAAATAAAATTGGGTTACCCCATCCTAGTGTTTTATGTTGTGGAACTCTTTTGAAGTAACTTCTTCAACAAAGATATAGAGAATGTCATAGGATATCTTTTAGATTATTTTCTTCAACAAAGATATAGAGATGTCATAGGATATCTTTTAGAGTACCTTCTTCAACAAAGATGTAGAGATGTCATAGAACCCTCTTAGTGTTCCCTTTAACTGCGAAGTTGGGATGCTATATCCACAAGAGAACGATTCTCTTCCACATGCTATATCCACAAGAGAACTGATTCTCTTCCACATGCTATATCCACAAGACAAACTATTATTTCTCTCTTGTCTTCCTTAGTTAGAATTGTTATCACCTTCTTGATGGTTTGCGAGTACAATTCCAATGTACTCACGGCTTTGTCCCTGGCTATTTACTTGGCCAGACTTGGAGGAACTCAACAGGTGAAGAAGGAGTTGACGACGTCTATGCGAGCTAGGAACGTCTTCCCAGTCAGTTGCATGTAGGGTTAAGGCAGATGACTTGGGCTCTACGCTGCTGAAGTGATTCCGCTACTCTGATGGTTAGATTAGGCCCTTCGAGGCTAGTATGTAAAGATTGGTCATGTGACCTTGTTGTAATTTTCTTAATCCGTTTTGTAAAGGATAATGAAATTTTGATATCAGTTCGGTTATGTGTTCACGGTGCACTGATCATGGGATCGTGAACTGTATACATAACGGGTATTTTGGACAGCTAGTCCGGGGTCCCCACAGAGTTTACTGTTGTTGTCACTCCAAGGCCTTTATGCTTACCATATGCATTTTCAGGTACAGATTGTTAGATCTATTCATTTACTTACTGATACAAAAAAGGACTTGCACATTGTTGACATGCCAACAAATAGTTGACCCAATTCGATGCATATGATTCTTCAGGTCCAGATCGTTGATCCCATTATCCAAACCAATGTCCAGCGCCAACAAGATGCAGCTGCTCCATCCACAAGCCAGATCCATCAGGACCTCCTTACTGTACAGCCAAATGAGCAAGCTAACACTGCTGAGGAAATGTCAACTCCACCACCATTAACAGATCCTACGCCTGAGCATGTACGCCGATCACCGCCTATAGTTACCAGCAGCAACATTTATTAACTTATTGTTTTCATTTCCTGTTGCAATTTCCTCAACCATTTGCTTTCCGTCGTGCAGCCTCCCTCTGGATCATCTGCAAGAACAAAGCGTAAGAACAATGGTGATGGAAAGGCTCCAAAGAGTAAGAAAGGTCTCCAGTTCTCAGACGATGACTGAATTTTCTCATATTTTCCTCCAACTAGCATCTTTAATGAAGCCACTCTCTATTTAGTACCTGCTCCGGTCGTTGACGCATGCGCTCTGTTTTGGTCGTTATGAGCGCATTGTTTTGTGCTAGACCTACTTCTACACTCTTATGTACTCTTCTGGACTGATGTCTTTGTCTACCGACTTTACCAATCCTCCTGCATCACAATCCACTGGGTGATTTGTTTGTTGCCGGTCTTATTGTAATATATTGCTCGCTTTAGGTTCCTCCTTAGTACAAAAACTGTTTGTGTATCAGAGGTCCTTTCCAGTCTATCGTGTCAGGCGGTCCTTTCCAGTCTATCGTGTCATTCACATATCTACTAGCTTGCTCATCTTGAAATAGCTCACACAATAAGACTAATTGTCAAATGAATGTATAAAATGTTGTATGTACCCAACAACAACCAGATCAGCCATTGTAAAAAGAATGTACTCACAACTAGAACCTCTATTGAAATTTCAAATTATCAGCACAAGCATTTAGCTGGTGCAGCGCAAACCAATACATGACATTGTAGCCATAGATCTTCAGCACATTAGCTTGATCTTAGGTGCATTTTTATTGGATTTAGGCTCTTACCATTTTTTGTTTTCATGATATATGTCACCATTGCTACTTGGCATAAAACTAAAATATTTGTATCAGAACCTTTGTCTCCATCCTTACAAAATATGACTTCCATTCATATTTTTTATCTTCATGTTGTGTCGACTCACTTGTTTACATATATTATTTAGGCAAAATAGTTGTCTTTGATGCATTAGTACATTACTGCAATGAGTTTTACTTTGCTGATCTTCGCTTTACAGTATTGGAATATAAAAAGACCAGCAACCAACCATTGTTTCAATAGATCACACAAATCTTTGCTATGGGCATTCCATAGGTTTAGAGGAAAATGTAAATCAACAAGCTAACATATAACAAGTGCGTTCACTGTTTTTTACACATTGCATAGATGATGTTTAGATGGCAGCGGGAACTGGACTTCCTCCCTCTCTTAACAAAATCTCCACCGCCCACCGCCTACGACTGGCGGGCAGAAGCCAATATTTGTTCATCACGATGTTTCTTGAGTTTGGACTGCGGCAGTCTAGCCATGTCCAAGTGTCAAATATTTCTCACCCCTGATGTTGTGGAGTTTGAACTACTACTCCCTGATTAAAACTTGGATCTATCTATCTTTGACTGTGTCACATCCGGCTGTCATTTAATTTATAGTTAATAAATTGTTTACATAATCCTGGTTACAACCCGAGGCATATATCATTTGATATTTTTTATGAAACTGTATGATTTAGATACAAAATATGGTCCATCTACAGAAGACAGGTTTTGTTAGTTAGATTGAGAATAGGAGCAATTGGTATATGGTTATCACTATTGTTGTAAATAGTCTTCTGGTACAATTCCAAGATCTTATTTTCATATCTCAAAAATAAAAATCTTACTTACGGAATATTAGAGCGATAATCCGTTTATATTTGGTAAGGAAAGCAACTAATGTGGTACAGTCTATTAAGAGGCTGTTTTTCTCACTTTAGATTAGTATGCACACATAAGATATCCTGAATTTGATGGGTTCTTCATACAATAGTTTCCTTTCGAAGTTACTGGCCTATTTTACAGTTGCCACTTTTTATAGGATTATAATGATCCTGGGATTTCTATGTGCAATATAGCTACTTTTTCCTCTGATGATTGGTCTCTGATGAAAGTGTTGTGGATCACTGCTGACTCAAATTACTTCATTTGAGACCAACGGTAATTCAGTATGGTTTATACATGACTTATATTATTTAGACATTTCACTTCTAGAATTATATACCTCGCTGTGAAAACGAAGATCACAGCTGTTTACATTGTTTCTACATCCTTTTGTCACGTTGACTTCCCTTCTCATCTCCAACATAAAAACAAATGAGTAAGATCTGATGGTGGATACTATTTGCTTATTTACGGACTAAGGTTAAACCATGCCGCTTACTGACTTGCATAGTTCTCATGTGTTTATTCGTGCTGCACCTGTTCCAGTTTCATACAGGGTATTACAAAAAATATAATCTAGCATACAAAATATTCTTACCACACATCGATGACCAACTCATTATCTAACTAGCTATTAGACGTTTTTCTGTACTCTCATAACCTCTTCCTACTCCAGTAATGGTATGTAAATTGCGCCGACACATTGTATGTTGTATCCTTCCATTTTAGATGGAGACTACAAAGGCCACTTTACAAGATATAGATATCTTAACTTACAAACAAGATGATAGTTTAACCGCCATATATTTAAACTAACCTCCCTGAAGGAATTTTTTCCCAGCTCAGTACTCAATATAAAACTTTAAACCATTAAAACTAATTTGTCCAGATAGCATACATCCGTATACCAAGAGATAAGTGGTACGCATTCTCTTTTGCAGCAATTAAAAGTCAATACATCTACAGGAACGTGCCTTCCCTTTTTAGGCAAAACAAAGTACTTCATGGTCACATCTACCGCCCTCTCTCATAATCAATTGAGTTTATGGCCATGCAATATTTTTTTGCAATTCAGTAATGGTTGAAGCATTACTTGGTTGGAAAAATTCATTGATATGGTCTTGCATTGCTCAGTTTAATCAAATGAGTTCTATACAAGAATCAGATGGGCCTACAGTTCCAGCAGAGAGTATACTGGAAAGTGTATCCACTAAATAATCATATTGCCGTCGTGGTGTGCCACTGTGAACAGCACTGTCACAACTCCTTTGTGTACTTCTCTATCATCTCGCAAGAAGCGAAAATTGTTCATGCACTGTAGTAAGACTTCTAATAGGATGCACATATAGTTTCTGTACTGTGTTTTCTTTGGTTATGTATTGCACTATATAATGGGAACCTCTTGCTTTGCCATCCAATGCTCAATAGAGCTAGCTTCAGGCAAACATCACAGGACGTTTGTTCATGTTGTCTATCCTCTAAATCGTACCACACCTCGATGTCATCGACATAGATGCAACTGTAAATTTCCTGTGATAGTGATACGTCTCCAACGTATCGATAATTTCTTATGTTCCATGCTACTTATATGATGATACTCACATGTTTTATACATACTTTATGTCATATTTATGCATTTTCCGGCACTAACCTATTAACGAGATGCCGAAGAGCCAGTTGTTGTTTTCTGCTGTTTTTGGTTTCAGAAATCCTAGTAAGGAAATATTCTCGGAATCGGACGAAATCAACGCCCAGGATCTTATTTTTCCACGAAGCTTCCAGAAGTCCGGAGAGGAAACGAAGTGGGGCGACGGCGCGGCCCACCCCTTGGCCGCGCGGCCCTGGTGTGTGGGCCCCTCGTGGCGCCCCCTGACCTACCCTTCCGTCTACATAAGCCTTCGTCGAGAATAGTTCCAGTACCGAGAGCCACGATACGGAAAACCTTCCAGAGACGCCGCCGCCGCCAATCCCATCTCGGGGGATTCAGGAGATCGCCTTCGGCACCCTGCCGGAGAGGGGAATCATCTCCCCGAGGACTCTACACCGCCATGGTCGCCTCCGGAGTGATGAGTGAGTAGTTCACCCCTGGACTATGGGTCCATAGCAGTAGCTAGATGGCCGTCTTCTCCTAATTGTGCTATCATTGTTGGATCTTGTGAGCTGCCTAACATGATCAAGATCATCTATTTGTAATGCTACATGTTGCGTTTGTTGGGATCCGATGAATAATGAATGCTATGTTATGTTGATTATCAATCTATCATCTATGTGTTGTTTATGATCTTGCATGCTCTCCGTTGCTAGTAGAGGCTCGGCCAAGTTTTTGCTTGTAACTCCAAGAGGGAGTATTTATGCTCGATAGTGGGTTCATGCCTCCATTAAATCTGGGACGATGACGAGAAAGTTCTAAGGTTGTGGATGTGCTTGTTGCCACTAGGGATAAAACATCAATGCTATGTCTAAGGATATATTTGTTGATTACATTACGCACCATACTTAATGCAATTGTACTGTTGTTTGCAACTCAATACTTGGAGGGGGTTCGGATGATAACTCTGAAGGTGGACTTTTTGGGCATAGATGCATGCTTGGATAGCGGTCTATGTACTTTGTCGTAATGCCCAATTAAATCTCACACTACTCATCATAACATGTATGTGCATGGTCATGCCCTCTTTATTTGTCAATTGCCCAACTGTAATTTGTTCACCCAACATGCTATTTATCTTATGGGAGAGACACCACTAGTGAACTGTGGACCCCGGTCCATTCTTTTACATCGAATACAATCAATCGCAATACTCGTTCTCTCGTTCTCTCGCAAACATCATCATCCACACTATACATCTAATCCTTTGTTACAGCAAGCCGGTGAGATTGACAACCTCACCGTCACGTTGGGGCAAAGTAATTTGGTTGTGTTGTGCAGGTTCCACGTTGGCGCCGGAATCCCTGGTGTTGCGCCGCACTACACTCCGCCACCATCAACCTTCAACGTGCTTCTTGGCTCCTACTGGTTCGATAAACCTTGGTTTCTTACTGAGGGAAAACTTGCCGTTGTACGCATCACACCTTCCTCTTGGGGTTCCCAACGGACGCGTGCTGTACGCGTATCAAGCTCTTTTTCTGGCGCCGTTGCCGGGGAACGAAGAAAAGTTACACCACAAAGATTTTCAACTCCCACGTCAACAGCTCTTTTTCTGGCGCCGTTGCCGGGGACGTGAAGGAAATTACTCCACAGAGATTTCTAACTCCCACGTCAACTGCACGCCAGCAGCTCTTTTTCTGGCGCCGTTGCCGGGGAGATCAAGACACGCTGCAAGGGGAGTCTCCACCTCCAATCTCTTTACTTTGTTTTTGTCTTGCTTTATTTTATTTAGTACTTTGTTTGCTGCATTATATCAAAACACAAAAAAAATTAGTTGCTAGTTTTACTTTATTTACTGTCTTGTTTGCAATCTCCATATTAAAAACACAAAAAAATTAGTTACTTGCATTTACTTTACTTACTTCATCATGCTTCCTCCTAAGTTTACTCTTAAAGATATACCGGTAGGACAAGGGTCTATAATTGGAAGAGATAATATAGAAGAATTTTTCACCCATGTTAGTATGTATGAAGATCTTGAAGATATACCCCTGGCAGAAACTGTCCCTACCTATGAAAGTGCCTCTGCCTGTTTGGTACACATGATAGAAACTAGATTTATTAGTCTCAGCCCCATGATACAACACATGTTTCTTACACTTTCTGATATGGAGAGGGGAGAAAAGAGAGATTTTGTTTTAAAAGTCCTTGTTCGAGAATTTGAAGATATAGCTAAAGAGGCTAGAAAAGTTTTTATTAAGCATAAGAGGCTTGGTATGTTCACTGATTTTAAAAGAACACTTGAAAAGATGGACATGGATAGAATAAAATATACTAATAATGTTAATGGTGGTGGGGAGATTAAAGCACCAATACCTTGCAAGCTCCTAGGAATGCATGAAGCTCTAGATGATAATTATGCTTGGCTTGTCCCTGAAAATTTGTTTGATGAGAATAGCAAGCCTAAGACTAATGAAAAAGGAGCCTCTGAAACTTACATAGATAAAATACAATGCATGGTTGAGAAAACTCCAAACCCCGCTGTTGATACTTCATCTCTTGATAACACTTGATACACACTTTCTGCGCCTAGCTGAAAGGCGTTAAAGAAAAGCGCTTATGGGAGACAACCCATGATTTTACTACAGTACTTTTGTTTTATATTTGAGTCTCGGAAGTTGTTACTACTGTAGCAACCTCTCCTTATCTTAGTTTTGTTGCATTGTTGTGCCAAGTAAAGTCTTTGATAGTAAGGTTCATACTAGATTTGGATTACTGCGCAGAAACAGATTTCTTGCTGTCACGAATCTGGGTTGAATTCTTTGTAGGTAACTCAGAAAATTCTGCCAATTTACGTGAGTGATCCTCAGATATGTACGCAACTTTAATTAAATTTGAGAATTTTCATTTGAGCAAGTCTGGTGCCTCTTAGAAATTCGTCTTTACGGACTGTTCTGTTTTGATAGATTCTACCTTTTATTTCGCATTGCCTGTTTTGCTATGCTTGATGGATTTCTTTATTCCATTAACTTTCAGTAGCTTTGTGCAATGTCCAGAAGTGTTAAGAATGATTATGTCACCTCTGAACATGTGAATTTTGATTATGCACTAACCCTCTAATGAGTTGTTTTGAGTTAGGTGTGGAGGAAGTTTTCAAGGATCAAGAGAGGAGGATGATACAATATGATCAAGGAGAGTGAAAGCTCTAAGCTTGGGGATGCCCCGGTGGTTCACCCCTGCATATTTCAAGAAGACTCAAGCGTCTAAGCATGGGGATGCCCAAGGCATCCCCTTCTTCATCGACAACATTATCAGGTTCCTCTAGTGAAACTATATTTTTATTCCATCACATCTTATGCGCTTTACTTGGAGCGTCTGTTTGTTTTTGTTTTTGTTTTGTTTGAATAAAGTTGGATCCTAGCATTCATTGTGTGGGAGAGAGACACGCTCCGCTGTTGCATATGGATAAATATGTCCTTATGCTTTACTCATAATGTTCATGGCGAAGGTTGAACTGCTTCGTTAAATTGTTATATGGTTGGAAACGGCAAATGCTACATGTGGTAATTGGTATAATATCCTGAATAATTTGATACTTGGCAATTGTTGTGCTCATGTTTAAGCTCTTGCATCATATACTTTGCACCTATTAATGAAGAAATACATAGAGCTTGCTAAAATTTGGTTTGCATGATTGGTCTCTCTAAGGTCTAGATATTTTCTAGTAAGGGTCAAACAACAAGGAAGACGGTGTAGAGTCTTATAATGCTTACAATATGTCTTTTATGTGAGTTTTGCTGTACCGGTTCATACTTGTGTTTGTTTCAAATAGCCTTGCTAGACTAAACCTTGTATTGAGAGGGATTACTTCTCATGCATCCAAAATCCTTGAGCCAAACACTATGCCACTTGTGTCCACCATACCTACCTACTACATGGTATTTCTCCGCCATTCCAAAGTAAATTGCTTGAGTGCTACCTTTAAAATTTCCATTCTTCGTCTTTGCAATATATAGCTCATGGGACAAATAGCCTAAAAACTATTGTGGTATTGAATATGTACTTATGCATCTTATCTCTTATTAAGTTGCTTGTTGAGCGATAACCATGTTCCTGGGGACGCCATCAACTACTCTTTGTTGAATATCATGTGAGTTGCTATGCATGTTCGTCTTGTCTGAAGTAAGGGAGATTTACCATGAGTTGAATGGTTTGAGCATGCATATTGTTAGAGAAGAACATTGGACCGCTAACTAAAGCCATGATCCATGGTGGAAGTTTCAGTTTTGGACAACAAACCTCAATCTCTTATGAGAAAATTATTTGTTGTTGAATGCTTAAGCATTAAAGAGGAGTCCATTATCTGTTGTCTATGTTGTCCCGGTATGGATGTCTAAGTTGAGAATAATCAAAAGCGAAAAATCCAATGCGAGCTTTCTCCTTAGACCTTTGTACAGGCGGCATAGAGGTACCCCTTTGTGATACTTGGTTAAAACATATGTATTGCGGTGATAATCCAGGTAATCCGAGCTAATTAGGACAAGGTGCGGGCACTATTGGTATACTATGCATGAGGCTTGCAACTTGTAGGATATAATTTACATAACACATATGCTTTATTACTACCGTTGACAAAATTGTTTCTTGTTTTCAAAATCAAAGCTCTAGCACAAATATAGCAATCGATGCTTCCCTCTGCGAAGGGCCTTTCTTCTACTTTTATGTTGAGTCAGTTCACCCACTTCTTTCTATCTCAAGAAGCAAACACTTGTGTGAACTGTGCATTGATTCCTACATACTTGCATATTGCACTTATTATATTACTTTATGTTGACAATATCCATGAGATATACTTGTTATAAGTTGAAAGCAACCGCTGAAACTTAATCTTCCTTTGTGTTGCTTCAATGCCTCTACTATGAATTTATTGCTTTATGAGTTAACTCTTATGCAAGACTTATTGATGCTTGTCTTGAAAGTACTATTCATGAAAAGTCTTTGCTATATGATTCAGTTGTTTACTCATTGTCTTTACCATTGCTTTGGATCGCTGCATTCATTACATGTGCTTACAATAGTATTGATCAAGATTTGATGGCATGTCACTTCAGAAATTATCTTTGTTATCGTTTACCTACTCGGGACGAGTAGGAACTAAGCTTGGGGATGCTGATACGTCTCCAACGTATCGATAATTTCTTATGTTCCATGCTACTTTTATGATGATACTCACATGTTTTATACATACTTTATGTCATATTTATGCATTTTCCGGCACTAACCTATTAACGAGATGCCGAAGAGACAGTTGCTGTTTTTTGCTGTTTTTGGTTTCAGAAATCCTAGTAAGGAAATATTCTCGGAATTGGACAACATCAACGCCCAGGATCTTATTTTTCCACGAAGCTTCCAGAAGTCCGGAGAGGAAACGAAGTGGGGCGACGGTGCGACCCACCCCTTGGCCGCGTGGCCCTGGCGTGTGGGCCCCTCGTGGCGCCCCCTGACCTACTGACACGCGTACAGCACGCGACCGTTGGGAACCCCAAGTGGAAGGTGTGATGCA